>NW_026882893.1:0-442585 GCF_032173495.1 Musca vetustissima
TAGAAGCGTTTAAATGCCTTAAAATGCCTTTTTAGACCACAGAAAATTAAAATGCGTTTTCTAGGCGTTAGAAGCGTTTAAAGGCCTTAAAATGCCTTTTTAGACCACAGAAAATTAAAATGCGTTTTCTAGGCGTTAGAAGCGTTTAAAGGCCTTAAAATGCCTTTTTAGACCACAGAAAATTAAAATGCGTTTTCTAGGCGTTAGAAGCGTTTAAAGGCCTTAAAATGCCTTTTTAGACCACAGAAAATTAAAATGCGTTTTCTAGGCGTTAGAAGCGTTAAAATGCCTTTTTAGACCACAGAAAATTAAAATGCGTTTTCTAGGCGTTAGAAGCGTTTAAAGGCCTTAAAATGCCTTTTTAGACCACAGAAAATTAAAATGCGTTTTCTAGGCGTTAGAAGCGTTTAAAGGCCTTAAAATGCCTTTTTAGACCACAGAAAATTAAAATGCGTTTTCTAGGCGTTAGAAGCGTTTAAATGCCTTAAAATGCCTTTAAATGCCTTAAAATGACCACAGAAAATTAAAATGCGTTTTCTAGGCGTTAGAAGCGTTTAAATGCCTTAAAATGCGTTTTCTAGGCGTTAGAAGCGTTTAAATGCCTTAAAATGCCTTTTTAGACCACAGAAAATTAAAATGCGTTTTCTAGGCGTTAGAAGCGTTTAAAGGCCTTAAAATGCCTTTTTAGACCACAGAAAATTAAAATGCGTTTTCTAGGCGTTAGAAGCGTTTAAAGGCCTTAAAATGCCTTTTTAGACCACAGAAAATTAAAATGCGTTTTCTAGGCGTTAGAAGCGTTTAAAGGCCTTAAAATGCCTTTTTAGACCACAGAAAATTAAAATGCGTTTTCTAGGCGTTAGAAGCGTTTAAAGGCCTTAAAATGCCTTTTTAGACCACAGAAAATTAAAATGCGTTTTCTAGGCGTTAGAAGCGTTTAAAGGCCTTAAAATGCCTTTTTAGACCACAGAAAATTAAAATGCGTTTTCTAGGCGTTAGAAGCGTTTAAAGGCCTTAAAATGCCTTTTTAGACCACAGAAAATTAAAATGCGTTTTCTAGGCGTTAGAAGCGTTTAAAGGCCTTAAAATGCCTTTTTAGACCACAGAAAATTAAAATGCGTTTTCTAGGCGTTAGAAGCGTTTAAAGGCCTTAAAATGCCTTTTTAGACCACAGAAAATTAAAATGCGTTTTCTAGGCGTTAGAAGCGTTTAAAGGCCTTAAAATGCCTTTTTAGACCACAGAAAATTAAAATGCGTTTTCTAGGCGTTAGAAGCGTTTAAAGGCCTTAAAATGCCTTTTTAGACCACAGAAAATTAAAATGCGTTTTCTAGGCGTTAGAAGCGTTTAAAGGCCTTAAAATGCCTTTTTAGACCACAGAAAATTAAAATGCGTTTTCTAGGCGTTAGAAGCGTTTAAAGGCCTTAAAATGCCTTTTTAGACCACAGAAAATTAAAATGCGTTTTCTAGGCGTTAGAAGCGTTTAAAGGCCTTAAAATGCCTTTTTAGACCACAGAAAATTAAAATGCGTTTTCTAGGCGTTAGAAGCGTTAAAGGCCTTAAAATGCCTTTTTAGACCACAGAAAATTAAAATGCGTTTTAGGCGTTAGGCGTTAAAGAAGCAGTTTAAAGGCCTTTTTTAAAATGCCTTTTTAGACCACAGAAAATTAAAATGCGTTTTCTAGGCGTTAGAAGCGTTTAAAGGCCTTAAAATGCCTTTTTAGACCACAGAAAATTAAAATGCGTTTTCTAGGCGTTAGAAGCGTTTAAAGGCCTTAAAATGTCTTTTTAGACCACAGAAAATTAAAATGCGTTTTCTAGGCGTTAGAAGCGTTTAAAGGCCTTAAAATGCCTTTTTAGACCACAGAAAATTAAAATGCGTTTTCTAGGCGTTAGAAGCGTTTAAAGGCCTTAAAACGCCTTTTTAGACCACAGAAAATTAAAATGCGTTTTCTAGGCGTTAGAAGCGTTTAAAGGCCTTAAAATGCCTTTTTAGACCACAGAAAATTAAAATGCGTTTTCTAGGCGTTAGAAGCGTTTAAAGGCCTTAAAATGTCTTTTTAGACCACAGAAAATTAAAATGCGTTTTCTAGGCGTTAGAAGCGTTTAAAGGCCTTAAAATGCCTTTTTAGACCACAGAAAATTAAAATGCGTTTTCTAGGCGTTAGAAGCGTTTAAAGGCCTTAAAATGCCTTTTTAGACCACAGAAAATTAAAATGCGTTTTCTAGGCGTTAGAAGCGTTTAAAGGCCTTAAAATGCCTTTTTAGACCACAGAAAATTAAAATGCGTTTTCTAGGCGTTAGAAACGTTTAAAGGCCTTAAAATGCCTTTTTAGACCACAGAAAATTAAAATGCGTTTTCTAGGCGTTAGAAGCGTTTAAAGGCCTTAAAATGCCTTTTTAGACCACAGAAAATTAAAATGCGTTTTCTAGGCGTTAGAAGCGTTTAAAGGCCTTAAAATGCCTTTTTAGACCACAGAAAATTAAAATGCGTTTTCTAGGCGTTAGAAGCGTTTAAAGGCCTTAAAATGCCTTTTTAGACCACAGAAAATTAAAATGCGTTTTCTAGGCGTTAGAAGCGTTTAAAGGCCTTAAAATGCCTTTTTAGACCACAGAAAATTAAAATGCGTTTTCTAGGCGTTAGAAGCGTTTAAAGGCCTTAAAATGCCTTTTTAGACCACAGAAAATTAAAATGCGTTTTCTAGGCGTTAGAAGCGTTTAAAGGCCTTAAAATGCCTTTTTAGACCACAGAAAATTAAAATGCGTTTTCTAGGCGTTAGAAGCGTTTAAAGGCCTTAAAATGCCTTTTTAGACCACAGAAAATTAAAATGCGTTTTCTAGGCGTTAGAAGCGTTTAAAGGCCTTAAAATGCCTTTTTAGACGACAGAAAATTAAAATGCGTTTTCTAGGCGTTAGAAGCGTTTAAATGCCTTAAAATGCCTTTTTAGACCACAGAAAATTAAAATGCGTTTTCTAGGCGTTAGAAGCGTTTAAAGGCCTTAAAATGCCTTTTTAGACCACAGAAAATTAAAATGCGTTTTCTAGGCGTTAGAAGCGTTTAAAGGCCTTAAAATGCCTTTTTAGACCACAGAAAATTAAAATGCGTTTTCTAGGCGTTAGAAGCGTTTAAAGGCCTTAAAATGCCTTTTTAGACCACAGAAAATTAAAATGCGTTTTCTAGGCGTTAGAAGCGTTTAAAGGCCTTAAAATGCCTTTTTAGACCACAGAAAATTAAAATGCGTTTTCTAGGCGTTAGAAGCGTTTAAAGGCCTTAAAATGCCTTTTTAGACCACAGAAAATTAAAATGCGTTTTCTAGGCGTTAGAAGCGTTTAAATGCCTTAAAATGCCTTTTTAGACCACAGAAAAGTAAAATGCGTTTTCTAGGCGTTAGAAGCGTTTAAATGCCTTAAAATGCCTTTTTAGACCACAGAAAATAAAAATGCGTTTTCTAGGCGTTAGAAGCGTTTAAAGGCCTTAAAATGCCTTTTTAGACCACAGAAAATTAAAATGCGTTTTCTAGGCGTTAGAAGAAGGCATTTTAAGGCCTTTAAACGCTTCTAACGCCTAGAAACGCATTTTAATTAAAAAGGCATTTTAAGGTCTTTAAACGCTTCTAACGCCTAGAAAACATAGAAATTTAACGTTTTCTGGCGTCTAAAAAGCGTTTTGAAGGCCTTTAAACGCTTTTAACGCCTGGAAAATTAAAATGCGTTTTCTGTGGTCTAAAAAGGCATTTTAAGGCCTTTAAACGCTTCTAACACCACGGGAAACACAGTTAATTTTCTGTGGTCTAAAGCGTTTGAATGCCTAGAAAATGCTTCTAACGCCTGAAAACGCATTTTAATTTTCTGTGGTCTAAAAAGGCATTTTAAGGCCTTTAAACGCTTTTAACGCCTAGAAAACGCATTTTAATTTTCTGTGGTCTAAAAAGGCATTTTAAGGCCTTTAAACGCTTCTAACGCCTAGAAAACGCATTTTAATTTTCTGTGGTCTAAAAAGGCATTTTAAACGCTTCTAACGCCTAGAAAACGCATTTTAATTTTCTGTGGTCTAAAAAGACTTTTTAAGGCCTTTAAACGCTTCTAACGCCTAGAAAACGCATTTTAATTTTCTGTGGTCTATTTAAAAAGGCTAAAAAGCGTTTAAAGGCCTTTAAACGCTTCTAACGCCTAAAAAACGCATTTAAATTTTCTGTGGTCTAAAAAGACGTTTAAAGGCCTTTAAACGCTTCTAACGCCTAGAAAACGCGTTTTAATTTTCTGTGGTCTAAAAAGGCATTTTAAGGCCTTTAAACGCTTCTAACGCCTAGAAAACGCATTTTAATTTTCTGTGGTCTAAAAAGGCATTTTAAGGCCTTTAAAACGCCTAGAAAATTAAAATTTTCTAGGCGTTAAAAAAGGCATTTAACGCTTCTAACGCCTCAAAAATTGAAATTTTTCTGTGGTACGTTTAAAAAGACAATTAAAAGGCCTTCAAACGCTTCTAACGCCAGAAAATTTAATTTTTGTGGTCTAAAAAGGCATTTTAAGGCCTTTAAACGCTTCTAACGCCTAGAAAATTTTAATTTTCTGGCGTTAAAAAGCATTTTAAAGGCCTTCAAATGCCTTCTAACGCCTAGAAAACGCATTTTATTTTCTGTGGTCTAAAAAGGCATTTTAACGCTTCTAACGCCTAGAAAACGCATTTTAATTTTCTGTGGTCTAAAAAGGCATTTAAAGGCCTTTAAACGCTTCTAACGCCTAGAAAACGCATTTTAATTTTCTGTGGTCTAAAAAGACGTTTTAAGGCCTTTAAACGCTTCTAACGCCTAGAAAACGCATTTTAATTTTCTGTGGTCTAAAAAGGCATTTTAAGGCCTTTAAACGCTTTTAACGCCTAGAAAATTAAAATCGTTAATTTTCTGTGGTCTAAAAAGGCATTTTAAGGCCCTTTAAACGCTTCTAACCCCTAGAAAACGCATTTTAATTTTCTGTGGTCTAAAAAGGCATTTTAAGGCATTTAAACGCTTCTAACGCCCAGAAAACGCATTTTAATTTTCTGTGGTCTAAAAAGGCATTCTAGACCACAGAAAATTAAAATGCGTTTTCTAGGCGTTAGAAGCGTTTAAAGGCCTTAAAATGCCTTTTTAGACCACAGAAAATTAAAATGCGTTTTCTAGGGTCTAAAAAGGCATTTGAAAGGCCTTTAAACGCTTCTAACGCCAGAAAATTAAAATGCGTTTTCTAGGCGTTAAAAGCGTTTAAAGGCCTTAAAATGCCTTTTTAGACCACAGAAAATTAAAATGCGTTTTGCATTTAAACGCTTCTAACGCCTAGAAAACGCATTTTAATTTTCTGTGGTCTAAAAAGGCATTTTAAGGCCTTTAAACGCTTCTAACGCCTACAAAACGCATTTTAATTTTCTGTGGTCTAAAAAGGCATTTTAAGGCCTTTAAACGCTTCTAACGCCTAGAAAACGCATTTTATTTTTCTGTGGTCTAAAAAGGCATTTTAAGGCCTTTAAACGCTTCTAACGCCTAGAAAACGCATTTTAATTTTCTGTGGTCTAAAAAGACGTTTTAAGGCCTTTAAACGCTTCTAACGCCTAGAAAACGCATTTTAATTTTCTGTGGTCTAAAAAAGGCATTTAAAACACTTTAACGCCTAGAAAACGCATTTTTAATTTTCTGGCGTTAAAAAGGCATTTTAAGGCCTTTAAACGCTTCTAACCAGCAGAAAACGCATTTTAATTTTCTGTGGTTGAAAAGAGTTTTAAGGCCTTTAAATGCCTTTTTTTAACCACAGGAAAAAGTAAAATGCGTTTTCTAAAAAAGATTTCACCTTCAAACGCTTCTTTTAAAGGCCTTAAAACGTCTTTTTAGACCACAGAAAATTAAAATGCGTTTTCTAGGCGTTAGAAGCGTTTAAAGGCCTTAAAATGCCTTTTTAGACCACAGAAAATTAAAATGCGTTTTCTAGCGTTTAAATGCGTTTTCTAGCGTTAGAAGCGTTTAAAGGCCTTAAAATGCCTTTTTAGACCACAGAAAATTAAAATGCGTTTTCTAGGCGTTAGAAGCGTTTAAAGGCCTTAAAATGCCTTTTTAGACCACAGAAAATTAAAATGCGTTTTCTAGGCGTTAGAAGCGTTTAAAGGCCTTAAAATGCCTTTTTAGACCACAGAAAATTAAAATGCGTTTTCTAGGCGTTAGAAGCGTTTAAATGCCTTGTTAGACCACAGAAAATTAAAATGCGTTTTCTAGGCGTTAGAAGCGTTTAAAGGCCTTAAAATGCCTTTTTAGACCACAGAAAATTAAAATGCGTTTTCTAGGCGTTAGAAGCGTTTAAAGGCCTTAAAATGCCTTTTTAGACCACAGAAAATTAAAATGCGTTTTCTAGGCGTTAGAAGCGTTTAAAGGCCTTAAAATGCCTTTTTAGACCACAGAAAATTAAAATGCGTTTTCTAGGCGTTAGAAGCGTTTAAAGGCCTTAAAATGCCTTTTTAGACCACAGAAAATTAAAATGCGTTTTCTAGGCGTTAGAAGCGTTTAAAGGCCTTAAAATGCCTTTTTAGACCACAGAAAATTAAAATGCGTTTTCTAGGCGTTAGAAGCGTTTAAAGGCCTTAAAATGCCTTTTTAGACCACAGAAAATTAAAATGCGTTTTCTAGGCGTTAGAAGCGTTTAAAGGCCTTAAAATGCCTTTTTAGACCACAGAAAATTAAAATGCGTTTTCTAGGCGTTAGAAGCGTTTAAAGGCCTTAAAATGCCTTTTTAGACCACAGAAAATTAAAATGCGTTTTCTAGGCGTTAGAAGCGTTTAAAGGCCTTAAAATGCCTTTTTAGACCACAGAAAATTAAAATGCGTTTTCTAGGCGTTAGAAGCGTTTAAAGGCCTTAAAATGCCTTTTTAGACCACAGAAAATTAAAATGCGTTTTCTAGGCGTTAGAAGCGTTTAAAGGCCTTAAAATGCCTTTTTAGACCACAGAAAATTAAAATGCGTTTTCTAGGCGTTAGAAGCGTTTAAAGGCCTTAAAATGCCTTTTTAGACCACAGAAAATTAAAATGCGTTTTCTAGGCGTTAGAAGCGTTTAAAGGCCTTAAAATGCCTTTTTAGACCACAGAAAATTAAAATGCGTTTTCTAGGCGTTAGAAGCGTTTAAAGGCCTTAAAATGCCTTTTTAGACCACAGAAAATTAAAATGCGTTTTCTAGGCGTTAGTAGCGTTTAAAGGCCTTAAAATGTCTTTTTAGACCACAGAAAATTAAAATGCGTTTTCTAGGCGTTAGAAGCGTTTAAAGGCCTTAAAATGCCTTTTTAGACCACAGAAAATTAAAATGCGTTTTCTAGGCGTTAGAAGCGTTTAAATGCCTTAAAATGCCTTTTTAGACCACAGAAAATTAAAATGCGTTTTCTAGGCGTTAGAAGCGTTTAAAGGCCTTAAAATGCCTTTTTAGACCACAGAAAATTAAAATGCGTTTTCTAGGCGTTAGAAGCGTTTAAAGGCCTTAAAATGCCTTTTTAGACCACAGAAAATTAAAATGCGTTTTCTAGGCGTTAGAAGCGTTTAAAGGCCTTAAAATGCCTTTTTAGACCACAGAAAATTAAAATGCGTTTTCTAGGCGTTAGAAGCGTTTAAAGGCCTTAAAATGCCTTTTTAGACGACAGAAAATTAAAATGCGTTTTCTAGGCGTTAGAAGCGTTTAAATGCCTTAAAATGCCTTTTTAGACCACAGAAAATTAAAATGCGTTTTCTAGGCGTTAGAAGCGTTTAAAGACCTTAAAATGCCTTTTTAGACCACAGAAAATTAAAATGCGTTTTCTAGGCGTTAGAAGCGTTTAAAGGCCTTAAAATGCCTTTTTAGACCACAGAAAATTAAAATGCGTTTTCTAGGCGTTAGAAGCGTTTAAATGCCTTAAAATGCCTTTTTAGACCACAGAAAATTAAAATGCGTTTTCTAGGCGTTAGAAGCGTTTAAAGACCTTAAAATGCCTTTTTAGACCACAGAAAATTAAAATGCGTTTTCTAGGCGTTAGAAGCGTTTAAAGGCCTTAAAATGCCTTTTTAGACCACAGAAAAGTAAAATGCGTTTTCTAGGCGTTAGAAGCGTTTAAATGCCTTAAAATGCCTTTTTAGACCACAGAAAATTAAAATGCGTTTTCTAGGCGTTAGAAGCGTTTAAAGGCCTTAAAATGCCTTTTTAGACCACAGAAAATTAAAATGCGTTTTCTAGGCGTTAGAAGCGTTTAAAGGCCTTAAAATGCCTTTTTAGACCACAGAAAATTAAAATGCGTTTTCTAGGCGTTAGAAGCGTTTAAAGGCCTTAAAATGCCTTTTTAGACCACAGAAAATTAAAATGCGTTTTCTAGGCGTTAGAAGCGTTTAAAGGCCTTAAAATGCCTTTTTAGACCACAGAAAATTAAAATGCGTTTTCTAGGCGTTAGAAGCGTTTAAAGGCCTTAAAATGCCTTTTTAGACCACAGATAATTAAAATTAAAATGCGTTTTCTAGGCGTTAGAAGCGTTTAAATGCCTTAAAATGCCTTTTTAGACCACAGAAAATTAAAATGCGTTTTCTAGGCGTTAGAAGCGTTTAAAGGCCTTAAAATGCCTTTTTAGACCACAGAAATTAAAATGCGTTTTTTAGGCGTTAGAAGCGTTTAAAGGCCTTAAAATGCCTTTTTAGACCACAGAAAATTAAAATGCGTTTTCTAGGCGTTAGAAGCGTTTAAAGGCCTTAAAATGGCTTTTTAGACCACAGAAAATTAAAATGCCTTAAAATGCCTTTTTAGACCACAGAAAATTAAAATGCGTTAGAAGCGTTTAAAGGCCTTAAAATGCCTTTTTAGACCACAGAAAATTAAAATGCGTTTTCTAGGCGTTAGAAGAGTTTAAAGGCCTTAAAATGCCTTTTTAGACCACAGAAAATTAAAATGCGTTTTCTACGCGTTAGAAGCGTTTAAAGGCCTTAAAATGCCTTTTTAGACCACAGAAAAGTAAAATGCGTTTTCTAGGCGTTAGAAGCGTTTAAAGGCCTTAAAATGCCTTTTTAGACCACAGAAAATTAAAATGCGTTTTCTAGGCGTTAGAAGCGTTTAAAGGCCTTAAAATGCCTTTTTAGACCACAGAAAATTAAAATGCGTTTTCGGCGTTAGAAGCGTTTAAAGGCCTTAAAATGCCTTTTTACACCACAGAAAATTAAAATGCGTTTTCTAGGCGTTAGAAGCGTTTAAAGGCCTTAAAATGCCTTTTTACACCACAGAAAATTAAAATGCGTTTTCTAGGCGTTAGAAGCGTTTAAAGGCCTTAAAATGCCTTTTTACACCACAGAAAATTAAAATGCGTTTTCTAGGCGTTAGAAGCGTTTAAAGGCCTTAAAATGCCTTTTTACACCACAGAAAATTAAAATGCGTTTTCTAGGCGTTAGAAGCGTTTAAAGGCCTTAAAATGCCTTTTTACACCACAGAAAATTAAAATGCGTTTTCTAGGCGTTAGAAGCGTTTAAAGGCCTTAAAATGTCTTTTTAGACCACAGAAAATTAAAATGCGTTTTTAGGCGTTAGAAGCGTTTAAAGGCCTTAAAATGCCTTTTTACACCACAGAAAATTAAAATGCGTTTTCTAGGCGTTAGAAGCGTTTAAAGGCCTTAAAATGCCTTTTTAGACCACAGAAAATTAAAATGCGTTTTCTAGGCGTTAGAAGCGTTTAAAGGCCTTAAAATGCCTTTTTACACCACAGAAAATTAAAATGCGTTTTCTAGGCGTTAGAAGCGTTTAAAGGCCTTAAAATGTCTTTTTAGACCACAGAAAATTAAAATGCGTTTTCTAGGCGTTAGAAGCGTTTAAAGGCCTTAAAATGTCTTTTTAGACCACAGAAAATTAAAATGCGTTTTCTATGCGTTAGAAGCGTTTAAAGGCCTTAAAATGCCTTTTAACACCACAGAAAATTAAAATGTGTTTTCTAGGCGTTAGAAGCGTTTAAAGGCCTTAAAATGTCTTTTTAGACCACAGATAATTAAAATGCGTTTTCTAGGCGTTAGAAGCGTTTAAAGGCCTTAAAATGTCTTTTTAGACCACAGAAAATTAAAATGCGTTTTTTAGGCGTTAGAAGCGTTTAAAAGCCTTAAAATGCCTTTTTAGACCACAGAAAATTAAAATGCGCTTTTTAGGCGTTAGAAGCGGTTAAAGGCCTTAAAGACCTTATTCAGTACGCTGTTTCAAATTTCGTGCAAATCGAAAGATATATAGGGACTTTGGTACACCATTTACATTAAATCGGACGAAAATATATATGGGTGCTATATCTAAATCTGAACTGATTTTTTCCAATTTCAATGGGGTTCGTCCTTGGGCCAAATAAGAGACCTATGCCAAATTTCATCCAATTCGGATCATAATTTTTTTCCAATTTCAATGGGGTTCGTCCTTGGGCCAAATAAGAGACCTATGCCAAATTTCATCCAATTCGGATCATAAATGCGACCTGTACTTTGTTCACAATTTTATATGGACATACAGACGGACGGACATGCATAAATCGGCTTAAAAAGTGATTCTATGCATATTCTCAAAAGGAACCATGTGTCTATCTCGTTTCCTTTTGTCTGTTACAAACATATGCACAAAGACATAATATCCTGTACCACAGTGTGGTGAAGGGTATAAATAGATCAGATTTTAGCAAATACGTACAGGTTCCACATATAGTTTCATTTATTACTTTTCGAGCATATAGGTACACATTTTTAAGACTACCTCCATACCATCACCACCACTAAATTTAGTATCAATTACTTCCAAACACAGTTGGCGATTGGGCCTTGTTAGTAACTTTTAAACGAAAAACGATATCTTCAGCCGTTTTTTTTTTCACAGCTCAGAAAACAGTCATAGATTTTTTTAAGAAAAAAAATTGTTTAAATTTTTTTTTAATTTTTTTAACTTCAATAAATAAACTTTATAAATCAAAATTATCTTCGGAATCAGAATCAGACATATCTGGATGTTTCATTAAAAGATATCTCTTGACATCATCGTCTATAATAATATTTTTTTGCAGACGAAATTGAAACCCATTTGACAATGAAGATATCAAAGGGTCTGGCGAAACTAATAAATCATTTATGATATCATTTTTCCTTAAATTTTTCCTTGTATTGCTCTAGCGTATGTTTCGATAGTCCTTGTTCCTGGCTTCAAGAGCTTCTTCGGACATTATACCAAGGTATCAGTTAAATGGTACCAAGGTATCAGTTAATTGGGTGTTATTATTATTTGATTTTGAAAACTTTCTGGGCGTGCTTCAATAATCCTAGCAATCATATGGTTTGTAATGGTACTTCAGCGAAATTATCAGTGACCGTCATGACACTAGGATAGTGTCACTAGGATAGTGTCAATGCTACGACAACGCAGTTTGTCGTAGCATGGATATATATCGACCCTTTAGCGGCTCTCTTTGACAAATTCCATGTGTACTTGATATGTCCAACATCTACAAATAGCGCCAGTGCTTTTTCATGAGACCTGCTTTAAAATAGCAATCGTAAGTTCAAATTTAAGAATTTCAGCTCTGTCTGTTCTCCAAATTGTACCAGATTTGGTACAATTCTGTACTTTTCATACACTCCCACAGTAACCTAAGTGGCAGCTTTCCGAATTCGAGTTCTAACCGTTCACTCAAGTCCACATTGTACCAAATTTTGTGCTTTTCGTACCCATAAGTACGAATTTCCAAAACTACCTCAGTCATGCACTCCAATAATAACCTTATGCCATGTTCTGACGGGCATTCGAACAACGTAGTTCGCTCTCAGAATTACGTACATGAATTAACCCGTTCATACAGCACTATTCTTAATTCATGTCATCAGAGTTTTTTATTTCAAACTTTTTGTTTCTTGTTTTACACCAAAATTGTAACATATTTGCGTGAATCACATATGGATCTAAATAGAAAAAATAATTCTCTTTCTCCTGACTATAATATCAACCCCTATCTCTCTACTTTTAATTCATGTTTTCCATTTTTTCTGAAAATATTGTTGTTTTCAATAAGTTTTTATATTTTCTCAACTCAAATGTCACATTTAAAAAATTTGAGAATTTTTGTTTGGGTTTCCCAGCTTTTGTTTCTCGTTTTGTACGCTAATTAGAACCAAGGGGAAAGAAATGCATATTGCATTATGTAGACAACAAAATTTACATCCTTCTGAATATATAAAAATTAGAATGTTGGTTACTTTTCATTCATCATTTTCAATTTTACTGAAAAAGTTTGAAAAATTTAAAAATTTTTTCATGCTGTCAAAATTAATTTATTTTCGATAAATTCTCTCAATTGTTAGAGATGGGACAAAATTCTTGGTGATTCAGAGAGTGATTCGAATTGAACAACGTACAAAAGTCGGTGTTCGCTCAGACAATTTTGTATGGGGAACTAAGTAATTACTTCATAATTAAGGGTCGAACAACGAATGAGAGAGCGAACAACGCTCGTCTGTACATGGCATTAAGTGCACATTTAAATATCCCAGCTCTATCCGTTCACCAGCATCCAAATTGTATCAAATTTAGTATCATTTATTACTTTTCGTAGACGTTAGTAGGAGGTTCTAAAACTTCTCAATTTCACACTCCAAAACTTTATTTTTAATGACAAATTTCAGGATCCCAGCCCTATCCGTTCATATAGATCCAAATTGTACCATATTTAGTACTTATGAGTTCGAATTTCCAACACTGTCTCAATCCTGTATTCTAACAGTAATTTTATTATACCCTTCACAACACTGTGGTACAGGGTATTATGTCTTTGTGCATATATTTGTAACAGGCAAAAATAATCGAGATAGACCAATGGTTCCTTTTGAGAATATGCATAGACTCACTTTCTGAGTCGATTTATGCACCAAAGTCTCTGAAAATCATTTGATTTGTACGAATTGTGGCATAGCGTATTGAATTAAATCTAGAATGGCGTATGCTAAGTTTTGTGAAAATCGGTGCAGATTTAGATATAGCTTCCATATATAGTTTCACCCGATTTTAGGTAAATTGTGCACCAAAGTCTTTGCTAATTTTTTTATTGGCATAGATATATCGTAGCTTCCATATATAATTTCGAATTATTTATGTTTATTGTATACCACATAATCAATAGGTGTCTGATTGAGATTAAATTTTAAACAGTGCAGCATACCGAATAGAGTTTGTCAAGTTGGCTTTAAATCGATTTACACAAATCTGTCCCACTGAGCGCAAACGACTCTAAACTTGCCCAAATGAAATGAAATTTAGCATAGGTTCCAGAAAGACATTAAAATCACATATTTAAGTTCGTTCGATTTCATGTCAAAATTCCTTAAAAAAGGCGACGTCTTTTCGGATACATATGTAGAATATACCCAAAGTGGTGAAGGGTATCATACAGTCCGACTTTACTACTTTCCTTACTGGTTTTTAAATATACGTTTTCCATCTCTATCCTTTTATTCAAATCTGAATTGTACTAAACTTAGTACCATTTAGTACACATAATTACGCATTTTTAAAACTAACTCCATGTCTCATCCTACAATCCAATCCTTAATTTTAATTCAAAATTTTATGATTCCCGCTCACACAAAACAAATTGTAACATATTTAGTACCATTTTGTGCTTCTCGTATCCATAAGTACATAATTCCAATACTACCTTAAATCTGTAATTTTTCATTCCAATTTTAAGTTTTCCATCTCTAACCGTTCACTCAAATCTATATTGTACCAAATTTAGTACCATTTAGTACACGTATTACGAATTTTCAAAACTACCCACATATCTCAATCCTGCATTCAAACTGTTATATTAATTCATAATTTCAGGATCTCGGCCCTATCCATTCACACAATTGTTCAACAATTTGTAAACCATTTGGTACCAGTTAGTACTTTTTTTTGTACACTCCAATAGTATTTTTAATTCGAAAATTCTGGAGTCCAGCTCTATCCGTTCACACATAATTAAGTTGTGCCAAATATAGAACCATTTAGTACACATAAGTACTATGCTTCCATATCTCAATTCTATATACCAACAGCAACCACTATTCCAAATTTTAGGTTTCCAGATCTCTCCATTCACCCAAATCCAAATTGTACCAAATTTAGTTCCGTTTAGTACTTTTCGTACATATAAATGCGAATTTCAACTGTAATCTTACTTCCAAATTTCATATATAAAATTTCAAGATTTTAGCTATATATGTTCAATATATGTAGAATTAGAACTACATTTAGTACTTTTAGTACACTTATAGGTCGAATTTCCAAAAACCCCTTTTGTACATCTTTCTAACTTTCCATCAGTGACCCACATTCCAAATTTCAGAATTCTAGCTCTTCCCGTTCGCCTAATACAAAGGGTACCATATTTCGTACATTTTAGTACTTTTCGTACCCTTCTAGTACGAATCTCCAAAAACCCAGCCTTATCTCACGCCTAAACACCAACAACAACCCACACTCAAAATTTCAAGCTTCTAACTTTAGCCGTTTCGTCTGGGCGATGATCTGTCAGTCAGTCACTCACTCACTCACTCACTTAACACTAAGCTCTTTTATATATATAGATATCGGCTTTGAAGTGGCCACATAATTAAAACATTGTGTAATTTTTTGCTTTAATGCATTTTTGAAAATATTTTTTTAAAAATCTCTTTAATTTAGTTAAATAATGTATACTAAGCACCGATAAAATCATTTACAAATATTTTTTTTTTTTTTTAAAAAATCTGTAAAATCTACCAAAATTGCTAAAAATTTGTACAGTACACCTAACATTCAGAAAATCACCTTTCTTATAGAAAATAAAGATTCGAATGCACCAGAAATTGCTAGAATTAGCAGAACACAATAAATAATTCTCAAAATAAATAAATATTTGAAATAAAAGCTCAAAAAATGGGAATTAACCTAAAGGACCGATTCAACTTCGATAACCATTATTGAAGAAGGGCAGAATATTTTTGCAGTATGTGAGAAAATATCGATCGATATTGGCATTTATTATATCAAATCGATTGTTCGAGGAGTAGAGAATATATTTTATCAAAAAATATATCAGTCACAACAAAAATTTTCAAAAATACTTCAAACGAATCGAGGGCTGATCAAAAAATGTGTACCACAATAAATGTTTTAATTACGTGACCACCACTGTATATATATATATATATATATTGGTAGGAAATTATTCTCTCGATGACGTACAAATTGAATATACCCTATCTAACACAATATCTAACTTCAAAAGAAATTTTTCGCCCCAAATAGTACCGACAATCGCTCAATGAGAGGCCAAACTTCAGTGCAAAGACATAGAAACTGTAAAGTTGTCGAGTCTTTATGCATTTTGACAAAATAGTTTATGAAGAAATATCCAGGGGCATGTTAAGAATAAAAACGCTAATACACGAAAATGTTGGTTTAAAATGTAAATAAAATCAGAGATCCATCCGCACATAAAATATATATTTTTATTTTGCTATAAAGAGATTAAAACGTTTAATATTGTTCGCTCTGTTGTTATGATATCGTAACAACTCTGAATTTCCCAGGGGCATCAACAAAAAATTTAGCTTAACAAGCAAGGAAGGACGGACATAATAATTTCAAAAATGAAAAAAATCAAGAATCAAGAAGGGCTGGCTAGTAGTAGCTTTTCCCAAAAATTCCACTGCATTTCAGAGAGAGAAAGAGAAAAAAAATAATAAGAAAAAATAATAAAAAAAAAAAATAATAATCAAAAAATACGATAATAGATAGATAATAAATAAATAAATAATGTCGTCGATCGATATACGATATACGATTTAATTTTATCGAAAATGTTGGATAAGGTTGGTGTCTTGACTATAATTACGGATAAATGTTGGATAAGGTTGGTGTCTTGACTATAACGGATAATAAATTTTTTCGCGGAAAATTTTTTTATCCGTGAACAAAAAACGTTGTTTTTTTTTTTGTTTTCCCATCCAATTTTCGCGGAAAAAATCAACAAAATCAAAAAAATAATCAAAAATCATTAAAAAAAAATCAATTTTTGTTGAAAATTATTTTTAGTAAACATATCGCCATCTAAACTTGAAAATGTGAAATAAATGCATCGCCATCTATGTGTAAATGTGTGTGTAATACTTGGGCTATGGTCGAGGTCTTTGCTTACATTGGTTATGGTATGGTTGGTTGAATCGCTAAGCGTATAACAGTCTATATCCATCTATATCCCATAATATGCATTATATGAAAGTATACGTTTTTTAGTTAACAGCATTCACTAATACAGAACAATGTGTTTTCATAGATTTTAGCTTTCTCATGGGTGTCACATGTGCTCATTATAAGAAGTAGTACTGGAGAGTGCATGTCAAGGTTGGAAAATTCAATAGAGAACAACATATCGTTTTCATAGTTTTTAGCTTTCGCATGAGTATGACATTTTCTTTCAAAGAGCAATGGTGAGAGTACTTGTGAGGGTTGTCAAATAGAATAGACGTCAAAGTATGTCATTCTGTATGACGATTGTAAGGTTAGTCATTGTGAATTAAAACAAGGAGAAATGGAAAGTGTTTGTGAGGATTGGAAAATTTAATAGACGGCAAGTATTAAATCTCAGTCAGTATGACGATTGAATGGGTAGTCATTGTGAATTAAAACTTATTGTTGTAGAAATGTTATTATTTAATTACTATTAAAATGTTTAAATACACATTTTACACAAAAAAATTAATACAGAAAAATTAAGAACTAAAAATCATAAAACATTTAGATCGGGTGCATAATGGAGAGAGGGAATAAGTGTGTGTCAGGCTTGGAAAATCGGATAAACCTTGTGAATTAAAAATTGATGTAACAGGACACAAGTCGCTGTTAATCAATTATTACATGCAAAAATTAATTAGTTTTGTGTCTTCAAAATCTTAAAAAGTTAACTTAAATTTTAGTTTATGTTCATCATGAAATAATATATAAGAAATAGGTTTGATTACAGAAAATTATACAATAAATTGACCAAAAATACAGCTGACACTTTTGAAGTAATTAAGAAGATCAGAATCTCCAAAAGAATGTTCTTTCTACGGAACCTACTACTGCTGAAACTAAAAAAAATCCAATGTCTTTTGAAAATTGCTTTATTGAATTGTTAATCCTTTTTGAGATTAAATTTAAATTTTCTTTTTCAAAAAATTATTTTTTAGGGTATATATGCAGAGAGTCACAGTCAAAAGTATCCATTTGGTTGTTTTACCCTCAGTCTTATGGCTAATGAGGGTATATGTATATACACTTTGATATGTTGAAAATGTGACTCATCGAAATATTGGATTTAGACCACTTGTTTCGTCGGACCAAATCCGTTTCAGGAAATTTGAAGTCGATTTAAAACTGTCCGTCTGTCTGTTTGGTCGGCTGGTGAGCACGAAAACTCTCGAAGGGAATAATCGATTTCATCCAAATTTTGCACATCTTAATATTTCTTCCAAAGTTAGTTCAAGTGCGAAGATAAGAAATGTCTGTCCACACCTGCTAGCACCTCCGCCACAAAAAGATCAAAATTGTGCTAACAATTTATTTTATAATATCATGTGAAGGGACAATCCGATTTGAACCAAACTGTGTACAACCAATTATATTTCCCAAGCCTAGATCAAGCAGCAAGATGAAACCCATTGATCCACTGCCTCTGGTACCTCCTCTACAAGGTGTCAAAATTTTCAATATTTTTAAATCCAATTTCAGGCGAATGGAATGCTCCATTTGAAACAAACCTTGCACAACCAATTATCTTTACCAAGCCAAGATGAAGTCCGAAGATGGGACCCATTGTTCAACTCCTTTTGGTACCTCCCACTGAAAGGGTCAACATTTTTAATATTAATAAATCCAATATCAGGCGTATAGAATGTCCGAATGTCCAAACTTTGCACAACGTATTATATCTACCAAGCCTAGATCAAGAAAGAAGATGAAACCCCTCCTCCTGGTACCTCCCTCACAAAATGGTCAAAATTGTGCAAAAAGTTAATTTTACATTATGCGAACGGACTATCCGATTTGAACCACAGCCTATCTTTTCAAAGCCTAGAAAATGTCCGAAGATGGGAACCATTGGTCCACTCCTTCTGGCACCTTCCCCACAAATGGTCAACATTTTCAATATTTAAAAATTTAATATTAGGCGAACGAAATGTCTTATTCGAAACAAACTTTACACAACCAAGCCTAGATGAAGTCTGAAGATGAGACACATTGGTCCACTCTTTCTGATACCTCCTCCACAAAGATTCGAAATTTTCAATATTTATAAATCCTATATTAGGTAGGTCTTTTATCTTAACAAGCCTTGATTAAGCCCAACCGCAGAAACGGTCAATATTTTTTAAAATTCTAAAATTTATTAAATTTCTGTGTGTAATTGCGAGGACCTCAGCAAACCATAGGCTGATTATATATAGATCTGTCTACAACACCGACTAACATTTTTTTATTGTTTTATATTTAGTTAACAGGTTAATATTTCTCCATTTTCTATATTCATACAAGAATATAGGATTTTTGAAGTCCATAATTAAATCCATAAAATACGGAGTTGTACCTACCAAATAAATATTAGTTTGGGAAAAAAGAAATCTATTATTTTTCTTCGAATTTATCGACATACATTTGTATGGTGCCGAAAAATTCGATTAAATCCAGCCCCTAGGATAATTCTATGGACAACCATATGTCTATCTCGATTTTCGAGTCTCCCACTTTTCAAAAAATTATTTTTTCCTATAACATCATTTTGATTCAAAATTGTGTAATTCTTATTATTATATTTATATTTCAAGAACAATGACGATATCTGATTAGCATTTGAATAGGAAATAATGAAACATTTATACATTAGATTACATTTATAACATGTCCAAGTGTGTTAAATTGTTTCCTTGCAGTGGAAATAACACTAATTATCTGATAAGAAATCAATAACATTTCAAACAAGAAAAAGGAAGATACATCTTCAAATGCCAATGAACAATGTTGTTTTTTTTTTACATTTGTTGTCGTCATATGTAATTTATAACGAATTTTTTTTTTGTGTGGTGAAATTCTCAAATACAACTCTGTTTTCCGGTTGTCATTCATACATGCATCTGCTCAACCACCAACAGTTGTCATTAGCAAACGTTGGTTGGTTGCTCTCCTACCTAATTCTCCCTCTCATTTATTTATGCTCCCTCCTTATGGCTTTCTCACCGCCAATAGAAACAACAAATATGAAAAAGCGTGCATGTGTAGTGGTATTGGTACGTACTACTAGCGGCATACTTAAGTATTTTAATATGACTTGCTTTTGTACGATTTTTAGTGGCGGCATTCGTTAAAGTAACATCATTGCGATAAGGTTGCTTGTAGCTCCAATTTCTTTTAAAAAAGACTTAAGCATTTATTAAAAAAACAACATCAAAATGGTCTACACTGTCACAAGCAAGGTAAGTTCTCAACTCAAGTTTTGCAAAGTGACAAAAAACGATTATTTTTTTACGAAAACGAAAATATAAACGTAACGAATAAAAGTGCTAAATACAGCGTGGTTTTGTGAAATAGAAAAATATAAATCAAGTGCCATCTACAACAACAATCGAACTATGAAAAAAGGTTAAAAGAAGAAGAATACGAGAAAAATAGACCATAAAGAATGACGTGTTTTTTTATTTTGAAAGGGCCAATTACACATACCCTAGTTAGTTTTGTGGTGAAAGATTGAAAAAAAAATTCAAATGGAAATCTCAAAGTGTTGTTTTTGTTGTAGTTGCGACCAATCTTATATATGACTACTACTATGTAGTCAATTAAGTAATCAGACAAATGTGTCAGACAATAATGCCGCATAGTTGCCGTATAACTTGAATTTGCTGTCATAACGCGATTGCGATTTGGTTGTTGGCCCGCTTCGCAGCAATCACACAAACGAATGTTATGGTCAAATTCCTTGCCAGAAATCCGCCAACCTTCACCACCTTCTTCAGCGACCCATTGATGATATCATCACCATCCATCCGTCTATTGGAGAGGAGAATTGTATTTGGTTTTTTATGCCAATATTTATTCGTATGTGTTCTATGTTTTGCGTGTTTTTTCTTTCTTTTATTTTCTGTCATTGTGTATTTTGTTGTCTATTGTGCTTTTGCACTTTATTTCTTGTTATTGTTTAATGGCGAAATTGCAAATAGAAACAGATAAACGCTACGATAAAAGACAGTCAAGCAGCAAAGCTTTTGAATTCCACAATTTCAATTTTTATAACATATTTTATATATTAAAGAGATAGTACGATAGAGAGCGAGATTGAGTATCTCAATCAGAGATGGGCATAACGAATTATTAATATTTAAAATAATTATAATGGATATTTAAAGTGTATTAACGAACACAAGAAACTGGCAAAAATGTTCAAATTAATCAAGAAAACAAGTAAAATGTTCGCAAAGTTCGGCTGGGCAGAACTTTTTATACCTATATACGTTTGGGATATTGAAAAGTCTAAAAGTCGAAGTCGACTTTTGATCTTTGAGAAAATCGCAAAGTCGACTTTTCAAGATCGAATTTCGATTTTCTTCATAAATACGTGGTATATTATCACAAAACCGAATTTGCCCAAAAATTACATCTGTTGACAACAATTCTTATAAAAAAATAAATTTTTAGTTAATTTTGCTTTAGTTGGTAAAATTCGAAAATTGATTTTGAACAGGACTTTTTGGTCCGAAGTAAAAATCGAAATGTCGACTTCTGCGCTCGATTACGTATCTCTAGTTATACTATGGTAAATTTTTTATAGTATGATAATAAGAGACCATCCGGTAAAAAACGCGGCCATAATCCCCAAAATACCGAATATTACAGCTAAATCGGTTAAAAATGTGCCCAAACTACTCAAAATACCTTTATATGGGGGCTATTCTAAAAAATGCGCCCTTCTTGATAATTGTTGATTGGATAATTATTGACAGATTAATAGCTATGTTAGCACGATTAACTTCTCTTGTGATGGCTGGATCAACGTTTTGACCTCCAGAACATACATAGGGACCAAAATCAGATTTTCCGAGCAACATTGAAATCTGAAACGGAATTCTCAACTAAATTATTAGCTTGGAAATGGACCGAAATGGCTAACGAACAAACAAAAATTAATTGGTTTTTCGGATCAAATTTGGTCTAAAATGTCCAAAACGGCAAAATGCTCTGTGCGATCAGAAAAACACACAAACAAGTTTTTGGGTCTATATATTTGATCATTTAGCGTCGAACCAAAAACGAAAAATTTCGTGACGAAATTTTGTATTTTGTTTAGAAATTGTAATGGGCTATTGACCAACATTTTTGGAGCTAGAATCGACTAATCTAAACTACTTTAATTTTTTGTGTCATTATAAATTTAAAGAAATTGCCACATTTGTGTACAAGAACTCACGTTCTCTGTACATATTGAGTTTACAACTCCCATCTCTGGGCAAGATTATAAGTTCAAATGTCGTGTGCATTTCAATAAGGGGAGAATGTGTGTTCTCTTAATTAGACCGGTGGAATGAGAAAACCAAAAAAACGGACAAACAAAACTATGAAATTCGTTGTAGTTCTGTACCTTCAATGAAGGAAACAACAAAAAAGCAATAACAGCAAAAACAAACAGCCAACATTACTGCTGTGGTGTCCCCCCCCCCTAAACAGGGTGCCTCACATGCAATGGGATTTGTGTCAAAATAAAAACGATTGATTACGACGATGAACTCCACACAACAATAACAACAAATGGAGTTGTCAAGTGGACACACATTGGGGGTAGTGAGTAGGGAAATAGGTGTTTTTGATTGCTATCGTCGGTGGTGGCGGGATAGTTCGATAAAGGTAATGAAAAATAAGGTGTGTGGGTTGTTTGTTGTTGTTGGTAGTATTATTTATTAAAATAAAGTCTCGTGTCATATTTTTTGTTGCGAGTTTTTAATGTTTTAGCAAGGGGTTGTTGCTGTTTCATTGCGTGGTGGTTAGAGGTGACCTCAAAATCAAATGGAAAAGCGATAAGAGTCTGATGTGACATACATTTCCATTTATTACAGTTATTATTATTGATGATGACGGGGGCTATTCTCTGAGGTATTTGGGTACATACATAGTAAATGTGCATAAGCATGCAAATGGATTGCAGGGGTGTTCACGAAGTTTGTGGTTTTTTGTTTAATAAATAAAAAATAAAATAAACGCATGTATGTATTTATGTCTGCGGTATTAATTGCAATTCTTGGCCATGAAAATCCAACTTCTTTTTTTATAAAAATAACATTACAGAATGGGTAATTTGAAAACCCCATCCGTATATAATATCATCATTATAATTAGAAAACCTCAATTACTCCCAAGTTTCATGTTTGTGGCTTTACCTGGAATTTTCAGAAATAAGAGTTGCATTGATCGTACGTGATTTTTTTGATAGTCCCATATATAAATAACCCTAAATCTTTAGTCAGATCTCAACATTTCGTGGTATTTACAAAATATTACCAATATTTCACACGGCTCTTTTGGCGCCATATCGATAAACAAGGAAAAGTACATGGGAGAAATGATATATCTTATTGAAATATTACTGAAAGCTACCTGGTAGTTGTCAAGAAGCCTCATGATCATTAGCTTATAGAAAATGTCATCTTTTTCGCATTAAGTCTTTCCTATTGAATGGATAATGTCATAAATACAGCCACTGATAAAGCATGATTAGAAGTTTTGTAGAAATACGGAACGATAGAAATTTATTATTCTATCTCTAAATGACTGTTTGAAAATTCAATTTAGAAATAATTTAATCATTACCATGACTCAGCAAAAAATGGGAAAAACAATTAAGTTAATTTATTTCACAAAACGTGACGTAAAAAGCTCTAATGTTTGGCTTTATCAATTTGTGTGGAAATATATTTTTTTTATCAAGTGCAACCAATCGGAATTTATAATAGAATTTATTAGTCATTTTTAAAACAAAAAGAGATACTAATTAATGCAGTATACTGGGTGGCTAAGAATACTAAAACAATTGACAATCTTGAAAATTTTTAATTTTGTTATAAAGAGAATATATTTTTATATAGTATAAATCATTAATCTAATTCTTGTGGAGTATCCACTTCAAAAAAGAAGGACTGAAATCAATTTTATTCAATTTTTGTATCAATAAATTTAAATTAACATTATCAAAGGTTTTACTGAAGTCGGTATATATGCAGTCCGTTTGATATTTTCTTTTGAATCCATCGTTTACTAAAGTGGTTAGTTCCAAAGGATTTGTTATAGTTAATCGAGATTTCCAAAATTAATGTTGGTATTTCGATAAAACAGACGACACCTGAAATGATAATATATCTGTGACTATTTTTCAAAACAATTTTGGAATACTAGTTAGTTTAGCAATTCCTCTGTAATTACAGACCTCATTTCTATTTCCTGTTTAGAAAAGGGGAGTGATGTACGATTCCTTCCATTTTTCTGGAAAGTCACCCGAACTGATAGATTTGTTGAATATAATGCATAATGGGAGTGCTATGTTATATGTTTCAGACTACAAGCCGGAAAACCATCCGGTCCATGTGTAGTTACACTTTTTAGACTTTTAAGGCTCTTTAAAAACTACTGGAACATCAAAGTTTTGCACGTTTATTGAGGGATAATCAGAAATAGTATATGGATATTTTGAAATGAGACATCGTGAGTTTTATTAGAATGAATGGTTTTAAAGAAGTATGCAAATAAATTTGTGATGCCAGCGTCATCACTTGCAACATTTGTTCCAAACCTTAAAATCTTAGGGAACATATTTGTCCGACGTTTTTTATTTATGAAACTATAAAAACTTTTAGGATTGCACAAGAATTCCTTTTGTCCTCAATTCATGGATTTTATACAATTTTTTTTTTATTTAATATTGTGTATTTTGACCTTGCAATACAGTAACTAGCAAAGTCTATAGAAGGTCTACTTTTTTAAATGTTTTATATGTATTTTGTTTTTATGGTTCTTCAATTTTGATAAAGTTGGAGTATTCCATGGTGGTCCAGTGTTTTTATTGACATTTGTTTGCGGAAAAGTTTTAGTTTTCAAAACTCTGACACGTTTCCTCAAAAAATAGCTGAATTTTAATTAGTTAGGTTCTTCCTACAAATTTTATTTTTATTATCACTAGAATAAAATTTAGTTATTGTTACGAAAGTTCAATGAACTTGGATAATAAAAATAGTTACAAATTTTATTTATATTTTTATTTCTCTTTTGAGTTATTTTTTCATTTCGAACTTTATTGGTAATATTAGCATACTAATTTAATAAAATTAAGAAAACAACAACATGATTCACATTGATTCTATCTAATCTCATTGATCAGTGACTAATGTGGACAAATCAAAAACTATGAAATAAAATCAAATGAGAAAACAAAATTCTCAATAAAAATTCAAGCTATGCTTGACAGAAATTCCATCATTTTTTTTAATTGTGTGTGTGAATCATGCACAAGCTAAAAACAAAATATGGTAATTTGTTATAAATAAATGATTAGCAAATAACCTTAGCATTGAAATAACGTGCATTCGCCAAACAAAACCAGTATTTTATAAATTTTGTTTATAATACACAAAGAGTAATTAATAATTGAAAAAAATATATGTACAGGTGTATGTGGGTACCATTAATTATAATGTGAATCATTATTGGCTACAAAATTGGAGATGGAGTCATAGGCCTTATAACCCTCTTAGGCCCAGCTTAATCTATTGTGAGACCTGACAATGTTTAAGTAAGGGTATGGGTCTGTTGCTTTATTATCCTCTTAGAACATAAAACAATTAATATAAGCCGAAAACGAATTTAACATGTGGCTCTTGTTTCAATTTTTCTTCAAATACATACAAAATTATATTTTTTGAGGATTTAATCAACTCCATGTAGAGCTTAGGTAGACCTTATAGTATGTTCATCTAATAATACCACGCACGAACATTGCCCAGTGGACGTTACATTGATTACTTTTTCCGTATAACTACCCTTTGACTTCAACTCCATTTCCCAAAATTATTTTGAAAACAATTATACAAATGTAGGGGTTTTTCCATTTCAATTACGATTTTATATTCGCCATGACAAATACTTTTTTGTAAATAATTTATCATTGTATGAGAGTTCATCTATTATACACAATTCCAATTGTCCCACTGGCATATATTCTCATATTTCAGTATCTATAACACAGCTAGGTTGATATAGTATGGCCTGACTGACATTCAATTAATCGGTGTGGTACAATACAAGGTTAGCGGTGCTATACTCTACCCCTATTACAAAGGTGCCAGCAATCGCCGCATTATGACATTTATTCACGGCATTCATTCATTTACTTTTCATACTTTCAAATCAAATATGGTGGCTATGACAGGTTTGGGATTTTTTTTGCATTTGAATACTATTTAGAAGGTGGTAGCCAGCCAGACGGCAAGGTAACTTTATATGGCAAAAATATTGAAAATCATATCATTTCGACAAAAAAAATATTCCAGTTTTTAAGGAATGAACCATAGATAAGAGCCGACCATGTGGTTTAATTTTGATAAGGATTTCATTTTTTGGGGTTTTGCTTATATTTTTGATAAGGATTTAATTTTTTGTTTTTGCATTTGAACCCTGTCCCCATAAAAATTTGTAATCGCATCGTAACGATTAAGCATAACAAAAGAAGGGGGTTATATATTTGTTTATAGCCATTTTTTTAATTTATATTCCCATACCATAACACACTTCAACTTTATCTAATTTCTTTGTTTGCTGTATAAGGGTGTAACGAACAAGTTGGATATTTTTATAAAGAAAATAGAGAAATGAAGTAAAAAAGTGAGGACTTTGATGACGAAATATTTCGAGTGCCAGCGAAATAAGAATAGACACCTCCACATTTCCAATGGCCATACCCACATCGAGCACAATATGCTGTTGTCTCAATCGGACAAACATCGATAGTACGATGCACCATCTACATAATATCAGAGGAAACTATATATGGGAGCTATATCTAAATCTGAACAAATTTCAACAAAACTTCGCATACATCAATCTGGGCCTAATTCAATACTCTGTGCAAAATTTTGTCTCCTTGGGCCAAATTTCATTCAAATCGAATTATAAATGGGACCTGTACTTTGTTCACAAAAATACATGGACGGACGGACATGCGTAAATCGACTCAGAACGTGATTCTATGCATATTCTCAAAAGGAACCATGGGTCTATCACGATTCCTTTTGCCTGCTACAAACATATGCACAAAGACTTAATACACTGTACCAAAGTGTGGTGAAGGGTATAAAAATTGCCGAAATTTTTGGCTAATATATTTTCCAAATAAGTCAGTAATGAATTGCAAAATCGCTATTTATAAAATCCTTTGAAAGTCGCCTCTTACATTAACATTTTTTAAAAAGTAACATACAATTTTGAACATTTATTTTTAATTTATTTTTTTGTTTATTAAAACCTCTTAACTTTTTTCAATACACCCCAATTTCACAGGTCCCTTAACAAATACCTTTTTTATTTTTATTAATAAAACCACCGACTTTATTGACCAGGTTGATGATACCTCCTCCTCCTCCTCCAACCACCAACCTATCCACCTTCCTATACTAATTTGTCCATAATTTCATTAGACACTGGGTAAACACACAGCGAACACCAACCTTAATAAACATTGCAAATTATATAATTATAATAAAAAAACTGACACACACATTTCCATTGATAGCTGCTATCAAATGTCTTTGTCCAAAGTAAGGCAAAATTAACGAGGTAGATATGAGTGGTTAGGGGAAAAAGGAAATTTAAATCGTTAATTCATTGAATTTTATTTTGGTGCCTGAAAGTATGCTACAATAATGTCACAGAATTTAGATTTCCATTTACAAATGAAAAAAGTAAAGTTTCATAATACTATGTCCTCCTAAAATGTAAAAAAGTTTTCCATTAGTGTTAAATCACGCAATTTTAATTATGTACTGGCATAAACAATTTTACTAATGTATCCGATTTTTTTCTCTTTCTATTTGCAGTCTGATTTCGATCAACAATTGGAAAATGCCGGCGACAAATTGGTTGTTGTTGATTTCTTTGCCACCTGGTGTGGTCCCTGCAAAATGATTGCTCCCCGCTTGCAGGAATTGTCCAATGAATTTGCTGATAAAATTGTTGTCATTAAGGTAAATTTAAAAAACAAATCAAATCTAAGATTATAATTTCTACATAAGAAAATAATTTTTACTAATCGCTTCCTAAATTTTGTTTCTCCTTCCTCCAGGTCGATGTTGACGAATGCGAAGATGTCGCCATGGAATACAACATTTCCAGCATGCCCACTTTCTTGTTCATCAAGAAGAAGCAAGAATTGGAGAAGTTCGCCGGTGCCAATGCTGAAAAATTGTTGGCCACCATTCAAAAACACGCCTAAATAAATACAAAAACAAAAACCCATAGCCTTAAAATAATTATTTCGCTTTATATAATATGTAAACAAAATAAAAAAGTACATTTATATACATAAATAATTATGTCATATATAAGTATAAAAAAATTTTCTTAGCAAAATATGCCGTAACACAGAACATTCATAACTGGCTAAATATATTGTTTTATCTTTTTCCATTTTTTTTATTTTAATAATATAATTTGGAAAAACAATAAAAATAAATTTGTTTTATTTATTTTTATAGGCGCCAAAAATCACAATGTTGTTAACATTATATAATGATAATGTTAATTAATCCTAACTCTGTTGTTAAAGTGTAAAAACATGTGGCACATGACGCCTGTTTTTGTTTTTTCCCAAAATTATTTGGTTCCATCAAATCTATTCTCTGGTTTTCTGTTTTTAATTTGATCCATAGATTATAGGTCACACACATATTTGTGCATTTTAAATTAGATTTACCGCTAAACAAGTATATATTTTATAAAAAAAAACCTTGAAGAAACAATAAATGTCAACAAAACTAGTTTTCAATTCAATGGTTCATTGTTTTCTTAAAAAAAAAAACAAAATATTTTTCGGTAATAACGATATAATTGAAAACAAGTAAATCTAGCTTTAATTTGGATGACCATAAGAAGGTATAGGCCAGTGATCTATTTTTTTAAATTAAAATTCCCGAAATATAAGAGGTTTACCTTGTAGAAGTATTTATGGACAGTTTAATTCAACAGAGATAAAAAATAGAAGAAGGTGTCATAATTCTTTTGACACACACAATAAAATCCCATAACATGAGAGATGTGAAATTGAAACATTTCTAGGACCAGTTATTCTGTTTTAGTAAAAAATGATCCAACTTAAATTTATATATCTTAGTATAATATCTTTTAGGAAATTTACATAGAAAGACCACGCCCACAAAACGAGAAAATAAAAATAAAGGAAATGCTGACCATCATGGACAAAATCAGTGGTCTCATAATTGTGTTTTCATGTCAAAAACATTACCTAAAAGAATAAATAAGAAATTACATTACAGTTTATTTAAAGAAAAATAAATCACAATAATATCTTTAGGGGACCCCCCATTCTGGATTTCAAATTGTAAATCTGCATAAAAGTACAAAATGAATTGATATAATTTTGCGATCACTGAAACATTCGATTCCAAAAAATCCAACGGTTTTCGGAAGAGTACATTTCTGACTGTTATATGGAACAGGTCTATTAACTGTGCACCGAAATTAACCAAATGACAGACTTATAAAGATTTGTTTTCTTTTTTTTTTTTGTGTGTTTTTGAAAATCTCCGATTTCCGAACACAAACAATGTTAGAAAATTAAAAATATCTTGATCGATTTCGATTATTAGCTATGTACATACAGATTGTAAAAACACTGTTTCGAGAAAATCGCGTTTAATGTTTGAGAAGCACTCTTGCCGTGGCTAGATACTGACACAATAAAAAGGCTAAATCTTCAAGATATGTTGAGATTTTCAATAGAAATTTTAAAGGGAAATTCGTGAATTTCGTTATTCTCAGTAAGGAATCTTATAGAAATCTTAGCAATAAAGTTTACGTAGAGACCATATTAGGAATATTTATCGCTTATACATATACACTGGCCTTCTATAGAAAGTTGGACTTTTATAAGCATGAAGTTGTCCTTCTATAGATAAAAAAATTACCTTCATTAGGCAGAATAATTCGTCGTAATTTTCGCTATTTTCGACATATCCTGAAATAACTACGAAGCCAGCTACAAATATTCCTATTTAGTTAATTAGCTAAATTCATTATATTCTTATAAGTACAGGAATCAGCCTCTAAGAAGCGTCTCTGATCAGGATAAATAATTCTTATTGAAAGGTTATTTATGAATTAGAGTTTTATAGTTAAAGTTATTACTGACTAGAGATCTGTTTTCACAAAGAAATATCGATATCAAAATTTATAATAATAAAAAAATAATCCAAAGAACAACACGACTAAAACGACATATATTTTTTCTGGAGTCTTCTTCCAGATGCTGCTAACAGAATAATAAATTTAATATTCACTATTTGCAGGGTATAAATATCTTGAAAAAGTGAACATTCTTTAATCTTAATTAGAGAAGTGACAAGAGAAAATGCTCGGAGAGTAAATGAGAAACCGGCATATGAAATTACTTACTAGAAGAGAACTCAGAGAACGAGCTTATTTATAATGTAAACAAGGGCAACAGTTCACATGCATGCACAGCACTATCTTAAACAGTGTTGCCGAAAGTGGGCATTTATGCCCAAAAATGGGCATAAAAAATTTAAAATTTTGGACTTGGGCGGATTTTGGGCATTTTTTCGTTTGCGGAACATTTAAATTTTTGTATATATTTGTTTACCCTACACAAATATGTTGTGAGAAATTTTATTGTCCCAAGAATTTGTAAAACTGCGAAATAATTGCTCCAAGACCACCGATATATTTGACTAGCTGATTCGATTTAGACCTGTTTTTCCGCCTGTATGTCCATTATAATTTGTATGGATTAATCGCCATTTGTATGTGGATCAGGTTCTATCCAAAGACGACTCTTATATGTTCAAATGGATCTAAAACTTTACTTTTGTCTGTATTCTGGTCGCTCTCGAGATCACAATTATGACCCGAACAAGACTAAACTTTACACAGGAAAAAATCATGGATGTTTATGTTTGGTTCTAATCGCTCTATAGACCATGTAATTTAACCGGAAAGAGGATCTGGGCATCGAAGATCATGTCATTCTATGGTGGACATGTTTTTTCCACGAACATATGAAATAAAATAAATAATTTGTACTTTGAAATCATTTCAACTATCTTGACGTATGTAGTCGGATATACCAAAATGTTCATATGTGGGGACTGAAAATGTGTATTTAGTGTGTTTGTGTGTAGGGTATTTTATGGTCAGCCACGTCTGAATATTCTGCTCCGCTTCCTGGTATTATTCAAGGTCATTCTATCGGTTTTCGACATATATATACCCTGAATCTAGGTTTTTGAAATTACACTCTATAGCCAAGGTTGAACTTTTTTATTATATTGTGACCGATAATTGCACCAAAACTTATATTAAGTATAAGTATTAAGGTCTTTCATGTTTAGACCACACATTATTTACCATTCGCTTTATATAAGGTACATGTTTTTATCAAAGGGTTATGCCATAGAGGCCACATATTCGGATTAAATGCAAATTTGGTGAAATATTATGATATACAATCAATGCATCAAATCAATATTTACAACCTTTTAAAATGTTGACCTGAAGTAATGACCCGTGGGTTCCCATCTTCGAACTTGATTTAGGTTTGGTAAAAGTAGGTAGAAAGTTTGTATCAGACATTCCGTTCATCTGATATAGGATGAACAAATTTCGACACAGAAGGTTTCTCTATCTCCGAACTTGATTTAAATTTGGAAAAAATGTGATGATGTGCTAAGTTTGGATGAGATCGGTTACTTCTTTCGAAAGACATCGTGCGCACCGGATGACTGGACAGACAGACGGTCATTTGTAAATGGAAAAAATTAGAACAAAAAGGACCCTTGCTTTTAATATTTAACGTCAGTGTATACTTTTTGAATTTTTGGGCATAAATTGTTGATTTTGGGCACTTTTTGGGGAAATTTTGGGCAGAAATAAAATTTTCAAACGGCAACACTGATCTTAAATCCATCGTGTACAAATGTGGTTTTAAAGTTAAAGGCGGGGTGGTGATTATGAACTAAATGATCATCCAATTTCATACAGAAACACTTTTCAGATTATTTGGAGGAAATGGAAAAGATATTCAAAAATTCTTATAGATAGAGTGGAATGGAAGTTTGGGTAATTAGTGGATCTACTTACCATTCTTTGTTTGAAATACTCTTCTATGTTTGTTAGTATTCCGACTTGAGTATATTCTCAAAATGAATCTTCTAGAACGTTAGTATTTTACAGCTCACTATAAGGCTCTAATATATCTTTCGAGTATAAATTTTTCCTGGATACTGGATACCAAGGAACACAATGCGGTTTGTCATTGTAAAAAGGATCTAGCTCGCTCCGAGACCAACTTTTCCAATATAAATTATCGATGTGAATTCTGGAAAGTCGCCAATTTTAAAACGGGAATAGAAGGAACAAAAAGCAAATGTTGGCTGTTGGTCCATTTTGTATTCATTTCCTGTGTGATTGACTTTTTCTCCGAGTATAGAATGTTTCTTTTCCTGAACTAATCTTGTACGAAATTTCTACACATATGAAGGAAATACTTCAAATCACATCCTATTAGAATTAAACAAAAATTAAAAATCGAATATTCTCAATTATTATGGGCCACTTACCTGAATTTTATTTTAATTTTGTCTAAATTACAATTTGTATTGCATGAAAGTGCTAACGAAAAAAGCTTAATAAATGGCGCAAAGTTTAGGGATTTTACAACTGTTAAAACAGCAAAGGTGGATCACATCGGCACGTCTCTTTTATAATGTTTTTCGAAAAATTATTTTGCACCACAATTCATTTTCCGAAATTTTACATTATGATCAGTTGTTAAACAATACAATTATTTACGTCTTTCTCTTGGAAGCATATTTTCGTGTTTCTCCTGGATATTTTGTGTTTAATTTCCATTTAATTTTATTTTTGTATTTGAATATAATTTCAATGAACGACATTTTGTTCATTATTGTACAATTTATCGCATGAATAATCACTGCTTGTTGTGTTTGTTTCCCCCCATCAAAAAGTACTAAATTTTACAACCCAGTAAAATCTGTCAAAACAACAAATGTTTTTTTTCGCTCTCTCTCTCTCTCTTATTTCATGCAAAAACAATTTGCCTCTCCGTCGGCTGTGTGTTGTTATTATTGTAATTCGCTGCTTGCTACTCTCGCACTACCCCACACAGTAACGTTATACTCCCAGGCATAATCAAGCACATTCAACGCTAATCTCTGCAAAATAAACGAATCAAAAATAATAAATAATTAACAGTTTGAGTAGAGGCAAAAGCCAGCTAACACGGGGCAATTGAAATTGTGCTAAAACGCTTGTTAAATACTGAAAAAAAATCACTGGCCGTCGTCCCAGGCATTCATTCATTGATTTGTTGGAAGTGGTTTTGACTAAGTGGAAAACATAGACAATATAACAACAACAATAAAAAATATGAAGGCAATGCCCAGATTTGGCAATACAAAATTATGCTCTGAAAAGTGATTTGTGAAATTTCGAAATAAAAAGCAAACATAACAAGAAATTCTATTGTGAAAAATAAATTAAAAAACAAAAGAAGTGTTGCGGCCGCCTTTGTTGTTTATTGCCAATTAAAAACAAGTATTACAATCTTCCTCAACATTAAATGGAAAAAATCGATCGCTTCTCCTATTGAGGTTACTTCATTCTACTGCCCCTATTACTACAACTACTGTGAACTCTGCTTTTATTGTTCTGGGGGTAAATGGGGATTGCCGGACAACGTTGGCAGAAGCAGTAGCTGCTGCGGCAGAACATCTCGGTGGTGTTTTGTTTCCCAACCCACCCCACCACAATCTAGACAACAGCAACAACAACGCAGAGACAACGATTTAAATGCAAAAAAACATTGCCTGTTATTGCGCTACTTGGGGCTGGCTGTCTGGCTAAAGTGACGAGATGAGTGCTGATGGCAGTGTATTCCGACGATAATATTACTTTAATACAGTTCACGTTCAGAGGGCAGGGCAAAAGTACAAAAGAAAATCATTTGGGTGCTATGTACAAAAAATAACAACAACAACAAATAACAATAAACTAACGAAACAAAATCGGCATTTGAGGACCAGCGGAATTTTCTGTTCTAATAAAAAAATATATAAGACTTTAAGGTGATATCATGCCTAGCTCTGCCTTATACCGTCCACTTGAATCAGGCAATGGCACAACAAGGTCGAATCAAACCTCTACCGGTATACGAACTTCATATGCGGGTGGCAATAAAGTGCGTTCCTTATGGCCCAAGACAGCCAACAGCCGACGTTTGTTTGTGGTGGTTTTAATCCTAATGACCCTATTGATATATGTCGTCTGGAGTGCGGTACTCAGTGATGCGGAAGACAGTCGAGGATCCTATGGATCTACAACAGGTAAATTTAAAGAAAATTTAAGCTTTTATAGCACCTTAGAAGGCAATGCCGTTGTCAGCACCACAACTACCACTAATGTGATTCCGACAAATGTGGCAAATATTAACTCATCAGCACCAACATCACCAACACAGCCACCTAAACATGGCTTTTTACTGGCAGCCAAGGTGGCGCCGCTTATGCTGGAAGAGCTGTTACAAAGGGCAAAGGATAATACTTCCTTCCTTGTGTCCCCAATACCAACAACAACATACCCAACGAATGGCAGCAGTGTCAGTGCACGTGATATGCAAAACTCGTCAAGTGAGTAGCCAAGCCATGATGCAACCCACAATCAAACAAAATAGCCATTAGCCAGGAGGACAAGGAGGTGATATGTGGGCGCATTGCATACACATGCGCTGGCTCTTTATCCTCCATAAGAGTGTATGTTGTTTCACCTCCCTTCTCCACCAAAATCCTAATCGATTGCTGGTAACCCATACACCCACCCATCCATTCCATACCTAGTCACATTCATTAAACTGATATTTATAATTATTATTATTTTGTGGGAGATATATATCAATTCCACAATTATTTATATCATACCCCATCAGCACCACTCCCTTCCCACCACCACCACCCTAACAATAAAAAGGCATGCCCACCCACAAAGCACCCAGCACAAAAAAAAAAAAAAAAAACAAAAAAACCGAACAACGACAACAATCAGCACTTTATGTGGTGTAAACTTGGTGATGGAGCTGTGCTAACCAACAAACCAATCAACTAGCCAACAACAAAAGACCAAAATGTAAACAAAAGGAAATAACCAAAGACATGAACACGATTATTTTACACGATTTGCCTTAATTTATCCATTAAAAAGCAAATATCGAAAATTGTTGGACACGAAACAATAACTACTACCACCTACATATTGTTTATATTTAATTTTAGTTGTTCTCTATTAACAATTAATAATAAGTTATAAACATTATCCTACCAGACATACGCCGCTTATGTACATATTTTTTTATTTTATTGTTATTGCAAGTTGCCAATGAAATTGCTTGGGCTTTAATTGTATATATTTTATGTACATGTAAAAAAAAGGAATTACGAACGAAAATCACCATGGGAATATTAAGCAAATATTTGTAATGTACAACACAATTAAAATAATTACTATAAATAGAAAGTTTTGGTGGCATGAGAGTTTGATAATAAGGAATTAAAACTGGCCTTATGAAAAAAATAGAGATGAAATAGATTGAATTATTTTTAACATAACTTAAAGTCTGGTTATATTCTAAAGGTCATTTTATATATTGCAATTATTTGATGATACTTGATATGTAATGTAATAGGGGTACCCTATCCTACAAATTAATTTGTATTTCATTCAAACCTATATCAGGCACTGGGGAACATTTTTAAAAAGAAGTCTCCAAATACTGAAGGCTTCAAGTTCAATTTTTCCCAATGGAAAAATAAATATTCAATAAATAAAAAAATCGTTAAGCAATAAATTCATTACATGCTCAAGTTGACCCTGATTCCTATATTTGCATACAAATTTGTCCTATGGACATTAGGCTATGTTTTTGCAACAGAAAATAATTGTAGAGCCGAATGGAACTTAATTTCCTATTCCTAGGCTTTAACAATTTTTTTTAATTCACCATGTCCTAAAGCGTTTTTGATATATAGTAGAAATCGTCAAATCTTGAGGGATTTTCCACAGCAAAAAAATTGACTTTGTATACAGATTATTTTCCTAACTGAATAAACCATAGGACCACAGGGTTAAACAAGTGTCCAGAAAAATTATTATGTATATAAGAAACTGGAACATTTTCCCATTGGTTAGAAATGTTTCTCTATAAAAAATCAAAAGGACATGAGGATAAACTTTTTCCAATAGGAAGAAATCCTCAGATTCCGAGGTTTTGTATACAGATTTAAATTTTTTTCCATATTTTTGCTCGGACTGGATCTAGGAATAGGCCTTTATTTTATAAACTATAGCCTCTTCAATAACGAAAAATGTTCTGATGTACACCAAATATAATTTTTTCTATATATGAAACTTTCCCGGTATTTTTCCTATACCAAAAAGTTTCGGTGTTGGAGAAATGTTTTTTCCTATAGACAAGCATCTTGAAAATATATCAGATTTTCGTGGTAGCTTGCCAAATAAAAGTCACTGGCAGTGATTTAAATAAGCAGGAAATGTCCGAGTCAAATTGTTATTAATAACGCTGGAGTATAAGACGTTTTCAGTTTGCAGTCAGTGTGCGGACAGTCCCTAATTAAGAAAAGTGGGTCTTTCCAAATGGGTCCTCGTGTCCATACATCCATCCATCCATCAGTGTTTTAAGTTTTAACTCAGTGTACGGACAGTCTCTAATTAAGAAAAGTGAGTCTTTCCAAATCTCTGGGATGATTCTACATACAGACGTGGATAATACACTGTAGTTAATACCATGGTATTGAGGTGAATCTCCCAAATCTAGGACAATAATCAAAGCCAATACTTACTATTGAACTTGGTGTAGAGGGAAAGCCCAACTGCATGGCGATGCTACCGAGGCAGGAAAGCATTTGCAAAATGGATGATTTATTAGCATCATCAAATAAGCAAAAAACCAAGGAAGTATCAGGCAAAAACCGTTTCACAGAGTCCTATTAACTTCTGGATGGGAATATCACTACGGAAAATGAGTTCTTTGTAAATATGAAGAAAAGTACCTCCGGAAGGAGGTGAGAGATTTCCACCACCAAATAAAAATACAGTCCAAATCGTTTATAACATCATTTATAACGACGTATCGGTTATAACGACCGTATCCAAAGGCACGAGAAATGAAAAGTTCTGCTCTTTATTTGATATCGTTTATAATGAAATATCGCTTATAGTGATCGATTTTGCTTCTCCCTTGGCCTTTGTTACAGGCGATTTCGAATGTTCATTGATACAATTTTTTACTTTCACATAATTATACCCTCAGGTTAATTAGGGTATATACATTTGATACGGCAAAATACCCCATGTTTCTTTGGACCAAATCAGTTTCAAACAGTTTGGAGTAGATTTACAAAATTCGTCCCTCCGTAAGTCTGTCTGGCTGGTGCACACTACAACTCTTCATCCAAACTTTGAACATCGTAATATGTTCCATTTGACACGCTACACCTTATCAAATATACAGCAAAACCCACTCATCAAAATACGATGCAGTATAAGCTGCTATAACAACAACATCGTAATATTTGTTTGCCAAACTAAGGTTCAAGTTCGAAGATGGGGAATATTGATCCACTCCTTCCAGTAACTCCCCACAAAAATGGTCAGAATATTGCTGAAAATTAATTTTATAATGTCATGCGAACGGAATATCCGATTGGAACCAATCTTTGCAAAACCTATTATCTTTATATGTCCATCCAAACCCAATCAACTAACCCTATCTTCACTTTGGACACATTCGGTACAGTTCGCAGCCTTTCTGAACCTGGAGTTAGAAGCAGAAACAGATTCAAGAGAAAATACATAGCTGTAGAAACTGGTACAACAACAACACTATTGTAAAATTTGTATCCAAACTTAGTTCAAGTTCGAAGATGAGAAATATCGGTCAACTGCCCCACAAAATTGTCAAAATGTTGCTGAAAATTAATTTTATAATATCATGCGAGTCGGATAAACCTATTTAAGCCAAACTTTGCAAAACCTATTATCTTTACCAAACCTAGATCAAGTCCAAAGATGGAAACCATTGGTCCACCCCTTCTGGTACCTCGCCCACAAATGGTCAACGTTTTTAATATTTATAAATTCAATATAAGGCGAATTCAAACTTTGCACAACCTATTATTTTTACCAAGCCTAGATCAAATGGAACCCATTGGACAACTCCTTCTGGTACTTCCGTCACAAAAGGTCAAAATATGTATAAATTTAATATTATGCGAAATGAATGTCTGATTTGAATTAGATTTTGCACAACTTATTATCTTTACTAAGCCTAGATCAATTTTGAAGGTGGAACTAGTCGGACCTCTCACTTTGGTATATCCCCCACAAATGGTCAATACTTTATAATCTTTTTTAAATTTATCTTGAAGCGAATTGTATAACCGATTAGATCTATATTAAGTCCGTGACTTCTTTTAAAAAACATATATCCTATATAAAGAGAATAAAAAAACCTGTGTGTAATTCCGAAGACTTATGCAAACCATAGGCAGCACCGAATTAAACTTTTTTACGTGTTTTATAGTTTTTTTTTTTTATAAAAACATAGGAGATTTTATTTTTTTTTCGATTTGAAATCCATATCATTGCATTAGCGATAATATGTGTATATTTATTTATAGTCTATCCAAATATGTACAAAGTAACCATATATGCGCAAATTCAGATTATTATTGGTTTAATTCGGGTTTCTTTTGTTTGTTGCTTAACACCTAAAGTAAACGCTAATGCCAGGCATATTTTTATATTTTTAATACTGCGTAATTGGATTTAAGTACATTAATTTTAAATGGTAAATTGTTATTGGTGAGCAAACAAAAAATTATTCAATATGACGAACGTTATAGAGGAGAAAAATAAATACTGCATTAAATCTGCAAATTTAGATACCACGTTTACATTTTGATTTTATTAATTCCCAAATACAAATTTAGGTATTATAATAATCGATAATAATAAATCCAGTAGATATAAATTGTTGCATTACATATATGTCATATAAATCCTCATAGAGGAGGTTATCCCGACAAAAAGTTCTACTGTAAATGCCGCTTTATTTTCTGAATTTCCCACATTTATTCCGAAACTCAACTTGAATCAAATGACTGAAAATGGCCATGAGAGTAATAGACATAATTATCTCTCATCAATAAATAAACTACGTTTGTTAACAATAAATTTATTAACGTTCTATTGTAAAATGATAAGAATATAAAATCTGTGTTCAGAATTAGCCCATTTGAAAATTTTGAATTTATTTGCAATGGTTGTTGTTTTCATGCCTCGTTGTTTATTGTTAAATAAACGATTATCAATATCGCTCTTTAAAATTCATTATCAAATAACATTCTATAGAGAAGTGTGTTGGCAGGCAGGTGATATATACATGTGACGTAGTAGTAGCATAACACTGCTATGTACATAATTATATTCACATGTATTTAAAAAAAAATATGTTCATTATTTTGTATTTCCCCAAAGCAAATGATTTGCAAAACGCACAATTTTTATCTAAGAAAATTTGAACATTGAACATTTTTACACACATATTGGCGATTGTACGTTCAGACACACGCATGCACGGACACGGCATATATTGAAAATATAAAATAAATACAAATGTTAATGACACTCATATGCTTTAAACGATTTATAATAATCTTTATCACTGCGAAAAGATAATTTTTATTTTTTGGGCATTTCCCACCTCCCCTTGTGTGTCACCGTCAAATCAATGTGCCACAAAATATATTTGATCTTGTTTGTTGGAGAGTGTCGTCTAGATAACGTAAGGCATTTGATGTGAGTCACAACTTGCCACTGACAACAAAAAAGTGAAACATGGACTACTGTGTTCTCAATTATAAATTTAATTTGTATTGCTCGCATTAATAAATCCAATGGCTATTTAGGCTATATTTTTTTAGCTTGTACATATTTTATAAGGTAAAAAAATGATGAATGGCAGACTTTTAAATGGGAATTGCATTCATATGAAACTCGAGATCAGAAAATTAGATCACTGTGGCGATTTTTTAGAAATATGTGTGAGATCATCCCAGATAGAAATATTGGAATTTGAAAAAAAAATACTAAATTTTTTTTGTTTGACGAAATATACAAATTTTAATGAGGCATACAAAGTGAATATTTTAAATCTACGGCCTATCTGGCTTGTACAATTTAGTACGATAAAAATAGCTCTTATAGGCTCAGTACATTCATCTTCTTTGCCTGTTAACGCTGTTGAATGACATATCAATAAAACTTTCCTTGAAATACCTCGGTAATCGTTACTGAGGAAGAGGTTATCGATGCGAATATGGTTTTGGGACCACATTGGCTGTATTTGTATGTGTCAGATCAAGCAACAACTGAACAATTGTCTTGATAAATTCATTAAAGAGACAAAAATTAAAAATTAATTTTAAGTGGTTATTTATACTCTTTCGAGTCGAGCTTGATGATCTATGTTTTGCAATGAAAAGGAAAGCCAGGAGAAGAACCTGCGTATCCACCATTATGCGAAGCGTTTCGCCGTTGGTTAAGCGGCTCATCAGGCATATTGGGCTATGTGCCTTTACAAATGTCGTACGTTGATAACTTGTATTTATTCCGCCCTGATGCGAAACTTGCATATGCGAATTAAATTCAAATTTGATGAGCCGCTTAACCAACGGCGAAACGCGTCGCATAATGGTGGGTACGTAGGATCTTCTCCTGGCTTTCCTTTTCATTGCAAAACATAGATCATCAAGCTCGACTCGAAAAAGTATAAATAACCACTTAAAATTAGTTTCAAATGATCACTGCCCTTACAAGGCAAAATTCAAATAACAAAAAATTAAAAATTAAATTAAGAATCTTCGTCGTTCTAAAACCCAGATATACCAACTACACGTAGTACAGCTGTTATGTTCGAAATTCCGTCTTTGCAGAGCTTTAGCATTCAGTTTAAAGCAGTAAAAGGTGTACTGCATGATTTATATATCTGGGTTAATATATTAAATATATTAACCCAGATATATAAAAATCTCTCTATAGGCTACCATAAATGTAATAATAGTTCTATATCGCTTATGTAAACGTAGAGAAGAATAGGCATTGAAGAGCCACTTGGACTTTATAATATCTGGAATAGATGGCAGAAACGAAGCTCCCGCTGAACATCATGGTCGTTGGTTCAGAAATTTCACATAAACGGCAATAGTACACTTCGTTAATTTCTCTTTGGATGTGAGCGATCTGATCCTGTAGAAATCTGTTTTTATTTTTTTCTTTCTATAATACAACTCAACGGTTTGTAAAAGCTCGTCGATCGTAGCCGATTTAGGTTTCAACCTTTTCGAACCTGGAGAAAGATGATTCATAATCGGAATAATATGGGGGAAAAAACAAATATGTATTTACGTGTTCCTACAACAACAACAAAAAACGAATTTCTGAACTCCAGGTCACTGCAATATAACAACTCAAGTCTTAATCAACCAACGCCAGTCACCTCAGCCTATTATGTAAAATCAATGAGGCAGCCACAACAACTGACAACTCTTTGATCGAAACATAGGCCTCATCTCCTAGGAAAAAAAAAAAACAATTTTTAGCTCACTGATGAGACCAAAATACTTGCGGCTGATGGTTGGCGAGAGTCCAATAAATGGATGCAGTATAAACAAGAGCAACATATTCTTAGGCAACGCAACTATCTTCCCATGGAAAAACCAATGGGCCATGAGGTGTCCGAAGGACCAAAAAGAGAAGCAATTTCCTTCCCTTAACAAGTAAAAACGTGTCAGTGAAAAATTCTGATCAACGGAGTTCTTCGGATTTAAAGTTAATAAAATCGGTTATTCAATCCGCTTCAAATTAAATTTACAAATTTATGAAATATTGACCCTTTGTGGGGGAGGTACCAGAAGTGAAGGGTCCCACCTTCGACCTTGATCTTGGTAACAATTATAGGTTGTGTTAAATTTCTTATTCCATTCGCCCAATATTGTATTGAATATTGAAAATTTGACCATTTTTGTGGGAGGTACCAGAAGCAGTGAACAATGGGTCCTATTTTCGGGCTTGATCTAGGTTTGGTAAAGATAATCTATTGTACAAAGTTTACTACAAATCGGATAGTCCGTTCGCATATCACAAAAACAATTTTTTTTCCAAAAATTTTACCATTTTGTAGGGGAGGTACCAGAATGAGTGGATCGATATTTCCCATATTCGAACTTGAAAAAAGTTTGGAAGAAACCCAATAATTCCGTATCAATGTTTATATATCCCTTGACCATAATCCGAAGAACCAAAGAAGGACCTAAAAACCATTTCTTTCCCTTATAAGTATGAAAATACTAAATGTATGCATTTTCATACTTTTACTTTAAAAATGCGGACTAGGGCCTTCAAAATACTAAAATTAGTGCTTTCCGTTATATGTGGAACATCAAAGAATATCTAATCTTATGAGAACTAGAAATGCATTTTTTTCCATTTCGAATGGAAAATGAAGTTATGACCTTCAAAATACCCCTTAATTCGGACGGTACATTAAGTGGGTTATTTCGGAATGACTAATTGTGGTCATATTTGGTGAACAATTATATTAGGGTCATATTTCTTTCCTTGTGGACCACGGAATGCCAAATTACAGCCACTTCGGTTGGAAAAGCGGCGATAACCTTTAAAATATAGATAATATATGCTATACCATATCCCCTTTCATTCTCAAACATCTTAAAATGTTTCCTTCCAGCTTATGGTAGAGTGCATAAAAGGGGCTTAGCCTATTCTGTTAAAGTTTAGCAAATCTTAATAAGACTTCCAAACAAATTAGCCCATTGTTTTAAATGTATCAATAGATTATGATTTGGTTATGCCCTGTATTATTGTTGTTGTACATATTATTATCGTGTTCTTGTCGTTCTAATCTTAAAATAGATTTTTAGCCAATTTAAATGAGAACGACAAAAAGGCCAACCACAGATAGAGAGAAGAATAAAAAACCAACAACAAAAAGAACATAAATACTATATAAGATGCCAACCCAGAGTAGACAATCACAACTATACAAATATGTATCTATGCCAATAAAGAATATTTTTAGGTCTGATGCCCTTTATTACCCCTCTCTCTCTTAAATTTAATGATAAGCCAAAAACTCTGTCCCCACCAAAAATGACACTCATCTTCTTTATTTCCTTTCATTTCCATTGCAGATATACTAGACAATAAATCGGGCAATGAATCTCCGTCAACCCTGTGCGGTGAGTCATTTAATGACACACGCCTCTATATACAGGATCGACCACGACAGGAATGGGCAAATTTAAGTACAATTTACTTTGTAACTCCCACATATCCAAGGCGAGAACAAGTGCCGGAATTAACGAGGCTGGCCTATACGTTGCTGCATGTGCCGCGCTTGCATTGGATTGTGGCCAATGATCACAATGTCTGCAATCCTTATTTAGATACTTTACTTAATCGATTTGGTAAGTGCGAATGCATACATAGCCATACATACATGTGTATGGGTGTGTGTGTATGTGTGACCAATATACAAACATTGCCAAGTGGCAAGTAAATAAGGTTAAATCCTAGCTGATGATGATAATGTTGGTCATACCGATGGCGTCACACTTTTTGTGTTGTTTGTATTATGGTCGCTTCAGTAGTGGCATTCTGTATTCTGTTTTATTGCAATTTGTTATTTTTATTGTTGTTTCTTTTTTTGTTTTGTTTAGGTATTCCCTATACCCATTTGGCAAGTCCCATGCCTCAACGTTTTCACAAAGCCGAATCGAAACCAAGAGGGGTAGCCAATCGACGTGCTGCCATGCAATGGCTGCGCCAGCATAACATTACAACCGGTGTGCTGTATTTCGGCGATGACGACAACACATATGATCTCAAGTTATTTAGCGAAATACGTGACACCAAACATGTATCCATGTTTCCTGTCGGCCTAATTGCCAATTATGGCATTAGTGGGCCAGTGGTGCGTAAGGTTTGTAGCAACTAAATCACTTAATGTGTATGTGTGTGTTTGTTTTTACTAAGCAAATTTATCTTCTCTATTATACACAGGGCAAGGTAATTGGTTTCCTCGACTCCTGGGTGGCAGGCAGACGTTGGCCCGTTGATATGGCTGGTTTTGCTGTTAATCTTGCCTATATGTCGGAACATCCAAATGCATCGATGCCCTATAAACCGGGCTATGAAGAGGATTATTTTTTGCGCAGCATTGGCTTAACGCTGGACATGATTGAACCGAAGGGTAACAATTGCACCGAAATCCTTGTGTGGCATACACAAACTAAAAATCATGAACGCACCATGGTCAAGTTGAATCATGAATATTTGGATGATCGTTCGAATTTAGGTGCTCTTTTTAAAGCTTTATCGGATATGGGTGTATCGGGTGCTTCCGATAGTGAGGGTAAGTTCATTGATAGGGGAAAAAGAACACGTTATAATGGACGAAAAACTTGTTGTTGTATTAAATTGAAATTTTGACAGTTTTTGGGAAATTGAATTCTTAAAAAATACAATTGAAGTAAATACAAAACTAGTTTATTTATGAATGTATGGTCCACTGAGTTCATCAATACAAAAGCTTGACGGATTAAGATTCTGAAATAAGAGTCGACTATTAACATTGGTACTGACAAACAGACATAATTTTGGAAAGGTAGATTACCTCCGATATAGGGACAAATCAGGACCATTATATTTGAGTAAAGGACTGATGAAGACGATCAGGACCATTATCTCTGAAAAACCCGGTCAGGACCATTATTTCTGAAATAAGGGCCAGTTGAGGCCATTATCTCTAAGAAAATGACCAGTCTGGACCATTATCTCTAAGATAAGAACCAGTTAGGACCATTATCCCTGAGATAAGGGCCAGACAGAAAAAATATCTTTGAGAAAGCGGTCAGTCAGGTCCATTATCTTTGAGATAATGACCATTATCTCAGAGATAAGGACCAATCAGGACAATTATCTCGTAGATAAGGGACGGTCAGGACCATAACCTCTGAGATAAGTGCCGGTCTCTGAGATAAGGGCCGGTCAGGTCGAACTTATAAACACCAAATGGCTTTGCCCTTCAATGCATAAGTTTAGGGCCTCTACAGAAGTCGGATAGAGGATTTCCAGAAGCCCACAGTATTTACAGAGTACGTGAAAAGATTTATGTGTTGTAGCTTATCCAGGAGAGATTTTAGACAAAGCTATGGAATCTATTCCGTGGTTAATTTCTAACTCATCGTCATCCTCACGTAGACGGCGAAAAAAATATTGTTTGCAAAACCCACACCTCTTGTAGACCTTGAAAAGATATTGTTTGAAAAACCCACACCTCTTGTAGACCTTGAAAAGATATTGTTTGAAAAACCCACACCTCTTGTAGACCTTGAAGAAATATTGTTTAAACACCCACGCCTCTTGTATACCTTCAAGAAATATTGTTTGAAAAACCCACGCCTCTTGTAGACCTTGGGAAAAAGATTGTTTAAAAAAATCGGCTACTAACAATTTATTTAATCGTGGCCGGACGTTTAGGGATTGGGTATACAAATTATATATTTTATGTACCTAGCGAATAATTTTATCATATAATCTGTTTTAGTAATTAGTATAAAATATATTTTTGATACTAGCACAATTTTTTTTTCTTTCCTCTTATCTTTCAGGTCAAAAAGCCATAATAAGCAAAAATGGAAAATCGAAACCCTTGGGCTATTTCCTCAGCTGAGATACACTGCAATTTGAACAGTTTATACGTAATTTATTTTCCGTCTAAAACTGTCACAACAATCTGGCTGGTCAATCAACAACTACTACTACCTAACACTACAATTCTCCAATAGGAATTTATTTGAAAAATGATTATTTTTTTCGATGTAAACCCTGTGTTAATACTCTCTCTCTCTCTATCTAAATTTATATATATTTAAAAAACTAAATTGTATGTATAATTATTATTATTTAAAAATTTTGTAATTGTTTAAGAACTTATTTTAAATTTGTAATAATGTTTTCTAAAGCCTGTTTATATAGATTAAATATTTAGGTTGTAGATTTTGTAAATGGTTCTTGAAATTTTGTTAAATATTTTATTTATTTGCTTAATTTTTCTTTTCATTTTTTTGTAAAGCTTGTGATAATATTTAGGGTATAGTATGTTAGAGAAGAAAAAAAGAAACTTCCAATTTTTTCGAGTCTTAGTTTATATGACATTGGTGTAGGAATACCTCTATAGTCAGGTTTAATTAAGTTGCGGTTTATAAACTACACCAATGTTTTGATGTTAAGCCATGTTAACACCAAATATCGAAATGCAAAAGATCAATCACTTTACGGTTTGCAAGAGAAAAGACAATTTTTTTCACTAGGCTATAAGTTTAGTTTTTAATAAAACAGAATTAATAACAAAGAAAAGAAAATAGCAAAGAAAAGCAAAAAATAATGAATTTTAGGTTGTGTCGCCAACATCATTATATAATTGACTGTTTGTGTATGTGTCTTTTTCGTGTCTGCCCCCTCATTGATTAGTTGCTATGCAATGTTTCACACATGACAATTGTTATTATTATTTTTTGTAAAATTATTGAGCTTCATATCATTTAGTATTTTTTTTTGTAAGAAATACAATTACGAAAAGCAAAGCAAACAAATGAAACGAACTAAACTTTAAACGGTGTATTCGACTAGAACAAATATTCTAAAAACAATAAACTCTTAATTAAGATTAAATGGTAGTCCTATGGACTCAAACTGCACTTTACATACATATAAAACATAATGCAATTTTAAGATAATAACCAAACAAGAAGAAGAAAAATATTACGAATTCTAGAAAGGAAGTGAAATGTAATAGCAAAAACTTACCTTGTATGCCACTGCTTGTGTCTCGGTTCTGGAAAGAAATAAAGAAGATTATGAAAAATTGTTTTACTTAAAACTATTCTCTATATTTATAAAATAAAGTGAGCAAGCAAATAAAATGTAAATAAACAAATTAAATTTATTAAAATAAACCCCTTTTTCATTTTAAAAAAGTGGCCCATACCCTCGTAATTTTGCATGTTATAGTAAGGTAGTCACCCATTAGTAATAATAAAATGCTTCACTTGTTCTATTGTCATATAAAGATTTTTTATGGTTCTCCCTTGCAGTGGCCAAATATACATTTCTGTTTTTACAGCCTTATCCTTAACGAATGCAAATAAACTGAGTCAACAGAGTCAAATAATTCAGGACAATAATAATAAATAGTAAACCCCCAAAAAAAGGATGACAATTTATGAAGCAATGATGTCCAGGGCTGGACGCCCAACAATATTCTTGAAGATAAAAATATCATAAAAAAGAATGGAAATACGTTTTTGCAATTTAAGCAATATTTTTTCTTATTTCGGTAGCTTAAAGCAAAGATTTCATTCGATTGCTTCCAATGGTCATAACGGACGGATGCGATGACCGACGACCATTCATACTTCGCCAGCCAGCCAGTCTCAGCTGTGAAAATCAACTGTATATTTGTGATCCATTCATAATTCATTAAAAATATTACGCCCTTGAGAAAATCGAATACATACGGCCTTTGTTTGTGTTGTTGTTATCCTTTTTTCCCCGGTAATATCTTATGTTCTCAATGCGTTAAGCACCAGTAAAAGGATACATATGTACATGAACAGAAAGGATAATTTGTATGCATTGCTTTTTGTGTTAAGTGGCCATGTTTACTTTATGATACATATGGTATATAATAAATATATATAGGCAACGTACTGGAAGTAATTTGTGGAAATAAATTGGAAATAAAAAACAATGTCTTTAACAGAAGGCAAGTAGGGACTTATATATAAGTAGGAGATGCAATGAATTAGATGGATAGACAATCAATATAAACGCTTGATGGATAGAGTCTCTGAGATAATGGCTGGCTATTAACAATGGTACTGGGATAACCTCTGTCTCTTTGAAAAGGACCAGTCAGGAAAAAAAGAACTAAAAAAGGTCAGTCAGGGCCATAATCTCTAAAATTAGTGCCGGTCAGGAGCATTAACTTTGAGAAATGATATAATTGATGGAAAGGACGATTATCTTCGATATAGGAACGCATGAGGATCATTATCATTGAATTAAGGAGCGATCAATACCATTGTTATTGAGTAAAAAAGTAATTTGCACCTTTGTCGGCCCGATACGGATCGACATATATCTGCATTGAGGCTAGTGACGTCCCTTATATCAGGACCATTACTTCTGACATAATGGCCAGATACGACCATAATCTCTGAGATAAGAGCCAGTAAGTACAATTATCCTTTAAAGACCGGACAGGACTATTACCTCAGAAATAAGGGCCAGTCAGGACCATTATCTCTGAGATAAGAGCCAGCCAGGACCTTTATCTCTGGGATAAGAGTCAGTCAGGGTTATTATCTTTTAAATAAGGGCAAGTCAGAACCATTATCTCTGAGATAAGGGCCGGTCAGCACCATTATCTTTGAGATAAGGACCGTTCAGGACCATTATCTCTGAGATAAGGGCCAATCAGGACCATTATCTCTGAGATAAGGGCCAATCAGGACCATTATCTCTGAGATAAGGGCCAATCAGGACCATTATCTCTGAGATAAGGGCCGGTCAGGACCATTATCTCTGAGATAAGGGCCAGTCAGGACCATTATCTCTGAGATAAGAGCCAGCCAGGACCATTATCTCTGGGATAAGAGTCAGTCAGGGTTATTATATTTTAAATAAGGGCAAGTTAGAACCATTATCTCTGAGATAAGGGCCGGTCACCACCATTATCTTTGAGATAAGGGCCGGTCACCACCATTATCTTTGAGATAAGGGCCGGTCAGGACCATTATCTCTGAGATAAGGGCCGGTCAGGACCATTATCTCTGAGATAAGGGCCGGTCAGGACCATTATCTCTGAGATAAGGGCCGGTCAGGACCATTATCTCTGAGATAAGGGCCGGTCATGACCACTAACACTGAGGTAAGGACCGGCCAGGACCATTATCTCTGAGATAAGGGCCATTCAGGTTCATAATCTCTCAGATAAGGGCCGGTCAGGACCATTATCTCTGATATAAGGGCCATTCAGGACCATTATCTCTGAGATAAGGGCCGGTCAGGACCATTATCTCTGAGATAAGGGCCGGTCAGGACCATTATCTCTGAGATAAGGGCCAGTCAGGACCATTACCTCTAAGATAAGGGCCAGTCAGGACTAATATCTTTGAGATAAGGGCCAGTCAGGACTAATATCTTTGAGATAAGGGCCAGTCAGGACCATTACCTCTAAGATAAGGGCTAGTCAGGACTAATATCTTTGAGATAAGGGCCAGTCAGGACCATTACCTCTAAGATAAGGGCCAGTCAGGCTATTATCTTTGAGATAAGAGCCAGTCAGCACCATTATATCTGAGATAATGGCCTGTCATGACTTTTATCTCGAAGGTAAGGGCCAGTAAGGACCATTATATCTGAGAAAACAGCCAGTGAGGCCATTATCTCTGAGATAAGGAACAGTCAGGTTCATTATCTCTGAGATAAGATACAGTTAGGTCCATTATCTTTGAGATAAGAGCCAGTCAGGTTCATTATCTTTGAGATAATGGCCGGTCAGGAAAATGATATCTTAGTTAAAGACAGATCATGACCATTTTCACTTAGTAAAAAAGTTCTGCATATTTGTCACGGCCATTATCTGTGAGATGAGGACTATTATCTCTGACATCAGGACCCATCAAGACGCCAGTCATTATCTTTGAGATAATGGCCGGTCAGGAAAATGATATCTTAGTAAAAGACAGATCATGACCATTTTCACTTAGTAAAAATGTTCTGCATATTTGTCACGGCCATGAGATGAGGACTATTATCTCTGACATCAGGACCCATCAAGACGCCAGTCATGACCATTATCTAAGCGATGTGGACGAGTCTGGTTGGATATCTGTGGTATGAAGCCGATGAGTTTCACTTTCTCTGACCTAATAATCCACCCCTTCTTTCAAACATTCTATTTACTTCGTATTATTGTATTTATTATGCCCTTATATATGATTGATATTACTGCTATAATTCACATCACAACTGCACATTACCGATACTATGTCCTATTATTAAGTAGTCTACAGGCTTTTATTTATGATGCTATTATGAAATAATTTTAATGAATAACTTAAATTGCTGCCTGTGGCCACTCAAACGAAATTTATGCAATGAAAGCTTCTGTTCGGTTTCCAAGGATATGTGAAAGAAACAGCAAAGAGAGAGAACAAAAACAAAACAAAAAAATAACAACACAAAATATATTTAATATATCAACACACACGCACACACACACAGCTTCGAGACACAAGGAGCTCCGAGTGAAGTGTAAGGAAGAAATTGAATGAAACTATATTTCACATAAAATATTTATCCTTAATGCTTCCTTGCCACACAATAATCCTTACCACTGACACACACACACTCACACATACATACATACACAACTCATCTGGACATTGGAAATGCATGCAACTCCTTTATTGTAGATAAGTAGGTGTGGGTGTCTTTCTCTCGGTGTGTGTAATCCTTTTTCACCCACACACACATACATACATTCATATAGCTATGTGTAAGTATAAACATGTAAGACACTATATATCCTAGTGTAATCCGTTGTACTTCATTAGACCGGTCAAAAGGATGGCAAACTAAGTGAATGTGAGTAAATAAATCTCTTCAGTGGCTAGAATGTTGATGGTCTCGAAAGCTGCTGGCCTGGTCCGTCTAGTCCAGTCCAGTCAGTACAGGTCTGAAACACATATTCATATGAATGAATGAATAAATGCATGCACGCAGTCGGACGGCCGTCCGTCCACCCGCCCTGTAATGAATGAGGCAATGACGTGGAGAATGAAAAGAAATCAATGTCCAAAATAACGCAATGTTGAAATATTGTGGTTGTATGGTGAAAATTAAAATTTCTGGTTGAACAGAGAGATATGGCATGGGTGTGGGTGTGAATGTGACTGTGTGTGTGCGTCCATTTTAAAAATGCCTTTGGTTATTACGATATAATTTACAAAATTTGTTTGCATTTCACAGAACCGAAAGGATTCGACCATTTTTATACTCTGCAGCAATGTGAGCGAACGGCTATTCAATTTTGTAAATTCAAAATTTGATAACAAAAGACAAACATAAACATATTAGAGGGGTGGGGAAGGGGGATGGAGATGGATGGATGGGTAAATTAAACTGTTTGGTAAAATCTATTTTAAGAAGAGAGTATTTCCATAACATAGAGATAGAGTAAACAATGCCGAAACTAGATAATGGAATATCATAATAATTTTGTCTAATTGGAACGGTTTGATGTAAATAATTTAATATTGCGGGATGGTTCGTATAATGGACTATTAAGTAATAACTTGTCAGAAGTAATGTCAATGAACCAGTGCCACACTGGTCTACTAATGTTAAAACAAAGGCCATCAATCACGTGCGATGAAATATGAGCCAGTCAGGACCATCTACGATGAAATAAGGCCGCCCAGGATCATAATTTGAAAAGAGAGCCAGTCAGGATCATTATGTCTGAGATAAGGGCGAGACACGGTCATTATCTCTGTGATAAGGGCCAATCAGGACCATTATATTTTAGATAAGGGCCAGTCCGGACCATTATCTTTTAAATAAGGGCCAGTCGGGACCATAATCTCTGAGATAATGGCCAGTCGGGACCATAATCTCTGAGATAAGGCCAGTCAGGACCGTGATCTCTGAGATAAGGACCAGTCAGGACTATTATCTCTGAGATAAGGGCCAGTCGGGACCATTATCTTTTACATAAGGGCCAGTCAAGACCATTATTTCTGAGATATGGGCCAGTCATGACAATTATCTCTGAAATTATCACTGAGATAAAGGACTGACCTTTATCTCAGCCATTATCTTTGAGGTAAGAGCTAGTCAGAGCCATTATCTCTGAGATAAGGGCCAGTCAGGACTATTATCTCTGAGGTAAGGGCCAGTCAGGAAAAAAATGACTGAGATAAAGGCAAGTCGGGGCCATTATCTCTGAGATAAGGACCAGTCCGGACCATTATATTTGATATAAGGGCCAGAAAGGACCATTATCTCTGATATAAAGGCCAGTCGGGACCATTATCTCTGAGATAAGAGCCAGTCAGGACCTTTATCTCTGAGATAAGGGTTAGTCAGGATCGTTATCTCGGAGATAAGGGTTAGTCAGGTTCGTTATCTCGGAGATAAGGGCCAGTCAGGAACATTATTTCTGAAATAAGGGCCAGTCAGGACTAATATCTCTGATATAAGAGCCAGTCAGGACTAATATCTCTTAGATAAGAGCCAGTCAGGACCAATGGATCTGTTGTATGTATTCAAAACAATTAAAGACTTATCGGCTAGACTTTCTGTTGTGTGTATTGACAACTACTAAGACTCCTACACATTTAATTCACACCCATTAAAATCCTTTTTTATTATCCAATCAAGTCAAACGGATAATTTAATTGCACAAAACCGACGAAATTTATTTGTGTAACTTTTCACATTTAGACACAAAATTTATTCCCTCATTATAGTTCATCACCCCCCTTTCCCACCAACAGCAACACCACACTTATCTTTCTTTAATTGTTGGCATAACAACTGGTAAAAGAAGAAGACGAAACGTAATAGGATTAAGCGTCTTATTTATTGCTCAAGAATGGTTGGATAAAAGACGCAACGTAATTTTCCAGCGTTACCTTTTCAACATTGTCACACACACACACAATGTAAATTTGCCAAAGGGGGAAATCGATTTAAATCTAATCGTTTTAAACTTTCCTCTTTACACCATTTCCGTATTGCATTTGTAGATTTTTCCTTTTTTTTGTCACAAAATGGAATCGATCAATAGATGGCAGCATCAGGCGTAAAAGTTCATCAAACGTTTAGATGATGCAAACAGAGAGAGGGTGGATGTGGGACAATTGTTGAAGTGGAAACTGAAAAATCGGAACTAAATTTATTTTTTGTCGAACAATAAGTTATCGCCTTCGGAGACAAAAACAACACAGCGCAAAGAAATACAAAAGTTATTTTTTGTTTGTTCGCAACCATTTCTCTGCACTGATGCAGCCAAATTACTGTGAAAACATTGTTCGGAGGAGTTCGATGGCGAGGTTGCGGGAAGTTCAAAGTTATACGTAATCCAAACTGCACAAACAAAAGCAATGCCAGTCAGCAGCAGTAGCAACAATAATAAAATGTATGCCAGACGAAAACAATAACAATGTGTTGGAACTTTTCCCACACTTTTCACAAGAGTTTGATGCGAACACCCGGACACACTCTCAGTGGAATTTCATAAACAAATAAATTTTATTGGGTGTAAAGGTGAAGGAGATTATGTGTGCTTTGTTAACTATTTCAAATTGACCCTGAGATAATAGTCTTGCCAGTTTCTTATCTCTGAGGTAATTGTCCAGACTAGCCCTGAGATAATCTCTGAGATAATGGTTTTCATTGGCCGTAAACTTCGAGATAATGCTGACTGGCCCATATCTCAGACATAACCGTTATGATTGGCCATTATCTAAGAGATAGTGGTCCTGACTGTCTCTTATCTTAACTGACAGGTCCTTATCTCTGAGATTAAGGTCCTATCTGGCCCTTATTTCAGAGATAATGGTCCACACTGCTGCTTATATTCGAGATAATTGTCCTTACTGAACCTTAACACCGAGATAATAGTCCTGACTGGCCCTTAGTTTTAAGATAATGGTCCTGACTGGCCCTTATCTCCAAAATAATGACCTTGACTGACCCTTATGTCTAAGATAATGGACAAGAATGACTCTTATCTCCAAGATAATGGACCTGACTGACCCTTATTTCCGACATAATAGTTCTGAGTGGTAATTATCTCCGAGATAATGGTACTGACTGGCTCTTATCTCAGAGATAAAGGTCCTGGCTGGACCTTTTCTCATAAATAAAGGTCCTGACTGGCACTTATCTCAGAGGTAATAAGCCTGACTGGTTCTTATCTGGGCCTGACAGGCCCTTATCTCCAATGTAATGAACCTGAATGCTCCTTATCTACAAGATAATGGTCCTGACTGGCCCTTATGACCCTTATCTCTGATAGAATGCTCCTGACTAGCACTTATCTCCGAGATAATAGGCCCGACTGGTTCTTATCTGGGCCTGATAGGCCCCTATCTCCGAGATAATGGTCCTAACTGGCACTTAGTTTTAAGATAATGGACCTGAATGGCCTTTTTCTTCAAGATAATGGTCCTGACTGGTCCATATCTCTGATAGAATGATCCTGAATGGCCCTTATCTCTGAATAATTGTCCTAGCTGGCCACTGAGTTTAATTTATGTTAATTTAGTCTTTTTCAACTCCCTAATGCTTGGGTGTTTATCCCAAGTGAATGCGGCGGATGACGGCAAGTGGATACAGTGAATGGTTGAGTGGGTGCAATTGAACATTTGTTTTTGTAGCTAAACTCACTGCAGTTAAAAAACAATTCGTAGGTGATAGCATGTGAGAGGTGATGTTCTGGTGTGTATGTGTGTGTCGTGGCAAAGGGAAGCTCATGTTGTGAAGATGTAAAATTTATTTAAGTTTATTCGAGGTTTTACCATGTACCACTCTCTCCCCATCTTTGTTTTGGCAAGGGCAACCAGATTTTATTACTTTCAAAGTGGTTTTGGGTTACGAAAATGAAACCTCAAAAGAAAAAAAGAAAACAACAACCATAGCAACAACACAATTTACAAACAGAATAACAACTGAGAGAGATGTCGTCATGTTGACTACAAACACACCACACACATACATACACACTTTCAAATACATTGACAAATTTACTCTGTTAGACGAAATTTGCGGTTTTATGACTGAGTTGCAGTCCCGACGACATCTAATCAAAGGATTTATTTATTTAACAGTCATCCGTTGGTCAACAACGGCTGTGACCGAACTACACGCTGTCCACTTCATGTCTATAATTGTGTCCAACTAAGTGCTGAACTTCGAAGCATCCCTGCTGCGAGCAAAGATCCATGTGTATCTTATATTACCACTTTATTTCTACAGACAATTGTACTAGTTCAAATTTCAACAATTTACGAGTAGAGTTTGGTTTGGGACACTGATTGTAGTGTATTTCTACTGACAATGTCGACAGTTGGCTTTTCTTTTATTGTCATTAAAACATATTGAATATATACACATTTTTATGTAATTTTTTTGTAGATCGCATCGAAACAACGCGTTTTTATCGGCAATTAATTTGTTTTGTGTGTTTTATTGTTAAAAAGGTGATTATTTATTAAATATATAAACAAAATGAGTAAAAGAAATTATAAAAGATTAATTAAAAAACAAAAAATATTGTATAAAAACAGAAGTTTGCAATGTGAACAAGAAAATAGTGAAAGTGAATTTGTGTCAAACGGTGGAGATTTTATAAATGATTTCGTGGAAAATGGAATGGAAGATTTTGCAGTTCCGAAATTAATGTTGCGGGACAAACTTAAAAAGTGGTGCATGGAAACGAATCCTTCAAAGAAATGTTTGGAAAGTCTTTTATCAATATTAAAGGAAGAAGGTCTAGATGTTCCGCTCACTAGAGAGACTTTGGTGGGCAGAGCAAAAAATATGTTAACGAGAAATGTTGCCCCTGGAATTTATTGTCATATTGGCATAGAAACACAACTACGAAAAGTTGGTCACATTTTGGAAAAGTATGAGGAAGTCGAACTAGATATAAATATCGATGGAATTCCACTGTTCAAAAGCTCTCGTGTGCAATTGTGGCCAATCCTTTGCAGAATCGTTAATATTCAGGAGAAAACAAAACCGTTTGTTGTTGGATTATACTTGGGAAACACCAAGCCGGGTAGTGTGAATGTGTATTTGAAAGACTTCATTGATGAAGTGATTCTACTAAAAGGTCAGTTTATCATACAACAAAAACATTTAAAATTGAAGTTTCGTTGCTTAATATGTGACGCACCAGCAAAAGCTTTCGTTTGTGGAGTTCCTGGACATACATCAACACATGGCTGCACCAAGTGTACTCAAATTGCGAAGAAGGTAAACAATGTCTTGACTTATAGTAGCGAGAGTGGTTCCCTAATCTCCGATGAGGACTTTGCTGTGCGAAAGTATCCATGCCACCATTCCCAAATGTTCAAAGAAGAAAAAACTCCTCTCGAAGAAATTGGATTTGGTATGATAAATCAGACTCCTTTAGATAGCATGCATCTCATTGACCTCGGAGTCACCAAAAAAATGCTAACCAGAATAATGCATAATAAAACTGAAAAGAAAACCTCAAAACAAAATATTTCAAAAATATCTTCTGAATTGGTGAAATTTAAAAAATACATTCCAAGGGAATTCCCAAGAAAACCCAGGCCTTTAGATGATCTTTGTCATTGGAAAGCGACTGAATTTCACCAGTTCCTTGCTTATACAGGAATTATTGCTCTTTATAATAATGTACACGAAGATATTTATTATGAATTTTTAACTTTACATTGTGCTTATCGACTTCTTAACAATGCACGACATATGGATCAAAATATTGTTCAAGCTAATAATTTGCTTCAATTATTTGTCGAGAACTTCTCAACTGTATTTGGTTCGAACAGCATTTCTTTTAACGTTCATAATCTGCTTCATTTGGCTTCTTGCGCAGAAAAGTATGGTCCCCTTATTTCGTTTTCTGCATATGCATTTGAAAATAAACTGCAAACACTGAAAAAACATGTTCGAAAACCATCACATATCTTTCAACAAATTATTCAAAAGGAAAAAAATTGCATGATTGTCAACACTATTCAGGATGGGTTAAAATATGAAAAAGGTGTTATCGTTGGAGCTTTTGTAAATGATTGCTACATATCCTGCAAAGAACCAGATAATATTTGCGCGGTGAATTCATGCATTCCAATAAAAATTGATAATATAAAGAAAAAGGGCGAAATATATATTGAAGGCAGTCGAATTTTGGCATTAGAAAGTTTCTACGAAGAACCGGTGAATTCTTGTGAGATTGGTATTTTCAAAACGAATCTGACTCTAGGGGAAAAAGAGACATTTTGTATTAAAGACATTCAGTTCAAATTTGTATGCTTGCCAATTGATTCTGATTTTGTAATCGTGCCCATTTTACATTCCTGCTTTCCAGAGAAATATCAAGCACAAATTTTTACCTCCTAAGTACACAACTCCCGCACATAAACATGTCGAACGAAAATGCCAACCCTTCCAAAGGAAAAATGAAATATTTTGCTCCACAAGGTAATCTCCAAAGATTATCACTAAATTTTTAACAGTATAACAAAATTGAGTTCATATTTTTGATAGCTAATGCAAAATGTTCTTCCTGCCAAGAAAATGCCAGAAAACTAGACACGATTATTGATATTTTGGCGGAGCATAAAGTTTTACTGGATCGTGTTATTTCTCAGAACGCATTTGTGGACAATATTATGACAATTTTTCCAATTGAATCGGAAGAAAAACTTCGAGAATTTGATCGAATTCTCGCAACACAAGCAGATCTATATGTACGTATCTGCGTTTTGGGAATAACAAATTCATAACTAAAACAATTTTTACAATTGCAGACTCGACAAATGAAAAATCTCATTGCAGGTAACGCTGAACGTAATTTGCATAAAGTATTTGGAAGAAATATTATTATGGATTTTAATGTTGACGGAACTTTCGGGAAAAAAGGTCTACGAGATTTTGGTAATGTACTTGCCGCCATAATAGGTAAAACGTGTTTGTTTTTGTTTCAAATAAGTAATGCTAAAATATAGTTTATAAAACAGAAGTTATATCAACATTTAATAAATTACCTGACAAGACTTTACGAGCAGCGTTCCAACGCCAAAAGAAAAAGTATTTTAAGATCAACAAACGAAGCAGGCGCACCGAAGAAAAGGAACAAGATGAAAATGATGAAGAACCACAAATTTAACTGAATGTTTTTATGTTATACTATATAATTTTAAAATCCTAGTTCTAACACTATTCAGTTTTATTAAAAATAAGACAAGGTTTGGCCAGCCTTGAAAAAAGTGAGCTATATATGTAATCCATTTCTTAATTTATTACCTTGCCTAAAATTCGCAGACTGTTTTAGATTAATTAAATATATTGTGTGTAGATTGAACTGTGCTTTACTTTTGTTTTTGTTACTTAATAACTGCGTTAAAAATGTAACGTTGTTAAATACTTATTCTATTACAAGCATTTTCCTAAAAATCTCAAATGACTATTTGGTTCGAATGCCTCCATATGATCTCGAAAGGACTAATGGTCTTCTAGTGTTTATTTGGTTCAAATGTCTACATATAGCAATAAAATCAGGATTACCCAATAAAATGCAGTGATTATTTGGTCTACATATCAGTGATTACGTCACCATATAAACTTAAAAGATCTAATCTTTTTCTAGTGATTATTTGGTTCAAATGTCTACAGCTCAGGATACCCATATAGCTCAGGATACCCAATAAAATGCAGTGATTATTTGGTTCAAACGTCACCATATAAACTTAAAAGATCTAATCTTTTTCTAGTGATTATTTGGTTCAAATGTCTACATATAGCTCAGGAAACCCAATATAATGTAGTGATTATTTGGTATACACGTCATCACATAATCTCAAAAGATATAATCTTTTTCTAGTGACTATTTGGTTCAAATGTCACCATATAGTCCCAAAAGAACTACTTAGTCAATATAGTCAAGGTCTACTGGTACTTCTCCTATGACAAGCCTATGTTAAATGTCCATAGGAAATTACATTGGTTGTGGTATACTTTTTCACTAGTACTAGCGACAATGTCACCAGTAAAACACTACAATTCCAAAATAATATTATAGTCGTGTAATATACCTAATACTATTACCCTTATGGTCCTGATCGGTCTTTATTTCGTAGTTAATAGTCCTTATCTCTGAGATAATTATCCTGAATGATTTTTTTCTCTAAGATAATGATTCTGGCTGGTCCTTATCTGTGAGATAATGGTCCTGACTAGTCATTATCTCTGAGATAACAGTCCTGACTGGCTCCTAGTTCAGAGATAATGGTCCTGACTGTCCCTTATCTCAGATATAATGGTTCTGACTGGCCCTTATCTCAGAGATTATGTCCTCAATTGGTCCTTATCTCAGAAATAATGTCCTTAATTGGTCCTTATCTCAGATTAATGACCCTAAATGGACCTTGTCTCTGACCGGTCCTTATCTCAGAGATAATGACCTTTATTCGTCCTTATTTATGACATAATGGTCCTGACAAAAATGTCTCTCTGTGTCATCACTTGCATGCACTTGTATACCCTTAGAGGAGACCAAAAAGTTCGTAATTTCTGACACACACATGTCAGTTTCACATGGCTACCCATTCCAAGTAGCACACATCAACATCAACACCACCACCATCATTATCCTCCTTAGGCAAATAAAATCTACGGTGTCTATCAAAGACTAACCACGTTCCACACTTAATGCAAACAACACACCAACAGCAACTAACACCGACCACAAACAGGACAATAGCAAAACAGCAACATCAACACTCCTGCTGCTGGGGGGAAAGGTAACATCATGAAAACAAAGAAGTTTCGTTTCGATTCTTTTCCTCTCATTTTGTTACAACAAACTTTAAAAATAAATGCTCCGCAGCAGCAGCATTAGGAAAAACTTGAATAAGATAAATTTTCTGGTTGATGTTTCACTTTATATTCCTGGTTGTACTCTGATGACGTTCCAGCATGAAACTCTCATACATCAATGTCCTGGTTCTGCTACGTACGTCAGTATCTCCAGTTGTCCGTCCAGTTGAATTGTTGCTCTAGGATTTGTCTTTGGTGGTAAATAAGTTGTATTCTTTGTTAACTAACCGGAAATCTCTTTTAAAGAACTCTACGATGTGCACAAAAAACCCCAGGAACTTGGCTTTTTCGTAGTGGCGCCCAACCTCACTCCAACTCCCATAAAATGTACCGTTTTAATTTTTAATGGAAATATTTCAATTTAAAACAATAAATTGCTTTTAAATTTTCAATTAAACTTTTTTCCTGACAGGAAGAAGCGAATTTCGACCAACACCACCACCACCACCATTATCATCAACGCTGTAACAACATCTAGCGAAACATGTAGATGTAGCGGGAAAATGCTGTTGCATTAAGAGATGTGCCAGATGTAATACATACATATCGGAGCTGAGCTGAGAAGATACTAGTGACCATGTAAGTAGGACCACAAAAGACCAGCAGCATCGCAGAGCTATGGCATGGCATAGCATCAGCATCATCATAAAAAGCTGTAATTTAAACAGCCATCAAAATGTTATTACCAAATTGTTTTTATTGGATGTCTGTGGCCCAATTTTATAACAAACGAAAGGACTAAAAGGATGAGACAGTGGGGTTATTCGAGAAACTAGGATAGGGTCTAGGATTTTTAATTAAAAATAACATTTGGAATCTTTTTAAGTTCCATATATACAAATAGGGCGATACGAACTTTCAGGAGAAGGCTCTCGGTTATTATGGAATTATTTTTTGTCTTCTAGAAGATCTTCTATATGAAGATCTTCTATATAGAAGATTTTCTATATATTTTCTCTATGAAGAAATTTTGTATTCTATTTAAAACAGTTGTAGATATGTATTAAAATCTTATACTGTTCTTATATACGAAGATTTTTTGATCTTCTAAAAGAATATCTTTTGGGCCCGTTATTAAGGACCTCTCCTCGATCGATCGATGATAACTCTGTCTTCCATAAGAACACCTTTTGGACGCCTATAAGAGGACCTCTGGTCTTCTATACGGCGTCCATTTTGGTTTCCATAAGAGGTTCTTTCGTTCTTCTATACGACGTCCATTGCGGTCTCCTATAAGAGGACCTTTTGATCTTCGAATTTATGACCTTTTGGTCTTATAAAAAAGCATTTCTAATAGAATACCGTTTGGTCGTCTATGATAAGACATATAACCCAAGGTCATTATCTCTGAGAGAAGGACCAGTCAGAACCATTATCTCAGAGATAAAGGCCAGTCAGGTCCGAAATATCTGAGATAATGACCAATATTTCTGATATCAGGACCATTATCTAAGAGATAAGCGCCAGTAATGTCCAATATATCCCAGGTAAAGGTCAGTCAGGACCATTATCTCTGAGATAAGGGCCAGTACATACGATTATCTCTGAGACAAGGAGCAGTCAGGACCATTATCTCTGAGATAAGGGCGATTCATGATCATTATATCTGAAATAAATGCCATTCAGTCCTATTTTCTCTGAGATAAAGGACAGTCGAGGCCAATATCATGGAGATAAGGGCCGGTCAGGACCATTATCTCTGAGATTAGGGCCTTTCAGGACCATTATCTCTGAGATAAGGGCCTTTCAGGACCATTATCTCTGAAATAAGGGCTAGTCAGGACCATTATCTCTGAGATAAGGGCCAGTTAGGATCATTATCTCTAATATAAGGGCCAGACAGTTGGAGATAACGACCAGTCAGGACCATTATCTCTGAGATAAGGGTCAGTTAGAACCATTATCTCTGAGATAAAGACCAGTCAGGACCATTATCTCTGAGATTAGATCCAGTCAGGACCATTATCTCTGAGATAAGGGTCAGTCAGGACCGTTATCCCTTTAGGACCATTATATTTGATGTAAGGTCTGGTCTAGTCAGACTATTGTCTCTGAGATAAGGTTCAGCCAGGACCATTATCTCTGAGATACGGGTCAGCCAGCACAATTAAATCTGAGATAAGGGTCAGACAGAGTTATTATCTCTGAGATAAGGGTGAGTCAGGATCATTATCTATACGATAATTTCCAATCAGGACCATTATCTCTGAGATAAGTACCAGTCACGACCATCTCTGAGATAAGGTCCATTCAGAACATTATCTCTGAGATAAGGTCTAGTCAGGATCATTACCTTGGAGATAGGCCCCAGTCTTAACTTATCTCTGATATAAGGACCATTATCACAGAGATAAATGCCAATCAGGACAATTATCCCGAAGAAAAGAACCAATCCGGAACCCAGAATTGAGAAGACTTTCAGACTTTTATGAGAAAACCTTCAGTGTCTTTTATGAGAAGACATTACGTCTGATCTTACAGAAATTCAGCCTCTTTATATGAGAAGACCTCCCTTTCCTTTATTTTAAATTTTAAAATTTCATTCCGACACCACTGTGATTTGTAATTTACAACAATTACAATGCCACAACTGTTTCCAATACAACAACAAAATTCCTCACCGTTATTCTTTCCTCTACTACAACAACAAGAACAATGCATGCCCTGTAAAATTGGAAAAACATTATATTATTTTAGTGGTGAGCAACGACTAACCAACAATGGAGCAACAGCAACAACAGCAATGTGAATAAAAAGTGAACAACAACAACAGCAACAAAAAAGGTAGCGTAACAAAGCGTATAACAACTTTTCCACAACTTTATTTTTACAATACACGCTTCTGATCAGATAAAATTTTCAAGTGTCAAAGTTGCGGTAATGACGTTGCTGGGAGATGAAGATGTGAACAGAAAAGAGCGGCTGGGAACCGAGCATGACTTTGTGCAAACTATTGTTGACCATAATGCAGCAGGGGGGAGAGTTCCAACCATGATGATGTTGCACTGCTAAAGTACTTCCTTCACACCCCCATTAGACCGTCTGTGGAAGATTTAACCCATTATTGACTTATTGAATGGTCTCATAGCATTGCAAAATTGTTTGCTAATAAAGTCAGCAGAGGAATGGTTCTGTTGTATAGTTCCCCAGGACCTCCCCCCACCCGCTGCCCATAAAACATGAAAGGGTTAAACAACATCGACAGCAATTTTATGCAGCTGATGATTTTATTGCTTACTTGACTCAATGCTGGGGATAGTTGGTTACACTTGACTTCACTGCTTCCAGAGAGATGGAGGGAGTCGGGCTGTGACAGGACTTTGGAAAGTGCCAAGGGAAATAAAATCAAAACAATACACCATTAGCCTGAAACGAGCAATATGGGAAGAGGATACATAAAACAACAACTCCCACAAACTAACAGACATACCGAATGTGTTGGGGTCTGTTAAGAGCATTATAGCCCTCCTCCCCTTCCTCCCTCCATCTTCTAGGGAATTGGGCAATGACATTGTCTAGAGTTTTTTAGTTTTTCTTTTTCGGTTACTATTTCGTTTACAAGGACATTCTTTTATGGTCCTGACTGCTTAGATACTTAGAACAGAAATGAAAAACGAAAATGAAAAAAAACGACAAAATATGAATGGAAATATATTTTTATTGCTATCCTGCTTATTGTCTGGGCTTGAAATTTAATGTCAGCACTTAAAAATGTAATACGCATCCATTTGTGTGTGTGTGCATGTCCTTTGGTATTGACAAAACGTGCTATCTTCGAAATTCCCAACAATCAGCAGTATTCTGCCAGGTTATAACTGGCCAGTCAGTCAGGCATGAAGAACAATTTGTAAAATAAAATAAAAAAATTAAAACATTTATGAGAATGACAAAAGCAGAATTATGGCCATAGCCTGCCTTTCATTGAAGTAATAACTATTTACTTTGACCTTGTGTCGGGGGTCATGGTTAAAGTTAGAAGAACCGTAAAAAATAGTAGGAAACTTAAAATTTAAAATTAAGGTCGTCAGAATCATTATCTTTTAAGTAGGGGTAATTTAAAACAATTATCTCTGAGATAAGGGCTAATCAGGACTATTATCTCTGAAATAAGGTTCAGTCAGGACCATTATCTCTGAGATGAGAGTCAGTTAGGACCATTATATTTGAGATAAGGACCAGTCAGGACCATTATCTTTGAGATAAGGGTCATTCAGGACCATTATCTTTGAAATAAGGGTTATTCAGGACCATTATCTCTGCGATAAGGGTCAGTCAGGACCATTATCTCTGCGATAAGGGTCAGTCAGGACCATTGTCCCTAAGATAAGGGTTAGTCAGGATCATTATCTCTGAGATAAGGGCCAGATAGTATCATTACCTCTAAGATAAGGGCCTATCCGATGTGTTAGCTCTGAGATAAGGGTCTGTCAGGATAATTATCATTGAGAAAAGGGCCATTCAGGACCATTATATATTGAAAAATGGGTTTGTAAGGACTATCCTCTTCCAGATACATAAGAATATTCACTTCACACATTTTCACCATTCTCCCTCATGACCAACATTTTGCCACCTTAGTTACAAAAAAAGTTTCATGTTAAGCAATGCTAATGGCTTTCGTTTGTCGTTAAACTTTTACTTAAAACCCAAAGTTACAGATTTTTTCCAATAATAACCTACCCAGACCCCCCAAAACGAAACAACAACAAAAAACAACAGCTATTGGCCCTAAGCTAACATGAGGCAATAACACAAACATATCGAACACATGCAAACGGAACATTCGTATGTGATATAAATAAGGAAAGGCAAAAAATTTCGAAGAGAGTGAAAAAAATTGCAAATGGAAAGCAACAAATTAGAGCATTGTTTACGCTAACAAACAACAACAAACTTGCTTACGGCCGATTTAGATCTTTTATGGCAATGACAAAAGAGGAGAGAAACACGCACACACGTCCATACATGACATGTAATGTGTTGTTAGAACAAAGAAAATTCTTTGATAGGAGGCTTTGGCAAAAAATCAATGGACCACAATAGGACCCATGTACCGCACGCACCAAAATCTGCTTTCAATACATTAGAGAGCACACCGATTTTTTGTTTCAAAGGGGAAATGTCAATGGCATTGATTGTGTTTAGGTAAATGTAAACAGTATTTAACTGGAGGACAAGAACAACAACAAGTGTTGTTGTTTTTTGTTTATGGTAATTTAATTTGTTGTTGTCGGAAGAAGATTTTTGTTCAGCAGATAAAAATGGACAGAAAATTAAATAAAAACATTTAGGCACACATTCGGAGATAAGGGCCAGTCAGGACCATTATTTCGGAAGTAAGGGTTAGACGGAACCATTATCTTGGACACAGATAATGGTCTAGAAGAAATAAGCGGTCTGATTTCTAAGGCATGACATTTATCTCAGAAATATAGGGGGACTCAGAGCAATTATCCAGTCAGGACCATAATCTCTAAGATAAGAATCAGCCAGGAATGTTAACTCTGAGATAAGAACCAGACAGAATTTTGTCTTTAAGATAAAGATATGTTAGGACTATTATCTCTAAGATAAAGGCCAGTCAGAACCATTATCTTTGTGATGAGGGCCAGTCAGAACCATTATTTCTTAGATAAGGGCCAGTCAGGAACAATATCTGTGAGATAAGGGCCAGTCAGTTCCATCATCTCAGAGATAAACCACCATTATCTCTGAGGTAAAGGCCAATAAGGTCCATTATCTCAGAGATAAAGCCCAATAAGGTCCGTTATTTCTGAAATAAAGGCCAGCCAGGTCCACTATCTCTGAGATAAGGGCTAGCCAGGTCCATTATCTTAGAGATAAGGGTCAGTCAGGTCCATTATCTCAGAGATAAAGGCAAGACAGGTCCATTATCTAAGAAAAAGAGCAATTATGTTCATTATCGCTGTGATAAGGGCCGGCCTGGATTATTCTCTCAGAGATAACGGCAGGCCAGAACCATTATCTCAGAGATAAGGGCCAATCAGGTGCATTATCTCAGACATAAGGCCCGATCAGGACCAATAACTCAGAGATAAGGGGCGTTCAGAACCAATACCTCAGAGATGAGGCCCAGTCAGGACCATTAACTCAAGATAGGGTCCGGTTAAGACCATTATCTCAAAGATAAGAACCAGTCTGCCCTATTAGAACCATTGACTCGTGGATAAGGAACAATTAAATCAACTTGTTTCGGCTCCAATTCTCCTTCCCCGGAAGAAGTCTATAAAAATCGAATAAAATTTTATTTAGGCCATTAACAATAGGAAAACAAATGAAAAACTCTACTCTACTCTTTCCCATTAATCGAAATGTAAAAAAAAACATAGACCTGTAACAAATGAAGCCAATAAAGTCAGAATGACAAAACAGTTATTTTTCGTTTTTTTTTCTTCCTGCAATAAAATGTTTACGGTTTTTTGTGGTAAGGATGTAACAAAAAAATTATAACAACAAATTAATATACTTGTACCAAATAAATTTTATATACATAAACAACAAACTGTACACATATGTGGGTGTACTGGGTATGTGTGTGTTTATTTTTTTGGGCACTGGAACAACATAACAAGTGAAGATCATAAAAATACCACAAAAGTCATAAACAACGAAACAACCTGCTTCGGTTAACGGCAACACAGACTTTGGGTAAGGCACTACACCAAAAACATGTCGAGGAGTAAAGCTTTCTGTTTGCAAGGAAACGGAAATAAATCAAATTTCCAGAAGATGTGTGTATGTGTGTGGTAACTCCGTCAACGGAAACGCAGCCAAATGGTGGCGGGTAACCTATGCTATGGATTGCTTTTTTCCCAACTTTCTACACTGATTTATTTCTAAGCTTCCTCTCTTTTACCGTTCCTCTTTTGGCACTTCTTATAAACGATGTCCTGAACTTGGCCAATAGACAGGAACTCTATCACAACTGAGAGGGTGGGTGTTAGATATTACTGAGGGCAACATATGTTGGCAATCCCTTCGCAACTCGAACAGCCATCATTTCAATTTTGTTTTATTTTCTTTTTTCATAGGAACTAAGGAATAAAAGAAAATTGCCAGTTGCCACCACCAACTACCTCCAAAGCTGGGATCAAATTCGAAATAAAATTTCACATACTCGGTTGGCAGACATTAAGAGAGTGCTGTGCAATGAAATTGGTCAAAATGTGTATGTAGGTGTGTCTGTGTGTGTTTGATAATTGCTGACATCAAGTGGACTACTGGTCGGGGATTAGAATGGGGTTCATTTTATCCTGTTAAAATATATCTCACGATCTTCGGAAGGAAAATTGTAAGGGGATATTGGTAGTTGATGACTGAAGTGTTCCCATCGAGCATGCCAGCACTTGGTCTTCCAAGTATTTTTGTATTAATCCCCATCAACACTCCCGCATCACTCCCATACAGTTCGCATATATTCATTTAGTTTCTCTTTTTGTATTTATTCCTCCAATATAAATTCCCTTGATGCAATACGGGATGATGGCTGCATCCACACGGTCGCCAAATGAAACATCACAATGTAAACCAACCAACCGTCGTCGTCGTCGTTATGCGTTGCATAGCAAAAATTCGTTGGTATTTTTAGTTTGTGAAAACATTTATTTGAGTCCCATGCGCTACTCCATGTTAAAATGTTGCCATTGGTATTTCTTGTTGTCGTTGGGGTTTTTTTCTGTGTTTGGTTACTTCGTTGGAACTGTTGCTGTTTTACTCATCATCAGCAGCAGCATTGGTATTACAATCGGTGAACCATGTCATTTCCAAAACCGCCTGCCTCTCCTTTGCTTCATTATACCCTACACATTGTGTCGTATTGACAATTGTCAAAACGTGCTTTAAATATTGATGATGAATTGAAGGATTTTTATAGATTTATATTCTTTGAATTTATGATCCTTCTTCAACATAAAGCGGGATATGTGTAAAGAGATTACCACAAATCATTGAATTGAAAAGCAGCGCCAAAGTGGTTTTGACGTGGCAATAAAATTTTGTGGAAGAAGAAAGTAATGGGATGATAAAAAAGGTAAGAGGAAGTAAGAGGAATGGGTAGAGTAAAGGCAGGACCATTAATATATTCAGAGATAAGGAGACTGGTCAAGACCATTATATTTGAGATGAGATCTATTCAGGTCCATTATAAAAGAGAGACCTCAGCCAGGACCACAATCTTTGATATAAGGACCTATCAGGACCATTATCTCGGAGACAAAACCCAGTCAGGACCATTATATCTGAGAAAAGGGTCAGTCATGGTCATTATCTCTGAACCATTATTTGCACTTGAGGGACAGTCAGCAGACAATTTACACTGAGGTAAGAGCCAGTCAGGACCATAAAGGCCAACCAGGTCCATGATCTCTGAGATAAGAGTCAGTAAGGACCATTTTCTCTAAGACAAGGGCCAGACAGGACCATTATCTCTGACATAAGGGCCTGTCAGGACCATTATCTTTGAGATAAGGACATACAGGACCATAATCTCTGAGGTAAGGGTCAGACGTGGTCATTATCTCTGAGATAAAGGTCTGTCAGGACCATTATCTCTGAGTCAGGACACTAATCTCTGACATAAGCGCCAATTAGGAGCATTATCTCTGAGATCACCATTATCTTTAAGATAAAGGCCAGTCATGACCATTGTCTCGGAGATAAGGGCCCGTCACGATCATTATCTCTGAGATAAGGGCCAGTCAGGACCATTATCTCCTCAATAAGGGCCTGTCAATACCATTATCTCCTTGATAAGGGCCTGTCAGTACCATTATCTCTAAGATAAGGACCTGTCAGTTCCATTATCTCTGAGATAAAAGCCATTCACTACCATTATTTCTGACCATTATCTCTGATATAAGGGCCTGTCAGGACCATTATCTCTGAGATAAGAGCCAATCAGGATCATTATCTCTGAGATAAGGGCAAGTCAGGACCATTATCTTTTAGATTATGGCCAGTTAGGACCATTATCTCTGTTATAAGGGCATGTCAGGACCATTATCTCTGTTATAAGGGTCTGTCAGGACCATTATCTCTGAGATAAGGGCCTGTAATGACCATTATCTCTGAGATAAGAGCATGTCAGGATCATTATCTTTGAAATTAGAGCCAGTCTGAGGTAAGGCCCAGTCAGGACCATTATATCTGAGATATGGACCAGTCAGTACCTGTATCTCTAAGATAAGAGCCAGTCAAAAACACTATATTTGATATAGGGGCTAATAATGAACATTATCTCTAAGATAAAGCCCAGTCAGAACCATTTTTTTCTGAAATAAGAACAAGTCAGGACCATTATCTCTGAGGATCATTATCTCTGAGATAAGGGTCATTCAGGACCTGACCGGTCCCTTAGGTGCGTTAGTCTATTCAGGTGCGTTATCTATAGATAAAAGGTCTATATTTTAAACCTTCTATGAGTTATATAACATTAGCGACCATCTACAGTACATTAGATATTTCTATTGATTTCGAAATTCGTTGACAACCTACAAAACCTATTTTTGGGGTTCCAAAATTTTATACCACAAATATATTCCTCTTATTTTTGTGTCATAGTATGTGAAAATATCGACACCATTGCAATGAAAAACATATCAATTGAAGCAATGAATGAAGGAATGAACATTGAAGGCAGCATGTTCGTACATCAATACATACATTCACAGGTTCCGACGTATGTTCGATGATCAAATGAATGAATATATTTTTGTGTATAGTTTTTATTTCATTTGTTGTTGTTGTTTTTTCGTTTTTGCTGAACTGTGTAGATTTTGTCGAACAACAATGAAAGGTTAATTAAAGTTGGCAAAAACGACAACAATATGTTCGAAATGAATAAAATCCGCACACACATACACGTACGCACACATTCATCCACCCACCCTGCACCAAATATTGTTGAATGTTGCAAGCCATGAATGGATGAATGAATGAACATTTCATGTATTTTCATCGCATTTCCGGTTTGTCGTTTTGTTTTTTTTTCATTCTTCCGCTTCTTTGAAAATGGGCGGCCATATATTTTTCAGTGTTGTTAGAAGTTGGTGTTTTTATAGTCCACGTTTTTTGTTGTGGTACAGATAAATGCTGGTTGGCCAGAGGCAAATTTCGATCAGGGATGTGGGATGAGGGGTTTGTATCTCGTCAATGAAGAAGATGTGTGTTTTGTTGAATACTTGGAAAATTACAATTTGAAAAATATTTCACATGAATCGATGATGTGAAAAGTTAAGAGAACAATATATGCACATATCGCCCCTGTGGGTGTGCATGTGTGTGGCTGTGTGTGCGTGGGGAGAGAGAGCGGAAAACAAAGAATAAAAGGTTGGAGGTTATTCAACATCAAATTCATGTCCAAGTTTTAAAGTGAAGTAAAAGTAATCAGAACACAACTGACCGCCCACAGCAACAACTGCAACATACACACACACACTCACACACATATAATCTCATGTCAAATATTTCCAATGCAAATTCAATTTTAATTCAATTCAGGCACACACACATATGCACCCACACACAAATATGCTGAAATGCATATGCGGTGATCACATATGTTGTGTACGTGTGTTATTATTTTATAAAGACACACACACACATACTTATGTGATGTGAAAACCATAATATGTATAAGTATTAGAGATAAGTAAATTTTGCGTGTTTATGAGTGTGTGTGTGAGTAGATTTATTGACAGACATGTAATTTGATGCATTTGTTTGATGCACACACATACACATATGGTTAATTTTATTTTTCTAATGGTTAGTTGAATAATAACCAAAAGAGAATCAATATTATTTAAAGGGGATATAATTTCACATTAAAAGAAATTTTGAAAAACAAATTAAAACAACATCCGTGAGGTATTTCTGAACAATCCTCGTAATTTAAAAATTTTATATTTTGAAATTTTAGGGGGTCTATTAAAAAGTTCCTGGCTTAGCACATATATGGCGATACTAGAATACAATACAATGTTACTTAGTCCTAACCTTCAACATACGAATTTATAAAATGAGTGAAAAATGCAGTTCGATGGCGAGATGTTGTGCAACAAACTAAAACGGCGCTAAACCCGCCTTGGACAAATTTGTAATACCAAGAAACCTGGCCAGGGGAATCAAATAAAGAACCACATCTACATCGGATAAGGGGTTGGTCAAGAATATTTAAAATACCGCAAAAATAACCCATGAAAAAAATCGACCTACATTTAAAATGGGCAGCCCGAAGACCTTTGATCCTCTGTGTTCACGAAATGCCAAAAAAATTAACAGCTATTGGATTTTGAGTGAAGCTTTGTTTATTACTTTGAAAAAATGAGTGAAAAATGCAGTTCGATGGCGAGATGTTGTGCAACAAACTAAAACGGCGCTAAACCCGCCTTGGACAAATTTGTAATACCAAGAAACCTGGCCAGGGGAATCAAATAAAGAACCCTACATCTACATCGGATAAGGGGTTGGTCAAGAATATTTAAAATACCGCAAAAATAACCCATGAAAAAAATCGACCTACATTTAAAATGGGCAGCCCGAAGACCTTTGATCCTCTGTGTTCACGAAATGCCAAAATTTTCGGCTGGGAACATTTAATAGAAATTTCCTGTGAAGAACTCGAAGAACTAAAGAATTGAGAACTCGAAATTTTAAATTACAGACACATCGGTCTTTTAATATACTTCAAAAGGGCCGGGATCTGTAGATGAAGGTTCTGTGTAAACAGGACCCTAAACTCAAATCTTTCAGCCAGAGGTTATATATCTTCAGAGAATCCGAATAGAAAACGATGGAAATACAACGAAGAACTTCAATAGTAGTAAAATGGCTTATAACTTTATGTGGGTCTGCCAGCACATGAATCTATTTTTAAAATGTTCAGTGAAGTCATATTTCCCTCCGAGAATCCAAAATGCCAAATAACAGCCACTTCAGATGGAAAATGCCGCATTTTCCATTTATGAATGAGGACTATTTTGAAGCGAAATGACAAATTAGAGTCTGATAGGTTGGACCACAAGACGATAACCTTAAAAATGCATTGATAATTTGCAGCTCAGAGAACAAGAAATGACAATTTACAGCCTCATAGGTTAGAAAATTAGATGAGGTCCTCCAGAATTCCTAAAACACAGTAGGTCCTCTAAATGAGGGCTACGTCAAAAACGGTCTTTATTGAAGATATTCCTGCAGGAGGTAATTTCTAAGAGCCTAAAGTAATATTTCCTAGGACATTTTTCTGTCAATTGTGAACCCTGAGAAAATACCATTAAAGGCTATTATCTTAGAGATATGTTCAGGTTCGCTATCTTTAAGAAAAGGAACAAGCATGTTTGTTATTTCTAAGCCAGGTCCGTTAGATCAGAGATAAGGGTTAGTCGAAGCTTTATCTAAGAAATAAGGACCAGATAGCGGTCCTAATCTCTGAGATAAGGACCTGTCAGGTATGTTATTTCTGAGATAAGGGTCAGTCAGGACCATTTTCTCTGAAATAAGGACCATTACGCTCTTTATTACTAAAAAGGACCAGTCAGGACCTGTGCCTCTTAAGTAAGGACCAATCAGATCAAATAAGGGTCAGGGTCTCTGAGATAGGGACCAGTTAGGTCCCTCATATCTGAGATAAGGGCTACTCAGGTCCCTTATCTCTGTGATAATGCCTAGTTAGGTCTGTTATCTCTGAGATAAAGGTTAGTCAGGTCAGTTATCTCTGAGACAAGGTCAGTCAGGTCTGTTATCTCTGAGATAAGCGTTAGTCAGGACCGTTATTTCTGAGATAAGGCCAGTCGATCTGTTATCTCTGAGATAAGGGTCAGTCAGGTCCCTTATCTCTGTGTTATCTCTGAGATAAAGGTCAGTCAAGTCCGTTATCTCTGAGATAAGGGTCAGTCAGGTCCGTTATCTCTGAGATAAGGGCCAGTCAGGTATGTTATCTTCGCGATAAGGCCCAATCAGATCCGTTATCTTCGAGATAAGGCCCAATCAGGTCCATTATTTATGGTAGTCCGGAAAACTTTTCAATTTGAAAAATGTTCAATTGACCTGTTAAATGCATCTTTTGCACAAAAATGACTTAGTCCGACAAACATTTTCTTAACGAAATATCGAGTTTCTTGGATATCCCAAATTGATTTCAACTCTAATATTTTTAGCAAATCTATGTCACATCTGCATATGGAGTCTATCCGTCGATTCTTTCTGATATCTCCAGTACCTCCAACATTTTTTAAAATTGAAGATAGGATCGATCGGTCTAGTCCTACCGCCCACACAGGGTCAATCAACAATGGAGTACCGAATTTGATCAAAACATGGCACACCTAAACATTTATACCAAACATAGATTAAGTACCAAAAAGTTCATTTGCAATTCTCTCATTTTCGGTATAAGTTTCATATTGCTAAACGTATTCACCCCCAACTGAATGCTGTAAATATTTGTACAAATTCAAATCTTTACACAGCCAGCCAGTCAGCCATAGAGATATGACCATAAACTATTCCAAGTTATTGATGTATCACATCTCAAAATCTATTGGGTTTGCTGTGTGAGATAAACATTTTGCTATCTTGTCGGATATTCAAACACACATAAATGCACATGCCAAACGATGTGATGGCAAACACACACGCACACACATACAATAATATCATTTGACAAACAATTGCAAGGCGTATTCATTCAAATTCATTCATTTCGATCAGCAGTAAATTTATTATGGCCAGCCATCACATATAGAGTTCATGTCCAAAGTTCGTCGTCTCATGTCTGACTGTGAGTATGTCTGTTTGTAATACAAAACTTTGTTGTGAGTGTTGTTGCTGTATGTTTGTGTTTATTTTGAAATTTATAGATTGACTAACCCATCATCAGATGTCCGTTTGTTTGTCGGCTCAACCATCAATTCGAAAAATTGTTGGGGCACGGACATGCAAACATATTGGCCAAACCCGCCCCTAACCTAAAAATGCAATGGATTCCGACTATGTAAACTAACTGCACAGCTACATATCTACATACACACGGACATTTATATTTTATGATACCAATATATAATCATTGCCATTGTTGTTGTTATCATTCAATTGTGACATTCCAAAAATTTAAAACGAATTTCTTCTTTACACCATCGAATAAAATATGTTGTGCATACTTTTAGGCTTCTTGAGCAATTGCATATTTTTCTTCTAACGATGATGATTTGTTTATGTTTCTATTTAAAGAGTAGCAGAAAAAAAAACAAAAAGAAATTAAATCCCATGAATTATTAATAATAAAGATGAAGATAAATTGATTCTTAATTGATGCATTATCAAAAACTAAACCTCAAAGATATGGAATTTTCGGAGTATTTACAGCATAGCTCTTAATTTACATACAAATGCACACACATACATATGTCTGTATATATTTTGGTATGTGGTAAAAATGACTTAATTAGTTATTGCATATTGAATGTTGTGGTAAATATGCGAATATTTTATATACATATAAATTTTCTTAATAACATTTTTTTCTTAGGAAAGAATGTTGATGTTATGAAGAGAAAAATGTTATATTTAATTTTGTAATGTAATAGATTGATTATTTTTAAAATAATATGGAGTAGGGCAATATATGAATGTGGAATTAAATGTCATGACATAAAATTAAATGTCTTTTAATTTCTAAAAAATACAAATTTTTTTAAAACAAATTATGGTATATATGTATGTCTGGAGATGTTTAAAGTACCTTATGGTCTTACCCCATGGTTCTGTAAACACCAGTTAATACAAAGCGTCACGTATGTACGTCACACGTACTTGGAGGTTTCAACTCCACGGATGAGGAACGGGCTCTACGAAAACTCCTCCACACCGAACTGAAATTCTACCCGCGATTTAGGTATACACCATCTCCAGGACGATGCTCCCCGAAGGCCCAACACCAACTGCTAGGCTAGATCCGCAGACCTAGGGGCCCTGACTCTCGCGCTACCGAAATCTTCGGTATGGTTCATAGCCCAAGCTATTATCAGTAGAACTCCAAACAGTTCATGACTGATCACTAACAGACTATAGATTCTGCCCAGCTTAATAGCCAAAGGTACTTAGAAATAATATTTGCAGGCTCTCTACAACCGCTAATCGCTAAAACAAAAGTGACCACAATTGTTCCACAAGCCTACTAGTTCGGAAATGGTCCTCCACAGACTGCACGCTTCTGAAACTACTATCATTTGACCTAATTACTACCGGCTCTCCACAACGGAATAACCAGAAAAAGAGATGGCAATTTTCACATCGTCTCCCATCCCACCAAAAGATCTTTCCACAAGGCTACAAAGTTCGGGAATGGTAACTCTATATCCATGATTCGGGACTGGTAAATCCAAAGGCACATATAGAACACACAAAACCAAACCAGAATGACCTTACTGGCAAACACAACAGGTAGCAGACGCTGCCTGTGTTGTGTTAGATCCCACCTTTGCTGCTACATTAAGACGAGTGCGAACCTTGGCAGCTACAAGGTATTGGTCTAAAACACTCTATGAATGCCTTCCGCCTATCACAACATGATCAATTTGATTTCTCGTTGTTTGATCGGGAGAATTTCAGTTGACCTTGTGTATATCGAGTTGCTTGAATCTGGTGCTGCTAACTGCCATGTTTTTTTGCTGCTGCGAAGTCAATCAACCTCTTCGTGGAGGCTGAATTTTCCGATTGTGGGGCCAAAAATATTTTCCTTCCAATTTTTGCATTAAAATGTCCCAGCAGAATTTGATGACATAGCCAGGACATATGCTGTTTCTAGGATCTCGTCGGACCAGGAACTCGCATGAATACATACAGACAGTCCGGCACCAGCAAACGGATATCAGCGACCAACAACCACCGCAACACGTCTTACATCAGCCCACACAGGACGGGTATCCATAGTATCAATTAATCGATGGTGTCATTTTTGTTATTCTCGATGTTTGATCGGGAGAATTTCAGGTGACCTTGTGCATATCGAGGTGGTTGAATCTGGTGCTGCTAACTACCATGTTTTTTTTTTTTGCTGCAGCGAAGTCAATCAACCTCATGCGATTGTCTGATATTTCTTCATGGAGGCTGAATTTTCCGATTGTGGAGTCAAAAATATTTTCCTTCCAATTTTTGCATTAAAATCTTTTAGCAGAATTTAATGACAGAGCCAGGGCATATGCTATTTCTAGGAGCTCGTCGGACCAGAAACTCGCATAAATACATACAGACGGTCCGGCACCAGCAAACGGATATCAGCGACCAAGAACCACCGCAACACGTCTTACTATCAGCCCACACAAGACCGGTATCCATAGTATCAATTAATCGATGAAATCATTTTTGTTATTCTGGCCACTTCCCTATTAAGCAATTGTTTGTACCTTTTAATACATTTCGGATTTTGCATATATTTTGCATGTTTGATATGACACCAATCGAACAATCGAAACATGAAAGCCTAAAACAAAACGCAAGTCCAATCGGATAAAAAAACATAAAAATCCTAGGTCTACACATAAAGCAAAAATTAGCAAAAATTAATAAAATAGAATGTGAGGTGAAAAATCAATGTAAAGGCAAGAACGCGTGAGCAGAGTCCATAAAAAACATACTTTTGTAGTTCTGGCGGATCATTTCGCTTACAATGCATACAACTGATATCTGTAGGGAATATATGGGAGTTCGTTCAAAATCGTATTAAATCACATGGTAGTTCAGACAGTTTACCACTGATGGTTCGTATCTGCGCTATATACACAGCAGCGCCATCAAGAAGAAATTATCTGAACTATTTTGTAATTTTACATGATTTTGAATGAATTCACAACAAGCGAACAAGGGATTATCATCTTTTTCTTGCGTTGCAAATTTATTTTATGATAAAAATTGGTATTAGGAAAGATTGTGAAAATCTTCTACTAGAGTTTTTTACAAATAGAGAGCAGGACTTCTATGAGAGATGCATTATGAAGTTACCTGTGCATATTTGGATTTTTTTCCCCAAACCTAATAATTATGGTTTACTTAAAAGTCGCCTTATCTGGACTCGAAGTCCTCGAGCATACCCTGAAATAATATGGAAATATATTTGTTTCAAAAAAAGTCAGCTATCTGTCCTATGCTTCAGGGTATTTTCCATAATAACAATTTATTCTGCGAAAATAAGCTTCAAGAAATAAAGAATTTCCATTTGAAAACTTTATTAACAAGGACGAGGAAATTATTTTTATTTTTTTTCTTGTCCATGTAATTGTGCCAAAGGGAATTTTTTTCCACAATTTAATTTCACTTAAAATGTTTTCTTGTACTCACTCCATCATCCTGCAGTGCCACCCAATCTCCCACCTATTTTTTTTTATTTTCAATGTGATGAAATACTTTATTTATGTACTTTTATTTTTTATTTTCGTCTTCACAAATATTTCCATTTTTTATTACATTTTCATGATACCTTTACAGATGCCAAGAGAGAGCTTTTGCATTTTTGTCAGCGAGCGAGAAACAGTAACAGAAGCGAAAAAAACATAAAATTAGATAATGGCCATTATTCAGCAACCAAAAGAATTACAGTCAAGTGTATAATGTTAATTTTATAAACAATATGAACTGCCAGGCAGATTCTCTGAGACAATGGCGGAGAGGCGGGCGGTGAATGATGGTGTCGGAACGATAACATGAAGTGCATGTTCACGGATGTTTATTACGCCATAAACGTGTAAAAGAACATCGATTCAAGGATAGCAGCCAACCAGCCAGCCAAGCATTCAGTTAGCTAGCCGACCGACCGGCGAGTCATCCAGTCAACCATCACCCATGACGACAACCAGGACCTTTTGCTGGAGAAGATCATTCATTTACTCACTCAACTATTGTTCGGATGAAAGCAATATTTTGTTTTTGTTTTCATGTGGAACGAACGATGCTTCTGCTGCTGGTGCTGATTGTAATTCCAATGCCGTTGCCCTACATTACTGTCCTTTGTAGCCGAGTCCGAGTCTGTCCCACTTCCCTCGTTCATCCATCTTTATCCTCGAATGCTGCTCCTGATGTTGTTGAAAAGAAAAATGTTTTACAACAGTTTGAATTCTTTAAGAAATAGTTGCTGTTATTATTAACGGTAAATGCTTCATGTATTTCTATTTTTTTCTGTTGCTGATGTTCCGTCCTGCTGCTTGGAGTTGTCTATTTTGTCTGTCGACGGCTGTCGTTAGCTTACGAGGCCAGTAATCTACGTTGTAGGGGGGCTTTAACTGGATTAATATGGCAAGGAAATAAATGACATTCGACTAGAAGTTGAAAAAGCCCGAACATTTGTTAAGTGGTTATGCCAACTAGGAACGGGAGTGTAACAAGGTCTAAATAATACGTTGGACTCCAAATGATTTAAATTTGAAACAATTTAACAACATTTTAATCTGTGAATAAATCAAAATTTATAGCCGGAATATCAGACAGAGATTGGGAATTAAAATGTCAAACATCAATAGATGTTTGTGGTTGGTGAGATGTGGAGTTTGAAAGTTACTAAATTTTATTTTTTGGAGGGAATGCTTTGATTTTTATCCATTTAATTTAAAACATTTTATAAATACGAGGCTTGCTTTAATAGTATCGTGAGGTGCTGACTGGCCTTTATCTCAGAGATAATGATCCTGACTGGCCTTTATCTCAGAAATAATGGTCCTGACTGGACCTTATCTCAGAGATAACGGTCCTGACTGGTCCATATCTCAGAGATAATGCTTCTAATTGGCCATATCTCAGAGGTAATGATCCTGACTGCCCCTTATCTCAGAGATAATGTATCTGACTGGCTCTTATCTCAGATATAATGGTCCTGACTGGCTCTCTTCTCAGAGATAACTGTTCTATCTGGCCTTTTTCTTAGAGATAACGGTCCTGACTGGCTCTCCTTATATCCGTGCTACTGGTCCCGACTGGCTTTTAACTTAGATATAATAGTACTAACTAACCCTTATTTCAGTGATACTGGCCCTGGCTGGTTCTTATCTCCGAAACAAAAAATCTGACTGACCCTTATTCTAGAGATAATGGTTCCTACTGACTCTTGTCTCATAGATAATAGTCCTGACTGGCCCTTATCTCAGACACAATGGTACTTATCTCAAAGATAATGGCCCTAATTTCAAATATAATGGTCCATATCTCAGAAATAATGCTCCTGACTGGCTCTTATCTCAGATATTATGGTCGTTACAGGCCCTTATCTCAGTGAAAATCGTTTTGACTCGCCCTTATCTCAGAGGTAATGGCCTGACTGACCCATATCTCATAGATAATAGTCCTGACAGGCCATTATCTCAGAAATAATGTTCATTATCTCAAAGATAATGGTCCTAATTTCAAATATAATGGTGCTTACTGGCCTTTATCTCTGAGATAATGGCTCCGACTGGACCTTATCTAAGATATAATGGTCCTGACTAGCCTATATCTCAGAGATAAGTGTCCTTTTCGCTCCTGATCTCTGAGATAATGGTCTTGACTGACACTTCTTTGAGATAAAGATCCTTTCTGATCTTCATCTCTGAGGCAAGGGTCTTGACTGGTCCTTTTGTTAGAGACAGTGGTCCTGTCTGGTCCTTATCTCAGAGATAATAATCCTGACTGGCCCTTTTCTCAGAGATAAAGGTCCTGACTGGCCCTTATCTTGGAGATAATGGTCCTGACAGGCCCTTATCTCAGTGATATTGGTTCTGACTGGCCCTTATCTCAGTAATATTGGTTCTAACTGGCACTTATCTCAGAGATAATGGTACCGACTGGTATATATCTAGATATAACGTTCCTGAATAACCCAAAAATAGTCTATATAATAATGATATTACTCAACATATAAATAACAACCCTCGTTTATATATTTTCGATAATGCAAATCCTCTTACCTTTCGTTAAAACTAAATCCTTATAATGATATATTCCTCTCTACCTCTCTCTCTCTCTCTTCCTGTCCGTTTGTGTGTCACTAACTAACAATGCGCTCGTCGTTCATTCTCCCCAAAGTTTTCAGATAAAAGCTGATTATTTTCTATTCTCTTCATCATCGGCATCATTATCAACATCTCATCAGCAACGACATCGACGTCAACAAACAACGCAATATAAAATCATTGAAGGATTCCATCTACTATTATTCTGATGGCATCACCGGCATTGAATGAATGATAGATAAATCCCTGCACGTGTGCGGCGATACTGAAATGATTGGCGTTCCATAGAATTTCTGATAGATGTGAATAGAAAATAATTTGTATATATTTAATAGTTATACGCTGTCATTGTGTGTGTTGGTAAGTGAGGAAGTGTGTGTGTGTGTGCATCTGTCAAAAGGGAATTTTTAAAATCATTGTTCAAATTTCCTGGGAAATAACAATAATAAATGTAAAAAGCCCTATTGATGGTTTTGACAGGCCTTGTTAAGAGTAACGAAATTGAAGCAATGATATTGAACAGTTATTTCAACATGTCTATGGCAGAAGAACAAAACAATTCGATTTATTTAATTTATTTCTAAATTTTATCTTCCTCAAATAAAATCTCACATTCCTCAAACTTATCATACAAGCCGCCCATACACCAATTTCATACTTAACTGCTGGACTTTAGTTACTGAAAAAAAAAACAGCAAATTAAACCAAAAAAAAATTGTTGCTGATGCTGCTTATTTGGGTTGTTGCTGCTGTCATCATTGCTGCTATTATTGGTGTTGTTGCTGTTCTTGTTGTTGTTTTTCTGCTCAGACGTTGTCGCTATTCGGCTTCCGGTAATTTTGTTGGATGCTGCTTGCTGCTGGGGCTCGCAGGCAATGTTTCTGGTATGTTTATTATTCATGCATCGAGATCCACAAAACGGAAAATCCTGCTGCGAAAGTTTAACACAAACTGCAGAGTTGGTAATTGTTTGCAACAATTTAGACGTGTGACGTATCCACCAGGCGAAAGATAAATTACCAGGTTCACGGTAGATGGCCAACAGTATCAACAACAACAGCAACAATAACAACACGAGCAAAAGCAATACACAAAAGGTAACAAGTTATAAAAGGCCATAGGTGGTACGGGGGATGTTCAGCATCATGTGGTACCCTACAAACCTCTACAAAGAGAAACATATGGAACAGTAAATAAGAAATTTGGTCCCCAAGATTATCAAAGATAATGGTCCCGACTGGCTCTTATCTCTTGGAGATAACAATCTTCCTGACTGGCCCTTATTTTAAATGTAAAAAGGTCCTGACTGGTCATTATCTCAGAGATTATGGTCCTTACTGACACTTATCTTACAGATAATGATCCTGATTTACATTTATATCAGATATAATGCTCCAGACTGGGTCTTATCTCACAGATAATGGTCCTGACTGGCCCTTATCTCGGAAATAAGGGTATTGACTGACTCTTATCTCGGAAATAATGGTCCTAACTGGCTCTTATCTCAGAGATAATGGTTGTAACTGACACCTATCTAGAAGATAATGGTATTGGCTGGTCTTTTATTCTTGCCTGGTCTTCATCTCGGAGATAATAGTACTCACTGGCCCTTATCTCGAAGGTAATGGTCCTGACCGACTCTTAGGTCAGAGATAACGGTTCAAACTGGCCATATACGGTCGTACTGGCCCTTACCTCAGAAATCATGGTCCCTGACCTTTAACACAAGGGTCATCAGACCGATATCAAACAAATAATGTTCTCTCCGGTGTAGGGCACAACAATTCAGATAGTTTCATTTTCAAAGGCTGAGCACACATCTTTTCGGAGGCTATCAACAACAGCAGCACTGGCAGCTAACTGTAATGTCCAAAACATTTGTAAAAGTATCTCTCTGAGCTATGGCTTAAAACGTAGTGTTGTTGTTTGTTTTTTACTTGCACATCTTTACATCCTTGTCGTCGTCGTTGTTTTTGTTTTTTGCTATTCCAATTGTTTTTTATTCTCCCAAGCTGAAGCTTAGCCAAAGTATTTAATTTAATGTAGCTATTCGCTTGAGTTGATGATGATGATGAGGACGACGATGGTTCGGTGGTGCGGTGGAGCGTTGACGCTGTTGGTATTCCAAGTTACTGGTTGTTTTTAATTGAAGCTAAATTAAAGAACCATAAAACAGCAGTAACAACAAGGAGGGCAACAACAACAACACCGACAAAAAAAACATCATCACTTTCCAAGAAAATCAGTTAACCAATGTCAGTTTACAAGTTTTACACACTGCCCTGCTTCGATATTCCACAGGATTTACCTCCTTTTTAATTTCTTTGTGGAGAAGGACCCCCCTCAATTCTGAGCAAAAAAGGAAAACATGCAAGAAAAAACTTTAGTAATAAAAAATAGAAGAAGAAAAACTTCTACTTCACCACTTTGCCCTAGTGGCAAAGTGGTGAGCAGTTTGTGGAAGTGGCATCACGAGATGGTGTTGAAGTGAGTGGTTGGGTCCTGCTCCTTGGATTTTTTTGTTGCCGCTGCTGCTGTTCCTGCTTCATTTGAATGACACATTAAAGTTGTCCTCTATTCTAGGAATGAAAATGATCATGTTTTCTTCTTAGCCATGAATCATGAATATACCCCTCCACCTAGCAACCGAAAAAGGAGACGACAAAGCAAATGCCTGGGAGACATAATAAACCTTAGCTCGTTCGTTCGCTTAGCCAAGTGCACAGCAAACAGTCCTTTTAAATGCGGCGGTGTAGTATGTCCTCCTCTTGTCTACCCCCAGAGGGTGTGCGTATGTGTGTGTGTGTGTGTGAGATATGGAGTGTGTTCTTGTGTTGTCTTGGGTCGGTGTCTTTTTTATTTATATCTCCCATATTGTAGGGATGGATGTTGGTGATGCATTATTTTCTTTTGGGTACTTTTGGTTCTACTTCTTCTTTTTAGATTTCCTCCAGCTGAGAATGCGTTTATACTGTCAAATTTAAAATGCAAATGCAGCAGCGAAGTTTAAAGACACTTGTTTTACCACCCTGTTTTCAGTGAAGAGGAAAACCCAGCGGTAAAATTAGTTGGCAAGTGCAACATTGCTCACTCATTCTCATATTACCAGAGGCTATTCTAAAGATGGGTAATTGAAGATGAGGTGTGCACAAAAGGCGGCAGGATGAAGAGGGCCTTAGAAGGAAAGTTGGATAACCAAAAGTCGCTGTTGGAGGAAAGAATTGAAATATCCCTGATAGACCCTTATTTCCAAGAAAATGGGCCCGACTGGCCCTTATTTCAGCGATAGTGGTTGTGACAAGTACTTATCTCAGAGATAATTGGGTTGACTTACCCTTTTCTTAAAGATAATGGCCCTGGCAAACCCCTATCTTAAAGATAACGGTCCTGACAGAATCTTATTTCAAAAAATAATGGTCCTGACAGATGCTTACCTCTGAGATAATATTCATGACTTGCCCTTTTCTTGGAGATGATGGTCATTACTGGCCCTTATCTCAGGGATAATGGTCTTCATTGGCCCTTATCTCAGAGATAATTGTCCTCATTGGCACCTATCTCAGAGATAATGGTCCTGACTGGTCCTTATTTCTGAGATAATGGTCCTGACTGGCCATTCTCTTAGAGATAATCGTTTCACTGGCCATTATCTCAGAGATAATGGTCCTAACCTCAGACAAAAAGGTGAGTGACCAAAAAAGGAGTGACCCATATCTCAGAGATAGTTGTCCTGACTGGCCCTTATATCAGAGATAATGGTACTGACTGGCCCTTATATCAGAGATAATGGTCCAGACTGGCCATTTTCTCAGAGAGATAATGGTCTTCATTAGCTCCTATCTCAGAGATATTGGTTCTGACTGGTCCTTATCTCTGAGATTATGGTACTAATTGGTCCTTTCTTAGAGATAATGGTCTTGAATGGCCCTTTTCTTGGACCATTATGGTCCTCACTGGACCATGGACCATTATGGCCCTCATTGACCCTTTTTTTATGATTATGGTCCTGATTGATCCTTATCTCAGAGATAATGGTCCTGACTGGCGCTTATCTCGGAGAAAATGTTCCTCACTGAAAAAATGGTCCCTAATCCTGGTCCTGGCTCTTATCTCAGAAATAATGATTCTGACTGATTCTTATCTTAGAGATAATCATCATAACTGTCCTTTATCTTAGAGATAATGGTCCTGGCCCTTATCTCAGATATAAAGGTCCCCCCTATCTAAGAGATAATGGTCCTCACTGGCCTTTATCTCAGAGATAACGGTCCTGACTGGCCCTTATGTCAGAGAAAATGGTCCTCACTGATCCTTATCTTAGAGATAATGGTCTCACTGGCCCTCATTCTCAGAGAAATTGGTCTCACTGACCCTGACTGGCCCCCGAGGTAATTTTCCCGACTGAAAAGGGGCGGTTTCTTCCCTTTATTCCATCCCTGTAGCAACCCTCCACAAACAAAACAGAATAGTCGCTGTGCATTGCATTTTCCGAACAAACATAAGGAACCGTTAGCATTAAACGAAGGTGTTTCCTCCTTATGTGCAACATCATCATCATCATCGTCAAACCAGCCATCCAGTCATCGTCATCTTCACCATGGTCCTCCATTTCAGGAAAAAGGACAATAATGTATTTACTTTGTTGTTGCAACGAACGTCCTTCTATGTTCAACAACAGCAACTTGACTATCTTCAATTTTTGTTGTACTTGCAGAGGCAATGAACCAACAACCAACAAAACTGACAACAACTACAACAAAAAAGTACCAAGTTGGAGTTTAAAATTCTTGAAGATTCCTTTAATAGACACCCACAAAGGAAACCTAATGAAAAATCAAGAAACTAAAAGTTATTTCTATAACAAAAGGCAAAAAAAGCAGCAGCAACAACAATAACAACAACAATGGCAATAAACTGATTCTATGACAGCCAGGGGAATGGGTTTTTAGTTTTTAGTTTAGATGCTGTTGTGGGAATTCTGTGGACTTTGTGACATTTTTGGTGATTGGTGTGCGGGTGTGTGTGCAGGCAGCATCAACCCAAAATTTATGTATTTAAAAAGTTTCTCAAAAAAAAAAGCAAAATAAATAAATTTGAAAAAAAAACTTATTTTGTTCTCGATTAATTTAACAGCAACAAGAACAATAGATGCTGTCATTGTACACAACACTTTGGGGTACAGAAACGACCAACCAACCAACAAAAGTCAACTGAAGACCACCTTGAATTTTTCAATTAAGTGAGGAAAACTCTCAGCATTTGATTTTCTTGTTCATTTCAACAATTCAGCATTTTTTGGAATTTTTAATTATTTTTATGCGGAGAAAAACTGTCGCTCAAGGAAGATTTTTTTTCATTAAATGTCAATGACCTCGGGGGTATAATAATGAATGTGACATGAAGTGGGGAGAGAATATGGTGTAATATATTAAATACCAATGAATGTGACATGAATCAGAACTTTGGGACCCAAAAATAAAATTTTTTAAAAATATTTTTCGTTTAAAGTCCATTGATTCTAATATTAATCCATGGGTTTTTGACATCGTCATATTTATTGTAAAAGTATTAAAATAGCTTAGGCTTATAAGAAGTTATTTCAAAAGTCCCTGACTATATTGCATATTTATTTTTTTGGAATTAATTAAAAAAATATTTTTTGAATTTTCTGAAATTTAAAAAAAAATTAAAGTAACCTATCAAAATATATTGTCTCATATCTTATATTTAATTATTTACGATAGTTTGGATAACTTCCAATTGCCACGATAAAGAAGTATTGGTATTATTTTGCCTAGCCGTTCCGACTGCAATATGCACTGCGGATTTCTATTTTACTGAGATTAACAACTGTGGAGACCATTTCCGAATTCGCATTCTTGAGCAACAGTAATTGGGAGGGCCAGAAAGGGCCAAAATCGAAATAGCCACTTTATGTTTTATATCCGTTCAGCGATTGTTCAGCAAACCTGGAAGTTCGGAATTAGTTGGGAGTTTTGAAACGCCCTACCAATATCGAAAGAGTTTGGTAATCAGTTTTTATTTTTCTCCCCTGGCATCGATTGTTTCATTTGTAGAGAACCAGCAACTATTAATTCGGTTATGAAACTAGGCAGAGGCTATACTCTTTGTCTTACCAGCCACAAACCGTTTGAAGTTCTACTGAGAATAGTTTCGGTTATGAACTTGACCGAATGCTTTTTGTTTGGTTTTGGAACTTCGGAAAGTATAGCGCTAGATAAGGTTTGAATTTGTTGTGAAGCTGCATTGCACCTGGATGCCTGATCCATAGAAAAACAGGGTGAATAATAGTAGGTAATGTTGTTGCAGCAGCTTATACTACTACCATAGCTAGTCCAAATATGTCAATTGGTATTTTAAGAGTGGGTCTAAGACCAATATTTCGGGGCTTTACAAACACATGAGGACGCATAAATCTACAATTGTACCAAGATCACTCTGGCTTGGCGTGTTACTCGTTTGCTGCTATCGGTGGTGAGGTTTCTCCGAGGATATCATTCACCCTGTATTCTTGAACTGCTTTCTTAATTGCATCGATTTAATCCTGCTTGATAGACCTGTTGATCTAGAGGCCTCTCTCCAGATCATGAGGACCCTTCCTGATATGCCTGGGTGGTGGTTGCCTGTCCCTTAGGTGATAGTTCTTATGACTACCTTTGTAACACCCAAGAATATACTACATCCACAACATGTTGTTGTATTGATGCACAGTAAGGATCATCGTCTCGTCATGTAAGTGGTCCATTGAATTTATAAGGATACAATTTGCTGAGGTCCTCAGAACGACATTCGGACAGTTTGAATATTTTCGATTGCATTGCATTAAGGATGACGGATCGGACACTATGCACAAACCGACCTGGTCTATCGTTGTATATATTGCTAACAAGGTTTCTCTATCAGCTATCCAAATGTTACAGGCTAACGACATGAGAACTTTGTTCGGAATTGTGGATGTATCGGTATCTATATGGTAAACACAGTGTGACCGTTGATTTCTCGTCCGAAAAACCTCTGCTATATCAGTGAGATAGTTGTTTAGCCTGCCACATATGTCATCAATATTTGGCCATTATCGCTCTGATCGTATAACCAACATCGTATGTAACGATGTTTAAGAAGCCCGCGGTTATGTAATTCATAAAGTGGAGGTTAAACAGTTCTCGAGATATCACCCCATCCGTGGGAAACTCTCTGTTAAAATCTACGAATCTTCGACTTCTGAATTCCACGTACGAACGACGCCCAAACAAATCTACGATTCAACGTTTTAAACTTGGTTGGGAGGTAGTTCGTTCAACATCCTCGAACAGCATGGAGTGACTGACAATATCAAATGCCATTGATAAATCCAGCGCCACCATAACTGTCCTTTTACACGGAGTACTTCCAATATGTTCCTAGCTGAGTCCTTCGTTATAAATCTGCAAATGTAGTGTAAATCTGTTTTTGTACTTTGCTGTTTTTGGAATCTATGTTGATTATCAGCAAATGAGTAACGTTCCGGAATGCTAGGAAGTAGTGATGTATCGAGGGCGTTAACTAATGTCCATGATAGTATAAATTTGTGTGTGTGTGTTATCAGCAATGTTTTCATCGTTTTGTGGGGGTGGTACAAGAAGGAGGTAAACTCGGTAACGCAATCGAAAGGTTGTCGTGCACGGTAGCCGCAAAGATAGACAATTTCCGATCACCAATCCAATTTAAATAGTCTTAACCTCGGTCCGCCACTGTTCATCTGCGTAATATATATTCTTTGTTACTATTCGGGGAAAATCATTGCAATATCCTGTTAATATGAATTCATAGATTATCCCGAGATTAATTCATAGCAACAATACAATCCTTCCCCTCTCAACCTGTAAATATAAATTAATTTAACATAAATAATTGGGCTTGTCGTTATTTTTTTGTTTTTATAATTAAATAAATTTTCCACTTGAATATCCTTGAAAATACACACCGAAATACAAACGCCCACTCGCATACATTATTTCTCATGTTTTCATATTGTATTCTTAATTAATTGGCCAATCAATCCGACCACTCTTTTGTGCGATTAATCATGAAATTATTGATAAAAAACAACAACAGTAGCAAAAACAATAACAACGACGGTGAAAAAACCAGGTGAGTGTTACACCCTTAAGCAATTTATTGTTGGTTAATACAAAAAACCGTTTACAAATTAACAATATCCAGCCTCCTACAATTTGCTAGCAGATCAATTATAATGGTGTCTCTCAGTAGGTGTGTGTGTAAGTGTATGGACGTGGAACACAATATCTGCAGATGCAATGCATTGCAATTCTCCAGCATTCCAATTAGTCGTCATGCATTCATTTATTCATTATCACACAATCACCGAGGAGAGAGAGTGTGTAACGACACACATATATAATTTATTAAACACACACACGTACGCATTCACTCACACAAGAATTACCTATCAGAACAATTACAGATACCGTTGGGTACCTTCTCTGTTGAAAAATATATATTTTGCGAAAAAACGACGAGGATGCCAACAGATCCCAGGATCCTTCGCCTTTGTAGCCATCCTTTGGTGCCCCTGACTTCCCCAGGTCTCTGGTTGTTAATTTTAATAAAAATGCGTCAGAGGGGAAAAGAAAGAAATTACCCCAAAAAAAAAGACAAATGGAGGGTTCGAAATGCATTCATTTGGTAATGCATTTCTCCGCTCGTCCTGTCTCGTATTCTCTTCGAATGCCATCGAAGGTAACCATTATTGGAAGACACACCAATGGCGTCACGAACAAGAGAAATGTTGTTGATGCTTAACAGAAATTACGTTAACAACCTTTATGGGATGATTTCTGGGGAGCGTCAGGGGAGGTTATTCTATGGGGACTTGCCGAAAAAGGTAGAAAGCCCAATTTTCAATTCATTTTTCTTCCATTCATTCCTTTAGTCTTTTGCTCTTTTCACTTTTAGCAGTTGGCAGTTTGTATTGGCATTATTAAATATTTCGACTTGTACACGAAGGGAGAGATTTATAGAATTTTTCTGCCACTACTACTGTTGGTGGCACTGATGCACGAACATGCAACTGTCCATGGGAATGCTGGAGTGGGAGTGTGTGGGTAAAGGGACAATTTTTGAAATAAAAAAATGTCAATATAATAAATAAAAAGGATGCACAAAAAACTAGTCCTTACAAAAAGAATGGAAGAGGACTGAAAGGAATAAGTGCTTGAGGACTTAGTTGGGACAGATGAGAGTGTCACTAGCAAAAAGTGGGAGTGAGGATTCAGGTTTTATGAAAAAATCGACCAAAAATAGGGAGAATAAGGGCCTTCTGTATAGAAGAGACCTTTCATATATAGAAGGGGTCTAGAAGAGGCATTCTGTATATAGAAGAGACCTTCTGTACATAGAAGAGACCTTCTATATATAGACGAGGTCTTTTATATAAGGAGTCTTCTATAAATAGAAGGGGTCTTCTATATAAGGAGTCTTCTATATACAGTAGAAGTCTTCTATATATAGTAGAAGTCTTCTAAATATAGAAGAAGTCTTCTAAATATAGAAGAAGTCTTCTATATATAGAAGAAGTCTTCTATATATAGAAGAAGTCTTCTATATATAGAAGAAGTCTTCTATATATAGAAGAAGTCTTCTATATATAAGAAGTCTTCTATACATAGAAGAAGTCTTCTATATATAGAAGAAGTCTTCTATATATAGAAGAATTCTTCTATACATAGAAGAAGTCTTCTATATATATATATATATATATAAGAAGTCTTCTATATATATATATATATAAGTCTTCTATAAAGATGCATGATTTCCAAAGCTACAAGAGAAGCGGAAAATACCATAACAAAAACATGTATTGATCACATTTTCATAAGATGGGATAGAACGTTGATAGAAGCTTATTTTTTTTTTTTTTTTTCCTTTGAGAATCTCTACTGCACAGTAGATGTGCTTTGAGAACCTCTACTACACAGTAGATGTCGTTTGAGAAGCTCTACTGCACAGTAGGTGGCCTTTGAGAACCTCTACTGCACAGTATATATTATTTATTTATTTATTTATTTGAGATCATTTATAAAGTTTACATTTCATTTGAAATCCCACGAAGCTAATAACTAGCTTGTCTGTGGGAAATGTATAGGTAATGTATATATATATATAAACATGTCAAAATTTGCTGTAGCTCAATATTAAAATTTCAGTGACATTAATTAATAATTATTCAAATAGTAATTTTTGATTAACTTAATCCTAGTATTTTTGCTTTCATCTATAAGTTTGGCAGGAAGCTCATTTAGAGCTAGTGGTAGAGACACAGATATCGCGTTCTTTTCATAATCATTTCTATACGGCGGTACTACATATCTTCCTTCAGCTCTTCGTCTTGTATTATGATTATGATTTATCTTTTTCGCCAAACTCAGATCATCCATGAATTCCTTTACGATCGAAATAGAGTACAGTTGTTTAATATTGAGAATTTGTTGTGTTGTGTACAATTGTTTTGTGTTGTTGTTATGTTGTGAGCGATTATAAGTTCTTTTATTTAGTAGTTTGACAATCCTGTTTTGTGACACCTGCAGGAGCCTACAGTATCTTGCGTTTCCCCATGCCGTGATTCCATGCCTTAGATGTGACTCAACTAATGAGAAATATGTTTGTTTTATCACGTAATTTGGTGCACAGTTTCCCAAGTGATATAATGCATATGCAGATTGCCTTAGTTTTTTCTGCAAACTTTGTATATGTGGTTTCCATTTAAAGTTTTCATCAAGATGGACTCCCAAGTATTTGTAAGTTTCGACTAGTTCAATGTGTGTATTACAATTATCTCCAATTTGATTGTTCATATTTTTGTAATGTATACATTCTCTGTCGTGGAAAATAATTTTAATGTTTGTTTTCGGTTTACTTCTTGGACGTATATGCATTATTTTTGTTTTCACAGAGTTTATCACTAATCCGTGGTCATGACACCAATTTGTAAGTATATTAAACTCTTTTTGAAGTGTATCCGTTGCTATTTGTAACGACTTGTTACATACTATTACAGCAGTATCATATGCGTAAGTAAATGTTACACTGTTCTTCAATTGTAGCACCATTTCATTTGCGTAGATTAAGAATAGAATTGGACCCAGTTTTGAGCCTTGTGGAACACCATATTTTACAGCCACCATGTTGCTGTTTGTTTCGGCTACTTTAACGCCATACTTATGCTGCCATAGTAACCACAGATATATCCGATCACCATGCTCTAATTGGCTGTATAGACGAAACAAACACCCATATGAATCAAAACGTAAAATGCGAAACACATTATAAAATCAATAATTACAAAGTAAACCATAAAATATCAAACATAAATTGGGAAGACATAATAAATAGATCCAAAGACACCAATGATCTCTACAATAATATAAATTAAACATTTACACAAATATATGAAAGTTCTAAAATTATGAAAACAAAGTATAAAAAACGAAATCCACACCCATGGCTCAACGATAATTTATTAAAATCGTGTAATATTAGAGACAAATTATATAAAAAATGGTCGCATAATAAATCAAATATAACAAATGAAACTATTTATAAAAATTATAATAATAAGCTGAATAAGTTAATAATTAAAGCAAAAAAACGATCATTTTTATACCGAGTTCGTAAAAAATCGATATAATATTCGTGGAACTTGGCAAACAATTAATAAAATAACCGGAAAGAAAGTTAGTAATATAGATGAAAATATTAAACTGAGCTTCAACGGTGAAACAATGAAAGACATAGCCGATAATTTCGCTGTCAATTTTAACCAAAACGTAATTAACATATTGCATCCTTGTAATATTGTGACACTAAATAATACAATAGAAAGAACTTTATCAAATTCGATGTTTCTTGAATACGCAACAGAAACTGAGATATATGGTATACTAAAAACACTAAATTCGAGTAAAAGTGCCGGTATAGACAATATTAGACCCATAGACATTAAAAACAATGCAAATATCCTCACACACATAATAACTAAATTAATAAACAATAGTATGCAAGAACCATCAATACCACACACATTGAAAACATCAATAATAAGACCAATATATAAAGGAGGAGTTAGGTCTGATTATGGTAATTATAGACCTATCTCTATTCTGCCTGTAATGGAAAAAATTTTAGAAGAAATAATTGTTAGAAGACTAACAAATTATCTAACTAAGCATAAAATCATAAATAAAAACCAATATGGCTTTCAAAAAAATAAGAACATAAATCAATTACTCGGTCATTTTTCGTATCACATAAACCAAAACTTGAGTCAGCAAAATAATTGCCTTGCGCTCTTCATTGATTTCAGTAAAGCCTTCGATACCCTCTCTCATGAAAGAATGATAAATATGTTGGAAAAAATTGGAATCAGAGGATACTGCCTTAAATGGTTTCAAGAATATCTTACAGAAAGATTTTCTAGTGTAAGAATAAATAAAGAAAATAGCAAATATATGCCTACACTGCACGGAGTACCAAGGATCCAAACTAGGACCAATATTATATCTTATATACACAAATGAGATGACGCAACATTTAAAACACAGCACATGTTTTACGTGTGCTGACGACACCACCATATTGTTTGCAACAAGGATATAAAAAAAGCAACAAACACAATGCAAAAAGAATTCAATATAATTACGCAATGGTGCCATGATAACGGATTAGTTATAAACGCAAATAAGACAAAAGTTATGCACATAAGGTCGCGAAATATGTCAAAAAGTAACATTTCACTAATATTCCATAATTATGAGTGTATTCATTTAATTCCTGAGAATAATTGTGAGTGTACCACGCACTTGGAGATTGTAGAGAATTACCAATATTTAGGTGTACAACTGGACCAAAATTTTAAGTGGAAAATTCATATAGAAAACTTACAAAAAAAAAAAACTACGTAAAGCTGCTTTTGCACTGTACCATCTGGGAAACTGCGCACCATACTATGTACTAAAACAAGCATATCATTCTCTAGTAGAATCTACACTACGACACGGTATTACAGCTTGGGGAAATGCGCGTTGCTGCAGAATACTGCAGAAATCCCAAGATCAAATAGTTAAATCATTATATAAACAACTCGGCAATACTCGTATTACAAATACAATAAAGCAAATGTATAAAGAGCAATACATATTAAACATAAAGGAACTATACTCGATAACAATTGTCAGCGAATTTGGGAATGATCCAATTCTTGCAAAACATATAGATCATGAACAACACGAGAAGACGAATAGAAGGACGCTACATCATTCCAAGATTTACCAATGAATATGGTAAATTTTCATTGGCTGTTGCCCTACCCACTATTCTGAATGAATTACCAACTGAAATCTTAGATTTAAGAAACAAAAATATTAAAATCAAACATATAAAAAAATTCTTTATTAATAATTTATAAAATTTAATCAATACAAGTTTTTGATAATGCTACAGCAAAAAGAATAGAATAAAATGAAGAAATGTACAATGTATTTTTAAGAACCCACAGACAAACCAATTTGGTTTCGTGGGAATTTCGAAAAATGTAATGAATTTCTAATTATTTGAAATAAAGATAATAATAAAAAAAAAAAAATAGTCTTCTATATATATATATATATATATATATAAGAAGTCTTCTATACATAGAAGTCTTCTATATATATATATATATATATACATAGAAGAAGTCTTCTATACATAGAAGAAGTCTTCTATACATAGAAGAAGTCTTCTATACATAGAAGAAGTCTTCTATACATAGAAGAAGTCTTCTATATATAGAAGAGGTCTTCTGTTCATAGAAGATGTATTCTGTGAATAGAATAGGTGGCAACCCTGAAAAAATAAATTTCTGTCTACACTTGTCATCACCCATAAAATTGCCACAAAAGCAAGCAATACAACAAATGCATATTCCCAATAGACAAAGGACTTGACTAACTAACCTAGCCGAGAGTGGACAAATGTGCTCACACACACACAACTACCAAAATACACATACAGTGAGACATTCGAAAACGAAGAAAGTGAGTGAGTGAATAACTCTGACAATCACAATGGACACTTTGACACATTGAATGGTGAGACATGGCAAAATATCTGTCAATGATGTTGGCGCTATTTTGTCTACGTTTTTGGCCACACGGAGCAGAGCTGAGTATACTCCAACACAGACGTCAACGTGTTCGTTTTTTCACTTTCAAAGAGCATTACCTCGACGGTGGTCCCTCTGATTTTTTTTTCGTGATTCAAACAGCATTTTTTATGCTCTAAATATTTTTCAATACTTTGCCAGGCAGCCGGCTAGCTATCATCTTCTGTAGTTCGTTCATTCGTTTTTTTTTTTCTCCTTTCATTTCATTTTCTTTTCGTTTTTATTCCTTTTTTTCTCAGATTGGACACTCTTAGAAAGATTCTATTAAACGAACATCAATGACAGCAGCTCTAGGTTGCATTGCAATGGAACGCAACTTAAGAAGAAAAAACCCCGAACCATAGAAGTGATTTCTATAGGAATTTTCTACAACAACACACCGAAAGACACAAACACTGGCACACAAACTCTCACAAACAAATAATATAGAAAAAGATTTATGCCATTCAAGGAGGCCGCAGGAGAGTGAGGGACACCATAAAGTATTAAAATAAGAACCATACCCAACCGTACAATCAAAGCCATAACCACAGGTATGACCAACTAAAAGTACAGATTTGTTTAATTGTCGTTGTTGTTGTTGCCGCTTCTGCTGTTGTTGTTGCTGTATTTGTGTTTGTGGACAATTTGATTTGCAACCATTGGAACGTTAGGTGATTTCGAATAAAACTAAAAATAAAGTTTTTGTTTACTCTTTTGTAAGTGAGAATTCCTTTTGGGACTCATAGCATTTGTCGGCCACAATATGAGAAACTTTGCCAAAGTTTTAGTGCTGTGATAAAATACAAAAACAAAAAATAAATAAAATAAAATTATTATTCCCAATAGGGTAAACAATTTCCTAAAAATGCAAATTAGAAACATCATCATCAGGGTGACCAATGTTGCCACATTGCAGAATTATTATATATATATATATATATATACACATATATATTTAAAGTAATTTTAAAGTTGTCATAAATGGCAGATTTATCACCGATAGGTAACCTCGACATTTTACTTTAAAAAGTAAATATTGGTAGCATTTCTATCATAAGAATTTTTCGATATAGAAGGCGCTTATGCATAAGAGACCTCATAGAAAATCAAATTTATGTATAGAATACCTCTTTTATATATAGACGACCAACTTTATCGAAAGAAAATGTTAACAGACCATAGACGACCTCCTGTAACCATTAAGGACATCTTCTACCCATAAAGGACCTCTCCTATTCATAGAAGATCACATCTAACAATTTCTATTTTCTGTTTTATCCACAGAATATTTTTTCTATCTATAGAGGAACTACCCATAGAAGATCTCTTCTATTCATAGAATACCCATTTAAACCCGACCTCTTTTACCACCTCCACAGAATATGTTTTCTATCCCTAGAAGACCTCTTCTATCCACATAAGTCCTCTATGAATTTAATATCTCTTCTAACTACATGAAATCTCCTTTAAAAATCCACAATTGTGGATCAAATTCCCCTTAATAAATAGTTGTTTTTTTTTATAAAAACAAACTGGGATTCAGCATGACTATTTTGCAAAAACAAAATACAAATGGTATCCCAAATAACCCGCCAACACTACTGGTCCTTAAAATATATTCTTTGAAAATCAACGGAAGGTTCTGAAAAAGTTCTTTAAAAAATCCCGGATGGCCTAAAAAATCTTTCTAAAAAACCCCACCAATATAGGTCGGATGGTCCTTGAAAAAAAAAATTCTTAAAAATCCTGGAAAATTTTTCTTTAAAAAATCCACGAAAATATATTCCTAAAAAATCCTCGGATGGACCTTGAAAATTCTTTAAAAAATCCATGGATGGTCCAAAAACAAAAACCTTTCAAAATTCACGGATAGACTTGAAAATATTCATAAAAATTCAGGCATAGGGGATGATAGATACCAAGCAACGGCTCTAATTGGCTTTAACATGGCGAAGTCCAGGCTTATCTTTCATCTCAATTGTGGACACTGACCTCCCCGCGGTGCCACCTGGGGAGCTATTCTCATCACCCGAACTATAAAAAAATGGGTTGAGGCGTCGGGTTAGTTACCCACTCTCGGAAAACCCAATCTACTATGAAAAAGCAAAGAAAAAGAATCCTAGCAAAATATTTTTTAAAAAATAGTGGCTTATCGAAATGATAATCCTAGAAAAATATATAATAAATCCACGCTTATAGCACGGATGGTATTTGAAAAATATTCTTCGAAAATTTTATACATATGGGTCGGATGGTCCCTCAAGATATTCTTTCAAATTCCACGTTTAGGGGTCAGATGGTCCATCAAAAATATTCTTTAAAAAATTCACGCTGCGGTATCGGATGGTTCCTCAATAATATTCTTTAAAAAATCCACACTGAGGTACCGGATGGTTCCTCAATATTATTCTTTAAAAATCCACGCTTATGGGTCAGATGGTCCCTCAAAAATATTCCCGAAAAATACACGCTGTGGTATCGGATGGAACCTCAAATATATTTTTAAAAGACTCACGGTTATGAATTTTATATTTCTATTTAACCCTTTGTGGCCCAATGTTGCCCACAGGCAACAAAATGTTTTAGAGCTTATATTTTATATGCAGCTAGTAGATATGTATTATTTGGATTTCATAAGTCAAGACCTGATTATGGACGACACATATCAAAAGAAAAATTAAAAAAATTCAAAATTTTTGTAAAGTTATGAGCTTTTTAATATAGAGAAGAGGGTAAATTTGTGTACAGTACTAATTTGTGTATACAGTCCAAATTATTTAAATCGCTTCGTATTAAAATTGTACAAATGCTACACTCAGAATTATTTCTGATTCTTGTAAAATTGAATATAGAGAATAATATAAAATGATTTTTCTGACGATTTTGCATTTGGTTTTCTTGATATTGGACTTTAATTTTTCTGAAAGAATGTACTGTATCTCCCGAATGCAAGGATATATCGATGTCAAATTTTGTGCATATCCTATTTAGGATAGTTGCATTAAATCTGTGAACAGAAATTTGTTCTAAGATTGCGGAAAAAATTCGGGGCTCAAAGGGTTAAAAAATACACGCTTATGAATCCGATGGTCCTAAAAAATATTTCTATTTAAAAATATACGTTTATGGATATTAGATATTATTTGCTTTAAAAATATCCAATAGTCATAAAAAAAATACACACCTATAGATCGGATAGTGTTCGAAAAATGTTTTTTATAAATCCTCCCTTGTGGGTGGTCCTTGGAAAATTGTTGTCGATGGTTGTGATGATCCTCGAAAATTATTCTTTAAAAATCCAGGCTGATTGTTTGGACAGTCCTTAAAAAAATTCATGTAGTTCCTGAAAAATATTCTTAAAAATATTCAAGTTCACTATGTGACATGACGGCTGTAGCAGCAAAAATGTGCATTTACCAGCGTACAAGTAGAAGCCTAGTGTCATGTTTTCGAATTTCACTTGTTTCTACTGTCCGTCAACGTGTTAAGGCTTTTGGATCGCATGGTCATTCAAAAATTGTGGTCGTCGGTTGTGATGATTCTCGAAAATTATTATTTAAAACCCCAGGCTGATTACTTGGACAATCATTGAAAAATATACTTAACAAATTACAATTATGGGTGGGATGGCCCTTCAAAAATATTCATAAAAAAATCCACTCGATGGTCCCTGAAAGTAGTCCTTAATAAATTCACGCTTACGGATTGGACGGTCCTTGAAGAACATCCTTTTAAAATCTGTGATTATGGGACCGATGATCCCTAAAAAATGTAATAAATTACACTAATAGGTCGTAAGATCTTTAAAAATATACACTTATAGTTGGATCTCCACTTTCGTTCATAGCTGTTACACACACAGAAAACATCCTCCACTCACCCAAGATTTGATCATATAACCTTAGAAGACTTCATCACATTACCCTAGATGTCCCATTTTATAATTTTAGAAACTCTTTTATCTATTTATATTCCATTCATATGCGAAAGTTCCCTGGCGTGCCTGTGATGTGTAACCCCTGCATATAGATGTGCGGGAGAAAAAATATAATAAATTTGCATCAAAATTCAAGTTAAAGTGATAAATATAACTAATACTTTCAAACGAAACGTTTACTTTCACATCCGTGTTACCAGCACACACATACACTCACAAACACACATCCTGTGTGGCAAAAACAAGAAGAAGAAAAAACGAATGACAAAACTTAGAAGGACATGAGCTGGAAAGAAGAATATCCATTCGAAAAAAATCTGATATTGAATAAAATTGGGTGATGATGAAGAATGATGCTGATGATCACAGAGAAAAAGGTACAGCAGAATGGAAGAGTGGGTGGATTTTCCAGAAGTAAAGAAGGGTACTTCGATGTAATTGTTTGCATTTTGGTGTGTGCCATGTTGCGGGATGGGTTGTTTGTTTGGATTAGTAAAACTTCAAGCTTATGATGGACTACCGCTATTTTGAGGATTTTGTATTTTTCTTCCTCATCATCTTCTTCTTCTCTTTTTTTGTGTGCTTCTTTTGTTGTTGCTTTCGTTATTGCTCAGTTAATGTCATTCACTTACAACTTATAAAGCACAGCTAGTTTTGTTGTTATTGTTGTGCTTTGTATTTTATTTTTGTTGTCAGTTCGTCGTTATTGTAGTTTGATGCTGCTGCTGGGTTTTTGCTGATAACAAAGCTTCGCTTGAGCCAAAGGATGATGACAACAATGATAAGACGATTTAGATTTAACAACGCGCATATGGGCAACCAACGACAATAATGACAACTAGAACATAAACAGCGTTCAAAATGACAGTGGATGATGATGACGATGATGGTGGCGACGGCGGTGTCGTCAACACCAACAATAATAACAGCAGCAGTATTTTATTTTTACACAATGTAACAGAATTTTATAAAGATTTTATAGGCAAAAAATATACAATGAAAGCATCTATTATATGGACCCAATGTACATCTATTTATTAACGGGAGGATTCTACAAAAATATTCTTTAAAAAATCCACACATATGAGTAGAAAGGCCCTTAAAAAATATTCTTTAAAAATCCACGCTTATGGGAAAGTCCTTGAAAAATATTTTTTAAAAAATCCATCGACCTTGAAACATAATCTTTAAAAAAATCCACAATTATTGGAAGAAAGGTCATTGAAAAATATTCTTTAAAAATCCACGCTTAAGGAAAGGAAGGTCCTTGAAAATTATTTTTTAAAAAATCCATCGTCCTTGCAAAATAATCTTTAAACAATCCATCGTGGTTGAAAAATAATCTTTAAAAAATCCACGATTATGAGAAGGAAGGTAATAAACTATTTTTTTAGAAAATCCACGCTTATGGGGCTTTTGGTCGTTGAAAAATATTTTTTTAGAAAATCCACGCTTATGGGGCTTTTGGTCGTTGAAAAATATTTTTTTAGAAAATCCACGCTTATGGGGCTTTTGGTCGTTGAAAAATATTTTTAAAAAATCCACGCTTAAAGGGCTTTGGTCCTTGAAAAATATTCTTTAAAGAAAGTCCTTGAAAAAATTTGTTTAAAAAATCCAAGCTTATAGGGCTTTGGCCCTTGAAAAGTATTCTTTAGAGAACCCAGGCTTATGGGTAGGAAAGTCCTTGAAAAAAATTGTTTAAAAAATCCAAGTTTATAGGGCTTTGATCCTTGAAAAATATTCTTTAAAGAACCAAGGCTTATGGGTAGGAAAGTCCTTGAAAAAAATTGTTTAAAAAATCCACGCTTATACGGCTTTGGTCCTAGAAAAATATTCTTTAAAGAAAGTCCTTGAAAAAAAAAATCTTTAACAAATCCACGCTTATTGGTCGTATGGTCCTTGAACAATATTCTTTAAAAAATCGACGCTTATTGGTCGTATGGTCCTTGAACAATATTCTTTAAAAAATTCACGCTTATGGGTCGTATGGTCTTTGAAAAATATTCTTTAAAAAATCCACGCTAATGGGTCATATGGTACTTGAAAAATATTCTTTAAAAAATCCACGCTTATGGATCGTATGGTCCTTGAAAAATAATCTTTAAAAAATCCATGATCATTCAAGGGATAGTCGTTGAAAAATATTCTTTAAAAAATCCAGGCTTATTGAAGGAATGGGCCTTGGAAAATATTCTTTGAAAAATCCAGGCTAAGGTCCTTGAAAAATATTCAATAAAAAATAAACGCCTCTATAGGCATTTACTAAGTTGTAGATGGTCTATGTGGCCATTTATTTTGTATATAAAGATCTGTAAGAGTATATTTCAAGCGGATTTTCAATTTCCCTCTCGAATATCTGTGATAAAAACTATTTGTAAGTCTGTGCCCCAAAACAAAAATGTTTTTGTGGAAATTAGACCACATACACCAATCGCGGAAAAAAACATAGGATTACACTAACAAATAGTATCAACACATTTGGGATAAAGACAAAACGACGAAATCACAATCGCAACCACAACTACAGCAACAACAACAAAAAAGCTGATAATACTAAGTGTTTTGGTGGATGGACCTCCTCCAAACAGCATGTAAAGCGGCAAAATTTTGCGTTGTTTTTTCATTTTTTTTCGTTTTGGTGTTCACGCTCATGTCACATCATATCACATTTTAAATGAACAACACTCAATGCCGCAATGATGACACCACCAACGTCCATCGAACAGCCAGAAAGCCAACAACAATAATGATTTCCATCCTCTGCCAACAACATTATATCAGTTGTAACACTAGCGGACGACGTACACGCAATATAATACAGCGGAATGTAATAACATAACACCATCATAAGAGACATACAAATAATAACATCAGTTGTACATATGTGTGTGTGTGTTTCCCAACACACATGAATAGTTTTGGGACACAGCAGCAATAATAATAATAACAACAGCATCAGCAACATGTATGATGGGGATATTCTACTCGCAACAAAATACTACATAATATGTTTACAACAGGAATAGCAACAACAACAAGAGCAATTATAAAAGAACCAACATTTTCATCTCATTTCATCTACTAACTACTTAGGATACAATGTTGTACACATGTGTATATGTGTATTCATGTGTACATGTGCCACTGCTGCTAGTGTACAATTACACTTGCAATTACACGTAGAGATCCTGTGTTGAATTTTGTATTATGGACATCAACATAACACCATGGACCACTACAACTACCATCACCACCATAACACAACGGCCCTAGCAACATTTTTACAGCAAGGCCAATAACATAATAAGAACAGGAACACCACCACCAACAACAACAACGTGAAAAATGTCATGTGAAACGAAAGGAAACACTTGAACAAATGCCGACAAGTGAAAGAAAAAAAGATGCATGCACATTAACCCCTCTATTTGTAAGTGGGTCTCTGGGGGGTAAGAAATTGTCGTTGTTGTTTTAGGCGGGGAAAATGGAAAAACGTGGGTTTTTATGGCATTTAAGTGTCTACTTTAATGAATGACTACCAAAAGTTCATGTGGGATAATCATAATATTTGTTTTTAATGGGAATGGTGTCGATCAGTTCTTTATGGGGGAGTTGTGGGTTGTAAAACACGAGGGCAGTAATTAGTAAAAGCATTTTAATAAAAAAAATATTTTCATCTACTGAGATTTTCTTGACATTTTTTTATTTTCGGGTGGTTTACAAATGTTATAACAGATCAGATCCCCTTTCCCATGGAAAATTTGTGGTGATCGGCATTATAAGCCGACGTCTAGATCGAATAGAAAACCGCAAATGTATAAAGAACCACGACCTGCGAATCTGGACTTGTGCGCACATTGTATAGAACAGGCGCAGTTTTTGCCTTGGCGGATGTACTGGAGAAGTACAAAGCCGATATTATTGCATTACAGGACAATGCGATGGAACCTTTCCATCCGTCGTATGTAAATCAGATAATTACGTCCTGTATTATAGCTGCCATGAAACGAGACATGAATTTGGCTGCGGATTTATTCTCAACAGGAGAATAAAAGACCTCTTATCCAGATTCACTCCAGTACACAAGCGCATTGCTATAATCCGTATAAAAGCGAAGTTATTCTACATCAGTCTTATTTGCGCCCATGCTCCGACGGAAGACAAAGATGAACAGACCAAAGAAATTTTTTACGAGCGCCTAGAAACTGCATATGACCGCTGCCCTGGCCATAACAATAAATTCCTGCTAAGAAATTTTAATGCAAAAATCGGAAGGGAAAATATTTTTTGTCCCACCGTCGGGAGCAACATCCGACAACGTTATCAAATTTATTGACTTCGCGGCAGCAAAAAACATGGTAGTTAGCAGTACCAGATTCAAGCATCTCGATATACACAAGGCCACTTTGATTTCTCCCGATCGAACAACGAGAAATCAAATCGATCCTGTTGTGATAGACGTAAGGCATTCATCCAGTGTTTTAAACTTCCGATCGATCCGGGGAGCGAATATCGATTCGGACCATTTCCTTGTGGCAGCCATGGTACGCACCCGTCTTAATGTACAAGCAAAGGTGCGATCTAATGTATCACGGAAATTTGACGTCGAAAAGGTGCAAACAAAACAGATATCAGAAGCCTACTCCGTTGGACTTACCCAACTGCTTGAGGAAAGCACCCCTTGGAAGGAAGGAACATTTTTAAAAACTTCTGCTATGAAAGTAGCGATGAAGAGGATACCCCTGAACTAATAATAGATGACGGTATAGAGTGTATACCATACCAATGAGGCTTCAGACCTGATAAATCCACCATTGATCAAATGCGCCAAATTCTGGAAAAACACGGCTATGCAGGATAACTTCGAGAGGCACAAGGTCACCCCTGAAAGTTGGAAAGGATCTCTGGGAGCCCTTTAATACCGAACGAGGATTCAGACAAGGTGACAGTTTACCGTGTGACCTTTTTAACATCCTGTTGGAAAGGTTATACGAGAGACAAAGGTGATCTGAAATTGCACTCTGTACACCAAACAGCATATGTTACTCGCCTACGCCGATGACATCGACATAATGGGACGAACATTGAAAGCGGTAACAGCCACCTTTGAACAAATTGAGGAGTCTGCCAGAGTGGGTCTGGCAGTAAACGGGGAGAAGACCAAGCTGCTGGTATCAACGCGGAAGACGTCTAGTAGTCTCGGACCAAATGTGGAACTTGATAAATACAACTTCGAGGTACCGCCATAAATAAAACTAATGATATCAGTTTTGAAATTCGGAGAAGGATAGTGTTGGCCAACAGATGCTACTATGGTCTGAGCAAGCAATTCAAAGCAAGGTCAACTCTCGCAGACCAAGTCACACCCTACAAGATGCAGATACTACACGTGCTGGTGTATGGATCTGAAGCATGGGTACTTGCGCAAGCAGATGAGGCAGCTCTTGGTGTGTTTGAGAGAATTTTTTAAAGAATACTGTATATTACCTAGAAGTTATGCAAAAATCTCCAAAGAGGAACAATTTTTTTTATTACCAACAATATGACATTACTGGCGCTCAACCATCATATTTCTCACGAAAGGACTACCCTTCCATAAAAATCAGCATCTCGCCGTGAGCATTTCTCACGAATGCGAGAATTTGAATGTTTTCAATTTAACACGAATTATAAAGTTGCCATGAATGAACAAGCATTTGCAATCTCTCGCGAATATTAGCATTGTACGAAAAATTAACGAACGTGTCCAGATTCCCGCCACCGTGGGTTGTGTTATGTTGTTCGACTTTCAACTGTGGCCTATAGATCGACTCGAAAAAAAACACAAAAGATTATGTTTTCGTTCCACTTCATCTCAATATTGTTATCTGATCATCACCGAAAATGATATGCGTTGTCCTTGACCATACCTGGATCCTCATGGAAAATTTCAAAACAATCAGCGCTATATATATTTCCATTTACAGTAGATATCGGATATAAACAGGCGACCAATTTCTTTGAAGTGATTTTTTCACATCCGATAATTCCATATTTGAAAAAAAACGCATATAAGAAAGAAATCTCCGGTTTTTTTGAGTTTCTTATATCCGATATCCACTGTATTCCGAAACTGAGACTATATATATTTTATATACTATAATATTCTAATCTCAATCGTAATCCTATGTAAATAATAACCTGGAACTCAAAATTCCGTATCCAGGTCTTTAAGGTTCCCTGCAGCAAAAATTCAATCCTATTATTATTTTGTTTTAAATATTTCGAAAAATTGACACTGTCGGCCTGTAAAGACCCGCACAAAATGCAACTACACTCTGGTATTTTAGTTTAAAGGCAATAACATGCATCGAAGGAATTCAGAAGAATGTAAGCAACATACAATAACACCCACACACACACATTTGGAGAAACAACAAATTCAAGATTTACGACTCATGTTGCTGATGCTGTAGATAGATGTTGCTGTTATTGTTTCCCGAGCACCATCAAACAACAACAGACAACAAATTGCTGCTCCTTTTCCCATTCAACATCTATCGGAAACATGTAGCACAAGGCGCTCAGAGTTTAGTGTAACAGGAGGCAGGAGCAGAATACAAAGTCAGAATCATAACCATAGACACAGTCACACACACACGTACACACACACACATCAACACAAACGCACACTCACACACAGCCAGAACGATTATACACGTCGAACATGGCGCGCACACAGCTTCAGTAGATTTTGTATTTCAGAGTTTGGTTCATTCGTAGTTTCGTCTTCGTACGCAACGGACGTTTTTCCGACACAAAATAAAATATTTGGCGAACAAAAATACAAAATTTCACTGCTGTGTAAAGTTAAACGCGAGCGAAAATTTAACACCAAGACAAAAAAGAAAACGTAACGTACTTTTTTCGAGTTTTTATTATTTTGACTGGCAGACAAGCAGGCAGGAAGGTTGTTTGTGCTGGTCGTGTCGGGCAGAAAGTGTGTTTGTGTCGGTGTGTGTAAAAGTGCGGGCGTTTGTGTGAAAGAAAAGCTTAAGTGTGCCGCAGAAATATATAAGCAAACACGTACGTACACGTTCGTCTGTTGCCTGTTGTTGTTCTTTGGCCCGGTGTGGGTTCAATCTTTCATTCATTTGGAGCCACAAACAAAAGTGAGTATAAAAAAAAAATAACACCAACAGCAACAACAAAAGCTAAAGCAACACCTACACCAAAGAAATTACAATTACAAACAAGGAAGTCTTTTTCGGGATTTTTTGTTAGCTACCAAAAGAAAGCAAAGAAAAAAACCAAAAGAAAGTAAAACGACAAGAAAATCCCAACCAGAAACGGAAATTGTACAAACGTGTAACGATTTTAATTCAAATCTGATGTAAGGATCAAAATGACTTTGATGATAACAACAACAGCAGCAGCAACAACAACAACAGTTGTAATAACAATAACCGAACCATAAGAAATCCATAATCGTAAAAAATCAAAATAGAGAACAAATAACTGTAACAATAATAGCAACAACAACAAAACCAATATCAATGGACCACAACAACAATAACAACCAACCAACAGCACAATAAACAGCCAGTAGAACATTATAGAATCTAGTTAAGTGGAAAAGTTATCTCCATAACTTGGCAAGCAAACGGAATACATCAATAAAAAAATTATATTTGAATTGTTGTTGGTTTGGTCGGTGGGTTTTGCAAATCACAAAAAAAAAAAAACATTCAAACAGATAGAAGCCATAACAAAATAAAAAAAAATTGAATTTGTATAAAATTTTAATTGAATCTTGTTAGGTATTATTATTATTTATTTGAAAAGTTATTAGACAAATTAGTGAAAGTTATTGGATGGGATGCGTGTTGGAGGCAGGGAGGACTACAAAGTGAAATATTAGAATAAAATTGATTTGAAGAAAATAAATTCTAATGAGATGTATTCAAATTTGAGAAATCATATTAGAGAGTGCTGGGGCAGAAGAATAAACAATGAAATTTAAAGACATGGCATTTGAAATGAATTGAATTTAAAAATTGAAAATATTGATTATGGCTATATAAGTGTCCGAAAAGGAGGGTTTCCATCGATTTAATACGATCTGTAAAAAAGAAAGGACGTTTGGAATGTAGATATCTTTATATTATTAGAGTGAGGAATATTTTTAAATTTGCGTTAAAAAAAAACTTTATTTTTTTAATTTTTAAAAATATTTTTGAAATTGTTTTTAAATGGCTAATGGTCTTTATAAAATATTTTTTTAAGGACATGGGTGGATTTTTTTTTTAATTTTGAACATGGATTTCTTTAAAATATTTTTGAAAGGATAGCAGAGATTTGCCTATAGAGAGTTAATTTTTCAAAAGGATTAAAGAAATAAATATACCTTTGAAAAGACCAAAACGTGGATTTAATTTTTTTTTATAGAACTATAGAACATGGATTTTTAAAATTATTTTTTGAGCTGAGTACATTAATAGATTTTTTGAAACTATTTTTGTTTATTATTATATATTTTTTAAGAACTATACAAGTTAAATGTATACACATTATTTTTTCAAAGACTATTCGTAATCGATTTTTTGTAGTCTTTTAAGGAATATTTGAGTGTGGATTTTTTTGATAAAGAGGACTATAAAACAGTGAATTTTTAAAACAATTATTGTTTTCAAAATGACTAAAGATCGTGGATTACAACAAAATATAAATTTTTTGAAAAGACTACAAAGGGAGGATGATTTTCTGATAGGAATATAGAAGGTGGATTTCTATTAAGGGAAACCCACCCATTCTCGATTTTAATTTTTCAAGATTTTCAATGGGCTGGTAAATCAATACCAATGCTTGTTAAGGTTTGTAACTTTGCACATATATATTTGAAGATTTAAAAAAGAAGAAAAATAACTTACAACAAATTTTTGTTATTGTTTTTTGTTATTAAAGAAAAGTCCTTATTTTTGATGGCGGGCATGATAACTCCTCACTGGAACATCGGAATACTAAAATTCCAACGGTGTTAGAAAGGAGTACATGTCTGAAAAGCTCTCGTATGAACTAGGATTATTGACTTCGCTCTAAAATTAACAAAATGTCGGACCTTTGAAAAAATATTTTTGGAAAATCGCCGATTTTGACCAAAAAACAACTTAAAAAATAAGGAAGATCTTCATCGATTGGCTTTATCCTAGTTCATACGATAGCTATACACTCACAGAGAAACGTGTAAAAATTTGGAATCGATTGGGTTATTAGTTGATTTTCACTTGAAATTTTGTAGGGACATTCTTGAATTAGTGTAGATTCGAATTAAATCAAAAAAATGTTGACCCCGAGAATGGTGGGGTCCCCTTAAATTATTTTGTGAACTGAGTTCTAGGTACATTAATGTATTTTTTTTATAATGATAGGACCTTGAACATACCGAAAAATACGTGAGAAAATGAAAATACAAAATTCGGTTGAAAAAACTCAATATTAAAAATTGTTAGTACGGAAATATGCTATACAAAGAGAACGCATAATATAAAATTATAGCCAAAAACCCTGAAAACTTAGGTCAATATTACTAACTTTTGGTACGGAGATGTGCTATACAATGAGAACCCAAAATACTAAATTACAGCCAATTCGTTTGAAAAAAACTAGTCCTGGGTTCTAACCTGAAACTTGGTCCAATATCAATCATTTTTGGTATATACGTGTGCTATGCAATGAGAACCCAAAATACAAAATTACAGTAAATTCGGTTGAAAAAAAAATAAATCCAAAATACCTAAAATACCAAATATTGGGGGCTACACCAAAATGTGGACCAATATATCCCATTTGCAATACCAAACATCCTTGGAGTACTAGCAATGTCTGTGCAAAATTTCAGAGTTCGATCTTAAATATTGCGATCTCGATCGTGATTTCAACAGAAGGACAGACAAACGGGCACGCGTAAATCGATATAGAATTTTATTCTGGTCAAGAATATATACCTTATGGGGTCTCCGGTGAATATGGAAATGGAATGACAAATTTAATGTACTCTCCACCCTATGCTGGAGGGTATAAAAACGTTATGTTATATTTCGATTATTCATTCTCTATTTTGTTTGGAATTAAATGAAGTATATTGCCCTGCTGTCAAAAAATGTAGAATCGATTCAGAAAAAAATTTAAAAATTCTTGAACTTGCTTAATTTTTATAACGTCTTATCGAAAAAAATCCTCATGCGTTTGAATTAATCGAATTTATCCAATCGGGAAACACTCCAAATGCTGATTTAACCCTTTTCTTAGGGGATGTATGTCAATTTAAATATGAGTGTTTTTCTGTATCTATGAGAGTACAGCGGCCAGCAATAGGTTAAGTTGGACATACATTTTTAAATTGTATTTTTTTTTTTTAATTTCAAAATAATCGATTCAACATTTTTATTAAAATTTTCTTTTCGTTTTGACTTCAATCTGCCAGTTTTACATAATCTTGTATTGGCCCACTTGATATTAATAATTTTTCTTATCTAAATTATTTCCTATATGTATATTCGAAATTCGGGCGGAATATAACACCATAAAATCGAATTTGCAAATAGAAGATATAAATTGTTAAACTGTTATTAATATATTATTATCTCAAAAGAATTTCCAAGCCGGATTGAAATTCTAGCGAGGATTTAGATAACATCGTAAATTTTGGTGATAAGAAAAGTGGGCCTATTTCGAAAAAGTGCACAAAATTGAATATTTCAAAATGTGAGAGGAAAAGTATATCGACGTTTTCAAAATATCGAAAATCGGGAGTTATTTTTATAATGAGGTTTTGTCCATAGTATGATCTTATTCGATTTTTTTTTTTATAATAATGCAATTTTACTCAAATTTTAGCCGAGCCGGAAAGAACCTGAGACTATAGATAATTTTTCCACTCAATTAATTTTGTAGATTATTTAAAAATAATTAAAAAATTATCAGTGGATATTTAAAATAGTACCAGCGCTGTTATCAATAAAGAATTTATTTCAATTTTCCCATGGAAAATCATTTACATATCACGTCGTACGTATCTTCTCAAGTGAACAGTACTACATCATCTTTTTGTTGTAAAAGTCCAATTGATCTCTACCCTTAAGATCATTCGAATATATATGGTCAATGTCTAGTTCTAGGCCCCACATATGGGTCTGGCCTCATATACTTTGAAGCTACGTACTGCAACTTCTCAACTTCTCGGGAACTTCTATTGGGAACATTTCCAATATTGCTGTATGTTTTAACACAGATCCATTATAAAGTATTAGAGCCGTCATCGTTGTGTGTCGCCTTTTCGTGGTCTCAGTGGTAAGAATGATATTTTACATTATATTTTAGGAATTTTAATGGTAATAACTTCTTTTTACAATCGAACAGTTTTTAATTGGTAATTTAGGATTCTGGTTTTATATAGTCGCCATATAATGTATGGGAGAACAACTTTAGGTGGTGTAATGGTCATAGACAATCTGCCGACATGGTTCCCTTAGGATAAAAACGGCTTCGTGGGAAATTTTTATTCGTTCATTGTTTTGCATAGCCGCTATGTAAATGTCCGGCACTATATTTAACATTATACTAATCGATTTGTAAAATAGATTTCTGGATCTCCACTTTAAATATCATTGGAAAACAGTTATTACTCTCGTTGGGAATCCACAAAGTAGGTGTTTAATTTTAGGTGTTTCTATAAAAATAAAATAAAAATTACTTTTTATGGCCGAATTTCTTGAGTTTCCTTTTTGAACAAAATATTTTCTTAAACATTTTGTATTTCTTACTTTATTTTACATCTATACAAATAAACGTTTTAAGTTTTCAAATTACCTTACATGATCCCAGTTTCTCTTACATTCATTAATTTGCTGAAACCAAGAAACTTGTTATTCATCAAATTTCCTAATTTTTCAACCCAACAACCCAAATTACAAGAAAACAAACTATTAATTGAGTGTTCCATAGATTTCATCTTGAAATACAATATTCTTCCCTCTCGAACACAGCTACAGTATTCAAGTTCATTTTCATAAATAAACGCATTTTTATTTATTTACCACAAACATTACAAAGTTTTATTTCAAAAACAGAAAAAACCCCAAAAACTGTTCTGTGTGTAAAACTTTCATGCGATTTAACTTTTGACGATTTCCACCGAGAAAGGAAGAGAAAGCGACGAGAACTGTTGTGGCGGAATTTGTTAGGGAATATTGTGTGTGTGTGAAGATAATTGTTGCCAATGTGGGATTACAAATTTTTGTACCAAATGTGGTACAGGGTTTAAAAAGATAAACTATGGAAAATGATACGAAGGAACCGAAGATTTTTTGGATGTGGAGATAGTTTCCCATTCAATGGCTAAAAAAGGTAATTGAATAAATAAAAATACCCTCTAAAAGAAGATGGAGGGTACCTAAAGTGTGCCATTAATATTTGTAGCACTACGAAATATTCATCGGAGACCTCATAGGGTATATATTCTGTATCAGAATAAATTTTTATGTCGGTTGACCATGTCCATTCGTCCGTCGGAGAATAACTCGCAATATAAAAAATAGAAAGTTTAAATATGCATCGCTAATACTCCTAGGATGTTTAGTATTGGATATAAAATATATATACGTCAATGTTTTGGAATAATCCCTATATAAAGGAAGAGACTTATTTTCCAAAGTGGTAGTAATGAGGCATTTGGGTTCTCAGAGAATAAAATATCTGGTTACGCATTTCAAAGCCAGACTGGCTGGAATTTTTGTTTCTCAGAAGGAAGAAAGCATATTCACCCCATGTTTTGACATAGCTCACATATAAATGACCCACCTCATTTTAGGTATTTTTATTTTTGCTGTAAATTGTCATTTAGGGCTCTCTAAATTGTCATTTAGGGCTAAACTACTAGGCCCATGACGCATATTCCCAACAAAATGCTTGTAATTTAATGTTTTAGTCCTCAGAATAAAAAAAGTCCTCCTCCAGAAACGAACGCCAGACATAAACATTTTCCGAACGCCAGACATAAACATTTTGAAGATCTCATCCGGATTTTGAAAACGGAATTGATCCACTGCATTTATGTTAATTGAAGTCCAAGTGGTTGTAATTTTTAATAGAATTTGGCATCGTTCTCTGCCTCTCCATTTTCCGGGTCCACGTTGATACCATCACCTTGGTCTTTTCGCCATTTAATGTCAGTCCCACTTTCGCAGACTCCTTCTCAATTTGCTCAAATGTGGCTGTTACCGCTCTCAATGTTCGGCCGATTATGTCGATGTCGTCGGCGTAGGCGAGTGAGTAAAATATGCTGTTTGGTGTACAGAGTGTCATTTCTGTTCACCTTTACCTCTCGTATGACCTTTTCCAGCAGGATGTTATAAAAAGGTCATACGACAAACTTTCACCTTGTCTGAATAACGAATGCAGACATGGCTTTAAACACCTCTCTAAACGGATTGGACTTTCGAATGCGTATTTTTAGTCGACGAATATGTGAAATGTGTCGATGTGGTTTTCATGGGTCTCTTTCAGGATTTGCCGCAATGCGAAAATCTGGTCTATAGTGGATTTGCCAGGACTGAAGTAGCATTCGTTAGATCCAATAATGTCATTGACCATTGGCTTCAGTCGTTCACACAGTGCAGTGTTGTCCTATACGCTGCGTTTTTCATATATTTAGCATTACGAAACTCCTGTTCATACCATGGGTTTCTTGCTGGTGGTCTTTGGTACCCAAGTTTTGCTTTTGCCGCAGTTTGTAGGGAGTGGACAATTCTTTGCCATTGTGCTTCTACGTTATTATCGGTACAAAGAGTGCTTTTGTCAAGCAGGTGGGTAAGTTGAGCGGAGTAGGCTTTTGCTATCTGTTGTGTTTGCAGCTTTTCGATGTCGAGTTTCTGTGTTGTGTTAGATCGCACCTTTGCTGCTACATTAATACGGGTGAGAACTTTGGTCCGTGGTCCGAATCGATATTCGCTCCTCGGACATCTAAAACACTGGATAAATTCCCTTTGTCTACCACAACATTCTCGATTTGATTTCTCATTGTTCGATGGGGAGAAATCCAATTGGCCTTGTGTATCTCGATATGCTTGAATCTGGTACTGCCGCGAAGTCAATCAAACTCATGCCGTTGTCGGATGTTTCTTCATGAAGACTGAATTTTCCGACGGTGGGGTCAAAGATATTTCCCCTTCCGAATTTTGCATTAAAATCTTGTAGAAGAATTTTATTGTCATGGCCAGGGCAGCGGTCATATGCTGTTTCTAGGCGCTCGTAATATATGTCTTTGGTTTGTTCATCTTTATCTTCGGTCGGAGTATGGCCACAAATGAGACTAATGTAGAAGAACTTCGCTTTTATACGGATTATATAAATTCTCTGACAGGCGAGTCTTTAATTATCCTGTTAACCATAAATCTGCAGCTATAATCATGTGTTAAGGACCTATTTATATATTTTAGAAATAATTTTGTTTGTAGAAATACATTTAACAATCCTTCCAATTAAAAAAAAATATGGCCAAACTATTTTTATTTTCGATTTTTTTGGTCCATTGTTTGATCCATTATTTGGCAACCCTTTTTATTGCGTACTACAGAGTTTTACAGTGTAACACAAGAGCCAGAGATAACATAGAAATGTTAAAGTTTGTTTAATGAAAGTCAAAGCAACGCACTACAATCATATCAACAGAACTCCCTCTCTCCTCACCCCGCTCTCTCTCACCCGTCTAGATCCCAATCCTCTACACAAACGCAAAACAAGAAACTATAAAAATTTTCGAAAAAAAAATTGTAATCAACTCAAATGATTTTAATTACATTATAATTGAAAACATAAAGTGATCATTTTGGATGATTTGTTGTTAAAAAAAATATTGAAAGAAGAAAAAAGAAGGTGAAAAAATACAACAACAATAGCAATTGACTTAATTCCCTACTTTGTGGAGAAAATGTGGCAACAAGGAAGCAAAAAATCATGAAACCTTATTGTAGGGAAATAGGAAAATAGTTAATGTTTTTGAGAGAAGAGAGGAGGAGTGATTGTATAAATTCAATTTAAAAAGTTTTTTTTTTCCTAAATTTAATAGAAGGATTATTGTTAATGTAAAAGTTGTTGGTGTTGTTGTGGAAATGTTGTCGCCAACATTAAAAGTTTTTTCTGTTGGTTTTTTATTTGTTTGTTTGCTGAAAGTTAACTTATTTATTATTACAATTTTATTGAAAAGTTTTGCAAAGCTAGAAGGCTAGAGGACGTAGCGGCTGTTAGCAATTTGGTCCTAACAACATTTTGACAATTGTCAATTATGTTCAGTTTTTTCGGATTTACTTGTAAGCGGGAATAAAGGGTATAGGGGTTCGTAGGGATTACAAGGGAACATTATTTCGAATTTTCATCCAGGAAAAAAAAATCGAATTTTAATGCGGATTTTGGATTAATTTCTAAAATTTCCCACGAACCTCAACATTTTTTCTTTTCCCAAAATTCGCCTTAATTTCACTTTGTTTTCTGTTAAGTAATCCTTGTCTATCCTTAAGGCCATTTAAATATATATTTAGTTTGAATATTAGTTGCCTCTATGTGGGTGAATGTGTGTGTAGGTTTACAACGAAACCTCTTAAAGTCCTAACGTGTTTTGTAAACATCTTAAAAGAAAAGGATTTTCATTTTATTTGTATAATAAAAGGGACTTAGTGGCGAAGAAAAGAGAAAAAGAGGGGGAGAACACAAAACTGAGTGAGAGACAAGCAAGGACATGCCACTAATCCCTCTTTGATTCAATTCAATGTAAATAAGAAAATCATTTTAAAATACCCGTTTGGGATGAGGATGAGGAAGCTAGTGATTATCGCCCGCTGCTGCTTGCTCCTTTATTTTTCGTGTAGGGAAGAAAACCCATGTTTTCATGTCCTTGGGTTCCTTCATCCATTTTATAGTGGCAAAAGGATTTAATTTGAATTTCGTTTTCAGTTAATCACAACCACTAGTCGGCAGTGGTGGCAGCTTATTATAAAAATTGTGTGTTTCCCCAAAAATTATCATTATTTATAAGGGTAAACCCAAAAAAGCAACAGCTTTTCCTAGAAATGTATTAGGATTTCTTTTTTTGGGGATAACATTTTTAATTTAAATACCTTTTGTTTGGGTTAATTGGTGGTTGGAATTTATTTTTTTTTTTCGTTCACATGGGTGTCCTTTAATTTGAAATTAGTTTTTCCACCGAAAAGGATTAATCACTAAAATAGGACTATGATACTTAAAAGTTTTTACTATTTTCGGTAAGATCTTTTTAAAGGATAACAAAGGATATTATGAGAAAATCAAAGGCTTATAGGAGGGAGGGGAGTAATTATTGGTACTAAGAGGAAGTTGTGGGTTATCATATTGAAGGGAAAATATACAACCTAAGGGTAAAAAACTACAAGGATATTTAATGTAAATTAATCCGGAATACTCTTCTAGACAAAAAAGTCCTTGTATAAGAGGAAAATAGGCTCCTCGAATAGAAGACCGTAAACTCCTTTTTTGTGTCATGAGACGGTCATCCTATAGGAAAGCAGAAGAACTTCTATGGAAGACCAGATTGTGACATTTATATAGCAGACGTAAAGGTGAGAGGAGACCAGATGCCTTTTATTACAGTATATAAATACGTCTTCCAGAGAAGACTATTATAGAAGGTCTAGATAAGAAGGTCCTTTTAAAAAAGTCATCATGCATTCATATGAAAGTCATCTTTCAGAATACTCTAGGGATTTCTTATCGGAGTTCAATTGATCTTCATATAGGTCTTCTTCTAAAAATTAAAAAGGACTTCTAATACAAAACAAAATACTCATCTTAGATGAGACCAAACGTGTATTTCCATAGAAAAATAGAAAAATAAAAATAGGCCAGAAAAATAAAGATTTTTCCTATTTAAGAATATAACCTAATCTATAATTATTTTGAAGAACAGACAGTCTTCTCATAGAGGGCGTAGGTATTCTTATAGAAATCCTGAAGACCTCCTAGAAGAGCTGATGTTATTCTGATAGAAAAGCTGAAGATCTGATAAAAGAGCTGTAGGTTTTCTGCAGAAAAATCTGAAGGTTCTTTCCATAGCTGAGCTTCTCCATAGAAGAGCTGAAGATCTTCTTCGCCATAGAAGAGCTGAAGATCTTCTTCTCCCTAGAAGAGCTGAAGGTCTTCTCCCTAGAAGAGCTGAAGGTCTTCTCCCTAGAAGAGCTGATGGTCTTCTCCCTAGAAGAGCTGAAGGTCTTCTCCCTAGAAGAGCTGAAGGTCTTCTCCCTAGAAGAGCTGAAGGTCTTCTCCCTAGAGGAGCTGAAGGTCTTCTCCCTAGAAGAGCTGAAGGTCTTCTCCCTAGAAGAGCTGAAGGTCTTCTCCCTAGAAGAGCTGAAGGTCTTCTCCCTAGAAGAGCTGAAGGTCTTCTCCCTAGAAGAGCTGAAGGTCTTCTCCCTAGAAGAGCTGAAGGTCTTCTCCCTAGAAGAGCTGAAGGTCTTCTCCCTAGAAGAGCTGAAGGTCTTCTCCCTAGAAGAGCTGTAGGTCTTCTCCCTAGAAGAGCTGAAGGTCTTCTCCCTAGAAGAGCTGAAGGTCTTCTCCCTAGAAGAGCTGAAGGTCTTCTCCCTAGAAGAGCTGAAGGTCTTCTCCCTAGAAGAGCTGAAGGTCTTATCCCTAGAAGAGCTGAAGGTCTTATCCCTAGAAGAGCTGTAGGTCTTCTCCCTAGAAGAAAAAAATATTGGAAAAAATATTCTTTAAAAATCCAGGCCTATGGCCTTTGAAAAAATGTTTTTTAAAAATTCAAGCCTAAGATTTTATTATAGAATACAAATTAGACATTTTATAGAAGTACTGAATATTCCCTTATAGAAGGTCAGAGGGTCTTCTTATAGAGGCCAGGGAATCTGCTTTTAAAATGCCTGAGGGTCACCTTATAGAGATCAGTTATTCTGCTTATAAAATACCTCAGGATCTCTTAATATGGTCAGTGGATCTGTCTATAAAATATCAGGGGTCTTCTTATAAAAGAGCAGAGGGACTTCTTATGGAAGATTTGGTATTCTAATAGAATGCCGAGTGATCTTCATATAGGAGTTCATTCTTATAGATGAGAAGAGAACTCTTATAGAAGCTCGTCTTGGAGAATATATCCATCCTTTATTCATGGCCAAGATGCCATCTTATAGAAATACGTTTTATAGAGGACAAGGAGCTACTTTCCAGAGTACTTGAAGGACTTCCAACAGAAGACCAGAAGGATATTAACTTAAAGAACCCCTGAAGCTCATCCTATATAGAACCTAAAGCTCACCTACTGTACTTTCTGAACATCTGAAGTTCACATTTTAGACGTTCTGAAGCTCTTTCTATACATGAATTCGATGAATTCGAGCCTATAGGACTCTAGATGGCCAAGTTGATGTTTTTTGTGCCAGACCTTAAGCACATCCTTTAAAAACCCTGAAACTTACCCAATGGAAACCCTGAATCTCTACTTTTAGAAGACCTAATGCATCATATAGAAGACCCGAATGTCTTCCTATTGTTGGATTGTTCCGAGTACACATTTTCCACTTATTATACCTCATTGCCACATCTCTTATTTACCTCTTCCAACAATGTTGTTACATTGTTGTTGTTGCTGCAAAATGTTAATAGCTTTTGTAAGTTTCTTTTGGGACCACCAACCGCCCGCATGACAATTATTTTAAAATGAGACCTAAAGGAAATATCTAACACATTTTCAAACACCGTGTGCCAACCACACTCTAACCCACTCAGTTTTCCGCCAGCACACAACAACAAAGTCCTTTGTCACCTAGTGGTGGTGTTGGTGGCATTACCCTTTCCAATTTGGCTTTGTGTGAACCGAATGAAAAAAAAAAACGAAGTAATCAACAAAATTGGTTGTCATTTGTTTAAGTTAAGCTTGAGGGAACCAACAGAAAAATAATAATAATGGGGAGTATATAGCTTCGCATCATGACGACTCCTTCTCATTCGACTCAAGTTGATGTTGGTTGCTGGAAAATTGATTTTCCACACACACATTCCAAACACTTTGAAAAAAATTAAAGAAGAAGATGAAAAAAGTATTGCCACAAGAAAAATTGCTTTTGATTTCCTTAAAAGGATATTATTAATGATACCACACAGAGAGGCAAAATAAAGTGAGTCAATGTCATCCGGGTCCAGCTATTTGAGAGACAGAGGGGTGGGACAATACTAACATAATAATGTCTTCAGTTTTTTAATGGCATTCTGGTGTGAACTTTAACCCTTTAGGCATTTTTTCTTGAAGCTTTGGCAGAGAAATGCAGACAAGTCAGGCACAACTGCAGCTTATCATAAACGGAAATATCATAATAATATATTCAAATGTCTAAGCAATGGAACATGTGATATGGAGAATATGGGCCCCAGGCCTTTTGGAAGATAATATATTATCAGGTGTTATTGTTGTTGGGGTTTTAAATGAAAATAAAATGCATTAGAAAATATTGAATTAAAATAAATTTAACCATATTTTCTTAGAGACATTTATTTATTCCAATTCCTCCTCATCCAAGACATTATTACGTTATAATGAATGACTATAGAACAAAAACAACAAATAATAATAATAATTACTTTAGAAAAAATCTTTATAAGCCATTAGGGATGTCAGCCAACAAGTCACAGACACACAAAAGACTTAAAAAATCCTAGGCTAAGACTATATGAAAGGAGCACAGACTATTGTGTCCTCGTATGTGTGTGTTTGTTTTTGTGTTAGTTAGTAAAAACACACACACATTCAGACATTAACATGTATGCAGCATTATACAGTAATAAGTCCTTTGGGATTTGTTGTCATAATAAAAATTAAAACAGGGGTAGGGGGGAACAAAAAGGATCCTGAGTTGGAAAAAACTCAAATTCTCCAAAGAAAAGCAAAACAAGAAGAAAAACTAGAACCATGCTGTGTTGTTTTGCAATTCAAAACTGGTGACTTATAAAAAGGATTTATACAACAAATAACAATAACAACATAAATTACATACGTACGTACAATGACATTTTCGAAAAAAGGAGACAACACAAAAAAATCCCAACACAACACCAACCATAACACAGACGGTACATGTGTATTTAATTATGTGTTGGTGTGTGTTTGTGTGAGTGAGATTGCAATTTACATTTGAAGGAAACTTAATAAACATAGAATTTTTTTGTTGTGTGTGTGTGGGTGTCTGTTTGAATACAGTAGAGCATAATTGCTTAGGGACACTGAGTCAATGAAAGCATTGTGTGGAAAAAACAAAATAACTTTGTTCCAGGCAAACATAAATAGAAAGGCTGAAGCGGACAGGAGAGGTATTGAAAATGTGGTAAAGGAAACCATCAGAGATTTCATATTAAAAGAAATAATATAAAATGGATTCAAATCCTAGGTGATCATCATTTTGCAACCAAAAAAAATTGTATTGAAAAACAATATATTTTATAGTAATATATGTGGAACATAATAATCTATATTATTCCCATTTTCCGAACCTTTACACTAACTTTTAATTGGGATACTTCGGAATTTTCAAACTTTCCTCTTTCCCAACAAAAGATATACGAATTTTGCCCCTGAGATTAAATTCAATCTTATATTTGTTGACCAAATGTAAGGCCATGTACTGTACTTAGAAAATATTGGCGCCCAACAAGGCGTCCACCATAAATTATTGATTATGGGACAAAATCCAAGAAAAGACAATTAAACTCTCTCGTGTAGTGTCTAGAGATTCAGATGATTTTTATGGGAGTCAATAAAAGATCGCCTTCTTTTGAAATTGGACATTTTGGTATTTTCAAACGATAATGGCTCCCATAGAAAAAGAAATAATTTCAAAACCCATATTCGAAATATCGAAAATATTGGCGCCCAACATGGAGTACCTACAATAATTAATAAGAGTCGATATTTTAAATAATTTTTTTAATTAATAAACTTTCGATATTCAGTTATTTCCCACCATGAAAAAATCTCAAACATTTTTGACGACCAACACGGCGTCCGTCATCATAAATCTTTGAGTTAGAGACTATATACCATGTACGAGAAAAACGAAACTCATTTGCATACCGCATATAACTTTCGTAGTATGCCTAGAGGTTCTGATAATTTTATGGAAGCCAATAAACTACCACCTTTCATCGAGATTGGGATATTTTAAAAATTTTGGACGCATTTCTAACCGAAGTGGCTGCAATTAGACATTTAGCAATTTTCTGAGGCTAATGGCTCTCATAGTAGAAAACAAATATAGATATTTCAAATAAATATTCTAATTTCCAATTAAAAAATTTTCGATATGACAAATAGTGACGACAATACTGCTCTGCTTGGACAATTCAGATATTTCTAACCATACAAAAAATTTCGAAAATATTGGCGACCAAAAAGAGGACCATTATAAATATTTGATTAAGAGGAAAAATTCAATTAAGAGGGACTTAAAACTCATTAGCCTACGGTATATATCTCTTGTGTAGTGTCTAGAAGTTCTGATGAATTTATGTTAGTAAATATAAGCCGTCTTTCTTTGAAATAAATTAAATATTTTGGACGCATTTCTAACCGAAGTGGCTGGAAATAGGTATTTTGGTAATTTCAGAAAATAATGGCTTCAATAGTAGAGGAAACAATTGTGTAGACAATACCCAAAATCTCGGAAATATTGGCGCCCAAAATGGAGTCCCTTCAATAACTGATGAGACATTTCAAATAAATATTATAATTTTAAAATTAAAAAAAATCGGAGGATTGTGGTTCCCATAGCAGAAGAAACAATTGTTTAGACAAATATTCAAAATCTCGATAATAAATTGGCGCCCAACATGGGATCCCAATAATCAATAATTGATAAGATTCGATATTTCAAATAAATGGAGCGATTTAGTCTTTTTTTCACCATACATAAAATCTTGAAAAATATTGTCGTCGAACAAGGGGTCCATCATCGTAAATAATTGGCTTAGGGGCTATTTTATAACTCCAGTATTGTGTCTAGAGGTGCTGATAATTTTATGGAATTCAATAAAAACCCCTATTGGGCATTTATTGAAAATATTGGCGCCCAAATAAATAATTGAGTAAGAAGCTATATTGAAAAAGTGTCTAGAGGTTCTGATGATTTTATATAAAAGCTTGGGAGCCTATAAAAGCTTGTTTTCCTTTGAAGTTGTGATATTTTATATATTTTTATTGCGGTTCGAACCGAAAAGGTTGTAATTAGACATTTTCAAAACGCTTATCTCTCATGTAGTGCATAGAGGCATCCATTATTATTTTGAAGATCCTGACCGCCTTTTACAACCCAATTTTTTATCCTCAGAGGACTCCTCTAGTTGGTTCCTCGTTGTTGCAGCATATCTAATCAAGATTTGTCAATGTATTTAATATGGCTACATAATTTCGAAATTCACGTGACAAAAATCCGAGTTTAGTGAACACGATAAAACTGCTTTAAATCATGGGATAAAGGACCATTATCTAGCTTTTTTGAATAGTTTGTGGGAATGGTTCGTAGAACAACGATGACATATTCCCCAATTTAGTGAAAAGGACTTCGAAATGTTTCAAAACCACAGCTTTCTCCAGGATAATGCCTTGTCGACTACGCCTTGTTTAACTTCTCAAAAGAATGATATTTGACAATAAAGGGATTATGTTAAAGCAGTGGACCTATCGACGTAGTAAAAGAAAGACAGAAATTTATTTCGCCAAAAATACTTTGCGGGAGCATTTCTATTGACCTGTTATATTTGCCATCAGACTTGCAAACATAATGTAATCATCATGCATATTTTAAATCCTATACTGTTGATAGCCTAGAAATATGTCTTTCAATGTTCAATCGGTTCAGATATAAACATTTCACATTGAAGCTGAGATCAAAAATCCAATTTTCATTGACTTCCAATTTTATCTTTTCGTTACTCATTTAAATTTCCCTAGTCCTATGCCATTATGCCGCACTGTAGATAAGTATGTTTATCATTCCAAAGACATTCTTAAGTGCATGTTTTTATTCTGTGCTCTAACAAACTGACTTTGTGTTGTGTTAATGCAGAGGTTTATCAGGGTGGGTCGGAATTTTTTGCAATATTCAGGAAAAATAGACGATGTTTTTTTTTTCAATATATAAGAAATGATTGAAATTTTTAGGGTAAACGTAATCAAGCCTAGAACCCCACCAATATTATATGTGGCTTTTTTTCACCCTGGACACTCCAGCAATTTATTGTTCCTAAGTATAAAAATGCTCGGAATTTAAAGTAGTACAGTGCTCAAGCCTAGTACCCTACCGAGCAATAACTTTGAAATTTAAATTTTTTCAAGCCTCATATTTGTATAGAAGACCTGGTGGATATTCTATGATTACCTTGTTCAACCCTACCTATATTATATAGACTTTTCCTAACCTTGGTGCTCGAAACATAAAAAACGTTCAATTGCTTAGCCGGGTTTCTAGGATGCATTCCAATCTTTTTCAGGTCTAAAATTTGAACAGGTCTTCAGTCTGTAGCAAGTTTTTTATACACAAAATAAATATATAAGGTCTTCTATAAGTCGAATATGGTCTTCAATTTAAGACCATATTTATCAATATAAGACCCTTTGAATCTGTATAAAGTTTTAAATATTTTCGAAATAGGTCTCAGTCTGAGGCATCGTTTATATATAATATATATACTTTTTGTACAACCTATTCCTAACCAAACCTCCTTATTTTTTCCCTTTCAGGTAATGTTCAATCATCTCGAGTGAAATCCTTTAATATCACAAAACCGCACAAGTAAGTACTACCCTAATATTTACGGAATTTGTAAAGCAATGTTGTTTAACGTTTTATATTGTATTTTTTATATATATGTATATACATATATGCGTGTGTATTAGTGTTTACAAATTCAACAAGAGTTACGCCAAAGTGTAAATTTGTCCATGTTTAGATTTATCGCGTTTTAGTTTTGTTTCCATTTTTCTTCGTAGACTTCAGCTCAAGTGTGTGCGTGCCTGTAAGTCAATTGTAAATAGGCAATGGAAGAAAGGAGGAGACACTGGGGGGGTCATTGTTAGAACATTGCATATTTGTATTTTTCTCCCAACACACATAATTGTTGCTGCAATGTCCTTGCTGTCTGTATGTGTGTGTATGTGTGTGTGCGTGTTCAACAACAAACTTAAATCAAATGCATTCCTCAATGGCTTCACAAAAACATAGTTTGTTGTTGTTGATGTTGTTCAAAGGATTCCCTTTGTATTCTTAGGGAAAATATTGTCTTCTTTGCATACTATGTGTGTATGTGTGTGATTGTTTCTTTTTTTCTTACGCCAATCTACCAATGTGAATGGACCATCAAAGATACTGAGGGGGGAGGTAAGCAACACCCACACATTTAAGCCAAGCACAAGGCTTGAAAGACAGCAGTAAAACAACAACAAAGATGGCGTCTCCGTCGAAGACGACATATTTCTTGGATCTGACAATAAAACAATTTTTGTATGGCAATTGTTAAATGTCGGTAGGTAAATACATACAAAAGGATATTCAATTGCTCACACTTGTGTGTGAACAAGTGAGGAGGGATGGTGCTAGGAGGTGTGTTCGAGCGCTAAAGCATTTTGTCAACTTAAATCAACAACTTTGTATTCGTCACACATATGCACACAGCAACACGCACACACACACACACCCAACAACAAACTTCACTATGCACCATGGTGTCTCTCCAGAGTCACACAGCTGCCAAAGGCAAAGCAACGCAAGCAAGTATGCATAGATCCTGCGGATGATGTTATGTATTCCTGAAATGGTGGGTGTTGTATTGTTATATTGCGAGCGAAAAAAATTCTATATTGCACGCATCGCCCATCACATATTTATTTGTTGTGAAAGTTCTGCGTTATATTTTTTTGCTCGTCTTCTCTTCTCCAGAGATCCTGATGGCTGTTGCTGTTCCTGTACGTTTTTTTTTCTCTGTTTGTTTTTATATTAACTTAAATTTTTACGTGCACTGTATCCTGATAGCTGCTGTACAACACGTTGTACCATGACGCTAAGTGAATATAACGTTCGGTGACACAAACACACACACACATCGAGCGTGCGTTCATAGAAAACTGAGTATGTGTTGACATATTTGTTTGTATGTCTGTCGGTATGTCAAAATGGAAAAATATTCCCATTTGCAACCATATGTAGGTTCATTTACACGTAGACTCACTTAGTTGTACGCCGACATATGGGAGGGTGGGTTATGGTATAAAGAGGTAATTGATGACATGGGAAGGGTCTTTAAGGTAAGAAACAGTGCTGGAGTTCTCCTCCTAGAAGGGCTAGAGGGGTTCTCATAGAAGAGCTGGAGGTCTTCATAGAAGTGCTAAAATCTTCACACAAAAATCCAGGAGACTTATCATAGAAGACATAAATGTCTTCTACAAAGAAGATTTGAATTTCGTCTACATGAAAGAGCTGAAGGTCTTCACCATAGAAAAGGTGGAGATCTTCACATAAAAGTGCCGGAGATCTTAACATAGAAGAGCTGGAGGTCTTCTCATAGGAGTGCTAAGGTCTTCACATAAAAGTGCTGGAGATCTTCTCATAGAAGAGCTGGAAGTCTTCTCATAGGAGTGCTAAGGTCTTCACATAAAAAATCTTTATCATAGAAGACCTGAAAGTCTTCTCCATAGAAGAGCTGAAGGTCTTCACCATAGAAGAGCTGAAGATATTTACCATGGAAGAGCTGCAGTATGACCAGCAGGTATTCTTATAGAAGTCTTCTAGTTGGTGGTTTCCTTAGAGAAATTCTGAAAGGATTTTTATAAGAGTCCGATAGGTTTTTATATAGGAGATATAAAGGTATTTTTATAGAGAGCTGGAAGATCTGAGTAGAATTTCTTATAAGTCCTGAAAGTTTCCTTATAAAAGATTAGACCTTCAATTCATAGCGGACATGAAGGTTTTCTAGTAGAATTCCAGATGGTCTTCTCCCAAAAGGTTAGAAGGCCCTTTATAACCTCGACTTGTACTTGTAGAAAGTCTTCTATATGTAAGGAATCTCTTAGAAGCCTAGACGACCTATCGAAGGCCCTCAGCTCCAATCACCGGTTTCGGCTTCCCCATCCCTCCCTTTTAGCTTCACATTTCTCAACTGCATTTGAATATTGTATGATTTGTTGTTTGTACCATCACAATTTTCACGTCTTGGGATTGTTTTACATAAATTCGCATTTATTTTGTACTCCATCACCAGCACTGCGGCACCATCGCTGCCACCACCACCACCACTGCAGCCATCAGCCAAAAGTGTTTTTAACGTAAAAGTCATCATCAAAAATGCAACATGACATGACAATACAAATGTTGTCAACGCGTCGTTATAAAAGGTGGCGGCGGTGGATGAGCTCCCGCACAGCAATTCCAATTCCATAGAAATTCTAGGCTAAAAGTATGCGAAAGAAATAAGGCAGCTGCAGCTTCTTTGCCATATTGAATACATTTTGTTGTTGCTGTTGTTGTTGTTGGCATATGAATGCATCATGGAAGCAGGTCATATGTTTGGGAATAAGCAACAACTTTTGCATAAACTTTGAGAATCTTTGTAATGCTGCCGCAATGGTGGGCCTACCTCCACCCCTCCTTTGCCTTTGCTTTGTTCGATTGTAAGCTATTATTTCATAGTCATCTGGTACATCTGCTAGGGAGAGTGGTGATGGTGGTGGCGAGGGATAAATTGCAACACAAAGGCACAGTGACACAGATCACAATGAACAATTTTGTTAAGGACGCGAACACGCCAGGCGAACGAAGCAATGAACGCGCAAAGTCCTTAACAAATTTGTTGATGTCGTCCTCGTCGTTGTTGTTGCTGCTGTAGGTTGTTGTCGTGTTTGCGGCATTATTGTGTGCATAAACAACAAGACATGTGGGTGTCCCTGTGAGTCCTTGTTGTTGGCTGGATGGCTGGCGGGTTGAATGGATGGTTGCCTATTTAAAGTAAACACATGTTAACACTTTCGTTCGTTCAACATAAGGTCGTAATTTGTTCATAGCCCTTTTTAGACTTTTGTAAGTACTGCCAGTAAAGAGGCATTAACTTGAAGCAGATGTTTGCTTGTGCACCATCATCGACCACCACCACAACGCTGGAATAACAACAACACCCGAGGTGCCCACAATCTCCAAGGCATTCGAATAAGAAGAAGCCGGAACCGAACAACAATACGGTTCCATGAAATGAAGCCACCTACAAGACTGCAGTCTCATTAGCAAATACTTGGAACCCCCCTAAATAGACAAGTGTAACGCCAAAACAGGATTCATTGAAATATAAAATTAAAATGGAATAATCACATTTAATATGATTTTAAGAAGTCAGGCGAAAAATTAGTCAAATTTGGCGGCTAGGATAATTGAATAAAATAATTTGGGAATCAGAAGAAAAAATAATAAATTCGAATGACAAGGATGAAAAAATGACTGCCGATATTTTAAAACCAGATATACTCAAAGAATTGTAGATTAGAAAATCTTCGAATAGCTCCGGAGGTTCTCTTCTCGTAAAGGTATTCTAAATAGAAGAGATGAAGGCCTACTCCAAGGAAAAGCTGAAATTATTCGCCATAGAAGAGCTGAAGGTCTTCGGCATAGAAAATCTGAGGGCCTTTTCATATGAGATCAACATTCTCATGAATGTTGGGAAGCTCGGAGGGTCTTCGAATTTCGCATTTTCATAGATCTCTGTAAGTATTCTCAATAGCGGACATCTGAGGTCTTCTACATCGATGAGTTTTGAAAATCTTCGCCATAGAAGAGCTTATGGTCTCTCTCATGGAGGAACTGAATGTCTTCTCCCTAGAATTGGTGAAAGTATTTCTATAGACTTGCAGAAGGACTTCTAAAAAAGAGCTGAATATTTTCTCATGGAAGTTTGAGAGATGTTCTCATGGAGGAGCTGAAAATCTATTCATCAAAGAGCTCTGAAGGTCTTTTCATAGAAGAAGTAAATGTCTCGTCATAGAAGATTGAAAGGTTTTCCCATGGAAAAGCTTAAGGTCTTCTAAAACAAAAGATCGGAAGACTTTCTCATAGAAGATAGGAAGGTCATCTCATTGAAAATCATAGAAGATGGTAAGGTCTTGTCGTAGAAGAGCAGAAGGTATTCTCATAGGAAATTGGAAGGTCATCTCATAAAATATCGGAAAATCTTCTAATTGAAAATCGGGCGATCTTTTTATAGAAAATGGTAATGTATTGTCATAAAAGAATGAAAGGTCTTGTCATAGAAGTTCGGAAAGTTTTCTCATAGAATATCGGAAGGTCTTATCATAGATGATAGAAAAGTGCCCATAGAAGATCGCCTGGCCTGCTCCTAGAAGATCGGAATGTCTTCTCTTAGCCCTCAGACCTTTTAAAAATATATTTAGACCTTTTATAATAAGGTGATCTTCCTTCTTTTTTAGTATATAATCTGGCCTTTTACAAAAATTGACGTTCGCATTTCATAAGACGTTCCATTTGGCCTACTCTGAGAAGATGATCCTTATATAAAATAGCATCTCGTCTTCTATAAAAATATCCCCTGTCCTTGAATTCTTCCGAACACAATTTAGCCTTCTGTATGAAGACAATCTGAACTCCATTAAGAAAAGCTCCCGGCCTTCATACAAATACCTTTTGAGCTTCCATTAGAATAACCTCTGTTGGGGCATTCTATTTAGACCAACTGCCCTATTATCGTTCTATCTATAGCTTCCTGCTCATCTAGCTAGGGAATATAACAACAAAAAACTACAAATTGTTTCCATTAGGCTTGATTAGTAAATGTTATTTCAAAACCCCCTGATCATTGCACTCTAATACATTTTCACACTTTTGAGTACACACAGAGGAACCCTCACTCAGTGGCACACACAGACACACATACATTGGCAAATGAAAATCATGCCATACATCAACAATTCATTCATTCATTAACAACCAAGTCACAGCATTTTAATCAAAACGAAGAAGAAGCAACACTTTGACAAAACATTGTGTCACCCAGGAAGGCAGTCAAGCAAGCAGGGATACCGACAGGCAAAGCAGATAGGCAGGCAGTATGCCTGACTGACTGCCTGAATGACAAACATCAGTGATTTCTTGACTTTCATTTGAATCATTAGAGTTTCTAATGGTATCCTACATATGTTACACACGCACACACATCCACACATCACTCAGACACTTGTACTTTGGCACAACAGAAATGGAAGATGAAACGGAATTGGAATCGACCACATGCAAAGACTTCTTAGCATAATGACACAAGTGAGGTTAAGTGATTTTCTATGAAAAACGAAGTGGTGGAGATGTCCAAAACGGGGAAGGGCGGGAGGGAAAAGGAAAATCCTAAAAAAAAATCAGGAGAATGAAAGAAATTTGATACATGTGTCAAGTATCAACATTAATAGTATTATGGAGAAAAAAGGAAATTTTGAACAGGAGGAGGAGGGGTACGAAGTGGAGGATACACTTGACAATAAACATTTTTGTGTGAGTTTTTTTCTACGTTTCTTCAAAATGTTTACAAATTATTTTGTAGCATTTTACATGTCTCAATGTCTTTGTGTTTCAAAAAAAAAAAAAAAATCTAAAGAAGGAATGGAAAATGGGTCACTTAGCAGGAGGCTTCTTGGCTTTTGGTTTGTAACATTTTCCAAAGAAACATCATTTGTAACTACACTACCAACCAACCAGCTGGGGAGAGTGCTAAGCAAAAGTAGATTTACTTCAAATGGTGCGCTTAGTTTGCCATCAACGGCCTTGAAAGTATAAAACTTAGCTATGAGTGGTTGTTATGTGGCTTGGCATGGCATGGCAGGCATCATGGCTAAAATCTTGTCATTGTCTCTCAAAATATCTACTTAAATAATAATTTGAATGTTGTCAGTTACACATGTTCAGTTTTTGAAGAAGACAAGGAGGATTACAAAGATTTGGGTCAATGAAAGAGGGAGGGGTGATATAAAACTAACATTACAAATGTTTTCCTTACGAGCGTCTAGGAAATGCTGAAGACCATCCTTGTCATAAAGGGACATCTACATCAAAATACCCTTAGGTTTTTTCCTGGGGTTACATAAGATTAAAATATGGGACTTGAATATCCCTTTATAGAAGTTCAGAGGCTTTACTTATGGAGGGTCATAGGCTTTTCTCCTATAAAGATCAGAGGGTCTTAAGATATGACCATATGTTCTGTATAAAACGAATTTTTTAGCAAGTCTTATATTACAGGACAGATGGTCCTCTTAAAGAAGGACAGGGAGTCCTCTTATGCTGAAAGACTATAAAAAGGCCCTGCTTATTGAAATCGATAGGATCTTCCATAGGAGGTTAAAACGTCTTTTCAAAAAAGGGAATTCTTAAAAAAGTCCTGAGCGAAATTTTTTAGAAGGGAATAAGGCCTTCTAATAGAAGGAGATGAGAAAGACTTATTTTAGAAGGCCAGAGGGTTTATTATAACTGGGACAGAAGATCCTTTCAAAAAAGACCACTGAGACTTCTTAAAGAAGTCTTAAGAAGGCCAATGGGACTTCTTAAAGAAGAAAGACTTCTTTCAAAAGGCCAGATGGTTTCTTGTACATGGGACCGTTTAAAAAAGGCCACTGGGACTTCTTAAAGAAGTCTATAAAAACCATGTTTACACAAGATGTACAGTACACATGGTATTCCTACCTATTTTAGAAGGCCCGAAAGAGACACAAATGATCTTCTATGAAGAGTTAGAAATACCTATTTAGAAGGCCCAGAAAACTATAGACGGTTCTTACAGCTCTTCTATAAAGAGAAGAAATCTAGACCTCTTCGGTGAGAAAAAGCCCTAAGAAGAATACCTCCCGACATCTTTCATGATAAGGAGAACTTTTATGACGAAGACCGACCTCCTGCTATTCTATGAAGAAGACCGACCTCCTGCTATTCTATGAAAAAGACCGACCTCTTGGTCTTCTATGATAAAAATCGACCTCCTGATATTTTATGAAGAAAACCAGCCTCCAGCTCTTCTATGAAAAAGATCGACTTCCTGATCCTCTATGGAGAAAACCGACCTCCAGCTCTTCTATGAAATAAAGGTATCCAGACCTCTTCTATAAGAAGACATCCAGACATCTTCTATGAGAAAATCTCCAGCTCTTATATATAAAATACACCTTGCCATTCTATGAAGAACGACTGCAGCTCTTCTATGAAGAAGACCCAGTCATCTATGAGAAGAAGACTTCCTGCTCTTCTTCTATGAGAAGAAGACCTCCAGACATCTTTCATGAGAAGAAGAGCTCTTGATCATCTATTAAAAAAAACTACCTCCTGCTCTTCTATAAAAAAGACCAACCTCCTGCTCTTCTATGAAGAAAACCGACCTCCAGCTCTTCTATGAAATAAATGCATCCAGACCTCTTCTAAAAGAAGAACTCCAGACTTCTTCTATGAGAAGACCTCCAGCTCTTCTATAAAATATACCCCTTGTTCTTCTATGAGAAGACCTTCCTCTTTCCCTTTTGTGAAGAAGACCTACCTTTTGCTCTTTTATGAGAAGAAGACCCCCACCTCACCACCAACTTATTTATCAGAAAAAGAACTGCTAATTTTCTTTAAAAAATTCTGTTGCTCTTCTATGAATAATATCTCCTGCTCTTCTACAAAAAAATCCTTTTTTGTATAAGAAAGCGTCCTGTTTTTCTATAAGAAAACCTTCTGCTCTTCTATGAAGAAGTCCCCTTGCTCTACTATAAATAAGACCTCCCGCACTTCTACAAAAATACTTCCTGCTCTTTTAGAAGATAGCCCGCATTTGAAAGAAGACCCCTTGTTTTCCTAGAAGAAGATATGTTACTATTATATACGACCTTCTTGTATTCTGTGTGAATACCTTATTTGTCCATTCATCTAAAATTCCTTCCACCCTAATAACATTTTATTCATTTTTGTCCTAAATTACCACTTGTAACCCGAAAACAATTAATCTTTTCTCATTTGATTGCTTTTTGGAGATCTTGAAACTTTGATGGCAGTTTTTCTGTTTCTTTTCTAACGCCTTCTCCACCTTCTCCCTCCTACGATTAACAAAATTTGAAAGAACATTCATCAAGAACCAATTATGATTGTCGTCTCTATCGTTGTGCTGACATCAACAACGACAACAGCAACAACAACAGCATCCAAGTGGGGTTAACGAAGTAACTGTCAACGTTTTATTATTGTTAATGATATTTGTTAGGGAAATTCTCTGTTGTGTTTTTTTTTTTTTTCTAAATCAATATCCCAATGGTGTTTTTATATTATTTTTCATAATCATTATATTTCCCAAAAGCACTACCTATGACTCCCCACTTTCTCTCACAACTAAGAACTGCGAGGACTTAAAACAGCAAATAAAGTTAGCAAAAAAAAAAAAAAAAGTAAGTTGCCTTTGAACCTGTATACATTTGCCCTATGGCCCAAAATATAAACTCATATGTGTGTATATATGACCCACTATGTGTTTTTGAGAGTGTGTGTTTTGTTTTTTTTTCTGTTCAAGTTCTTAAGGAGCCATGTATATTGGTTGTGACTGCTTGGTTAAACAATTTGTATATTCCTTTCTTGTGTTTTCGTTTCGTTTCTTTTTTTTTTGCACACAAGGTGATCAGCCAAAGCTTTTTATGCTACTCTTGGTTCCTCGACATCGTCTTCTACGTGACACTGCAGTTATTTTTATCCATTCGATTCTTCTGGCAGGAACCAAACAAACCCACCAAAAAAAGGACATACACATATAAATGTCAAGATATAACTGTAATTGTATGTGTGAGTGTGTGTGTGTGCCACAGTGTGAGTATTATGTTATAAAGGTTTTGGCTTTATTGTAACCTCCGAATAAAAAAAGAAGAGAGGGAATAAAACAACAACTGAACTTTCTGAGAGTATGTGTGTGAGGTCAGGATAATCATGACTAAGAAACGACAATGCCAGCCATGATTATTATGTTGACGATGAGGGGATTTTGAATTTTCTTCCCTTTTTCCCCCGATTTCATTTATTTTCCTTTATTCAAAAAGGATAGGTTTTGTTGATGTTTCAGACAGGTATGGGAAATTGAGAAAAATTGTTGAAAATGATTCCATACAAATTTCCAAGATGTAAATTGGATGAAGTACTCTAGGTTTGATTATCCTAGCCGAAGAAACATGGACAAAAAATCCAAAAATTTTACACAGAAGTCCATTGTCAATAGTAGACCTTCCGATTGTTATGAACAAATATAAAATGTCAATTTCTAATGAATGTGAAATTAGTGTAAATAGATTGGTTGTTGATCTCATAAGAAGTTTTCGATTTAATCACATTGGGCGCCAATATCTACGGCATACCAAAGACCTGTAATAAGAATGGCCAAACAACCTCATATGCAAGGAGAGAGTACAAATTGTATGTACCATAGAAGTTCAAGTGAAGTTTTGAATATTTAATGAAGCGCTAAAGCCTGCTACATTGGGCGCCAATGTGTAAGGTGCGAGAATAGGAAATCCGCAAATTCAAATTTGATCCTGAAATATATTACAACATAATCACCTATGTTTACTTTCCCAAGTCTCTATGTTGGGCGCCACAATTTATTTATGCGTGCAATTATTTGATTTTAGTACATAAAAAATTTCTTGCAAACAGTAACTTTGGCGCCCAACGTGAGAATTTGTAGTATATATTCACTCGTTTACTAGTTCTTTGAAAAATAATTCAGTGTCAGAAGAAAATCTGATGTTTTTTTGTATTTTTGATTAGAATTGAAGAGCCTCAACTTAATTATAGAGTATGACATGTGAACCATATATATTTCGGGTGTAAACATAAACAATTATTTAGGTAACTGAGATGTATTTGCAGTTTTGGAGGAAGAGACTGTCAACCAACGACATCTATACTTCATTTTTGTCAAGATAATTGACAGGACAGGGGGATGTTATTTCATAGATAACTATGATTCCTATAGACACCTGATCAGTATGAGATCCTAATATAATAAAAATAACAATGGATAATTTAATATTTGATGAACAGGTGAACATCAAACAGGGATCGCCATGTTGTTAGTAGCGCCATCTTTACGTTGATATGAAATGGCTCACAAATATGTATTAAATAATCGGAAGTATCAGAATTTTTATTTTCCACTGAGACGTCAAACATATTTCGTCGAGAAAAAAATCTACGCCTATTGAAGACCTTGAAAAAACATTGTTTAATAAATCCACGCCTATTGAAGACCTTGAAAAAACATTGTTTAATAAATCCACGCCTATTGAAGACCTTGAAAAAACATTGTTTAATAAATCCACGCCTATTGAAGACCTTGAAAAAACATTGTTTAATAAATCCACGCCTATTGAAGACCTTGAAAAAACATTGTTTAATAAATCCACGCCTATTGAAGACCTTGAAAAAACATTGTTTAATAAATCCACGCCTATTGAAGACCTTGAAAAAACATTGTTTAATAAATCCACGCCTATTGAAGACCTTGAAAAAACATTGTTTAATAAATCCACGCCTATTGAAGACCTTGAAAAAACATTGTTTAATAAATCCACGCCTATTGAAGACCTTGAAAAAACATTGTTTAATAAATCCACGCCTATTGAAGACCTTGAAAAAACATTGTTTAATAAATCCACGCCTATTGAAGACCTTGAAAAAACATTGTTTAATAAATCCACGCCTATTGAAGACCTTGAAAAAACATTATTATAAATCCACGCCTATTGAAGACCTCGAAAAAACATTGTTTAATAAATCCACGCCTATTGACGACCTTGAAAAAACATTGTTTAAAAAATCCACGCCTCTTGTAGAGGCCTATTGAAGACCTCGAAAAAACATTGTTTAAAAAATCCACGCCTCTTGTAGGCTTTGGAAAAATATTCTTAAAAGATCTACCCCACAGTGGTCGCCAAAACTTTGCTCACAAAATCGTACCCATCCCTGACATGTGAATTGTGTGTGAAAATAAGTGTTTGGGGAATTTTGGAATAAGTACGTGTGTAAGTTGTGCTTGCCCTTTTAAGTTTATTATGTGTGGCGTTATATAGAGTGGAGACATCAGCAGCCAAATAAAAAAATGCGACACACACACACTCACATAAACACATATTATTTGAAATGGGTGGCACTCAAGAGATTCATAACTACAACTGGCTTTAGTTGCCGGCTTGCTGGTGCGACGTGCTGCTTTGCTGTTGCATATCGATGTGGGAGTTTTGTTGTTGTTATTCCTTTAAATGTCCTTATGTTGTGTGCTCGCACAGTTTGTTTTCCTCTGAAGTTTCAGTTTTTTTTTATTTCTTCAAAGAACCAAAGAATATATCCTTATGTGCAACTAAAGCTTACCTTGGCTTTTGTTGTTGTGCTACCATTTTCTTGCCTGCAAAGACGGAGAGAGAGAGTGAGTGAGCAGAAAATAAAACGAAAATTATCATGTGATTTGAAAATAATATTAAAAATATATGAGTACTCAATTTCAAAAAGGAAATTGCCAGTTGGTGGGTAAAAAAGTAAAAAATGAGAAGGTGAAGAGGGAGAGGAGAAGGTTGACTAGGATGAGAGAAGGAGGTTGGTAAACAAATAATAATAAATGAAATTATCCAGACGTTATTTCGTACTGCGTAATATGAGTTGTTAAGAAGATATTTATTTAGTTTCCCCTCCTTACCTCCTGTCCCCCTCTCTCCCCCACAATTGCCAAGAGTAAATTGATTCTAGTGTAATTGTTTACATTTAAAAGTCATCAAAAGCCAAAAATGGGAAAAAATGCCATTAATATTTTCCATCCACTCAATCAAGATGGATTTTCAATTTTGCCAAAAAAAAATCTGAATCTGTATCAAAATGAAAACAAAACAAATAAAACCCCCCCAATACTCATAAAATATTTTTGACTTATGGCACAGCATTGCTGGAACTGTATAACTGGATCATAAGAACACTCTCATGGCAAATGGAGTTTGTGGTCGTCGCTGGTTTAGTTTTTCATATTTCGTTTTTTGTGTTCTTTTGCTTTGATTTGTATAACCTTAACACAGTTATACAAGAAAGAACTTCAGAATGTTCCTTGATTACACACACAGTCAACCAGCAACAAATTGCTGCTGCTGCTTTCCCCCCATCATCCATCCTGCATCTTTTTATCTTTTGTGGCATCATCAGGATAATTGAGTTGTGTGTAGCAATCACAAAATACAAAAATCAATATTTTACCAACAACAAAAAATTTGAAATGAAACGAAGAACAACAATAAAAATAAGAAAAAAGAAATTGTATGAATATCGTTATAATGATACGGGTCATTTGAATTTTCAAAAAACAAAAAGAAAAAAATTGAAAGTTGAAAATTTATTCATATAATACAAATGAAAAAATGGCAAACAAATAAGAAATTGATTTTTGTATCTTTTGTAATATGGAATTAATTTGAAATTATTTTAATCAAATCGGGGCAAGGAGTAAATGTTTTTTGCAATTCCAATGAAATGAAGAGTGAAGAGAAAGGTATATTATGGGAGGGTTATAGTAAATATTTCATATTTATTAAGAAAATCCTAGAACCGAATCGCAATCCTATTAATAGCGAAGAGTTTAAAACATCTTATCACTATTTACTAGCGATTTCTGAAAGTACCTCTCAACAAATACTGAAACCAATAAATGCAACCAACGACATCTATACTTCATCTTTGTTATTATAATTAAGGCGATAAGCAGCTATTACAGTAGACACGAGATCAGAATGAAATCCTAATAACATATAAAATTATTTTTGACGTCATCATACGGCTAGTATGAGATGGAAAATTCGTTTTTGTCGACGACCAAGCGAAACTTGCAATTCCATGTTTTTAGTAGCGCCATCTTTAAGTCAATAATAAAGGGGTAATCAACAAGGTTTCATGCATACTTATAGGCGCTAATAATATTTTAATAGTTGGTAATATCAGAATTTGGCCTTGTAAAAACATACTTTTATTCCAGACTTGACGACCAACGAAATCTCGAAATTTCTCCCATGTTCTAGTAACGCCATCTTTAAGTCAACATTGAAAGGGAAACAACATTGAAACTATGAAATCCTAATATCATATAATATTATATTTTAAAGTTAGCATACTACTATTATGAGATGGAAAATTATTTTTTTTTTAGACCAAGGTCAAGGATAACTCACAAGGTTTCATGCATACTTATAGGCGCTAATAATATTTTAATACTCGGCAATATTAGAATTTTTATTTGTAAAAACATACTTTCATTCCAGACTTCCAACATTTTTTCTCAAGAAGATTATAAAATACAACCTTTGGCATACAAATAGTGTCATTGATGCCTAATTTTTGAAAATATCATAAGTTCATGCAACCAACGACATCTATACTTCATCATTATAAGTAAAACGAATAGCAGTTATTCCATATATATCCATGATTACAGTAGACGCGAGATCAGTATGAAATCCTAATACAATATCAAATGGTATTTTATACTCCGCATGTGAAGGTTTGAAATCTCTCCTATGTTCTAGTAACGCCATCTTTAAGTCAACATTGAAATGATAACCAACAAGGTTACGCGCTAATAAGACAAATAGTAGTTGTTCCTAGTATCATATGAAAATTATGAAATCCTAGTATAATATAAAATTATATTTTATAGTCAACATTTTGCTATTATGAGATGGAAAATAATTTTTTTTTTGCGACCAAGGGATTCCCTGCTGTTAATAGCGCCATCTTTTAGTCAAGGATAACTTACAAGGTTCATTCATGTTTATATTCGCAAATAATATTTTAATAGTCGGCAATATGAGAATTTTGATTTGTAAAAACATACTTTCATTCCAGACTCCCAACATTTTTTCTCAAGAAGATTATAAAATACAACCTTTGGCATACAAATTAAAGTTAGGTGAATCGGCAATAGTAGGGCTATTGATGCCTAATTTTGGAAAATGTCATAAGTTCATGCAACGAACGACATCTATACTTCATTAAAAGAATAGCAGTTATTCCATATATATCCATGATTACAGTAGACGCGAGATCAGTATGAAATCCTAATACAATCTAAAATTGTATTTTATACTTCGCATGTTGCTATTATGAGATGGAAAATTATTATTATAATTATTATTTTTTGACGACCAACGAAATCTCGAAATCTCTCCTATGTTCTAGTAACGCCATCTTTAAGTCAACATTGAAATGATAACCAACAAGGGTTCATGCATACTTGTAGGAGCTAAAAATACGCGCTAATAAGACAAATAGTAGTTGTTCCTATTATCATATGAAAACTATGAAATTCTAATATCATATAATATTATATTTTAAAGTTAGCATACTGCTATTATGAGATGGAAAATTATTTTTTTACGACCAATGGATTTCCTGTTGTTAATAAAACCATCTTTTAGTCAATTATAATACACAAGGTTTCATGCTTACTTATAGTCGCTAATAATATTTTAATAGCCGGCAATATCAGAATTTTGATTTGTAAAAACATAATTTCATTCCAGACTCCCAACTTTTTTTTCTCAAAAAGATTATAAAATACAACCTTAGGGTCATTGATGCCTAATTTTTGAAAATATCATAAGTTCATGCAACCAACGACACCTATACTTCGTCATTATAAGTAAAACGAATAGCAGTTATTCCATATATATCCATGATTACAGTAGACGCGAGATCAGTATGAAATCCTAATACAATATAAAATTGTATTTTATACTCCGCATGTGGAGATTTGACGACCAACGGAATCTCGAAATCTCTCCCATGTTCTAGTAACGCCATCTTTAAATCAACATTGAAATAATAACCAACAAGGTTTCATGAATACTTGTAGGAGCTAAAAATAAAATATGAAATCCTAGTATCATATAAAATTATATTTTATAGTCAACATGTTGCTATTATGAGGTGGAAAATTAATTTCTTTGACGACCAACGGATTCTTTTAGTCAAGGATAACTTACAAGGTTCATGCATATTTATATTCGCTAATAATATTTTAATAGTCGGCAATATGAGAATTTTGATTTGTAAAAACATACTTTCATTCCAGACTCCCAACATTTTTTCTCAAGAAGATTATAAAATACAACCTTTGGCATACAAATTAAAGTTAGGTGAATCGGCAATAGTAGGGCTATTGATGCCTAATTTTGGAAAATGTCATAAGTTCATGCAACGAACGACATCTATACTTCATTAAAAGAATAGCAGTTGTTCCATATATGTCCATGATTACAGTAGACGCGAGATCTGTATGAAATCCTAATACAATCTAAAATTGTATTTTATACTTCGCATGTTGCTATTATGAGATGGAAAATTATTATTATAATTATTATTTTTTGACGACCAACGAAATCTCGAAATCTCTCCCATGTTCTAGTAACGCCATCTTTAAGGGAACCCCACCCATTCTCGATTTTAATTTTTCAAGAATTTCAATGGGCTGGTAAATCAATACCAATGCTTGTTAAGGTTTGTAACTTTGCACATATATATTTGAAGATTTAAAAGAGAAGAAAAATAATTTACAAACAATTTTTGTTATTGTTTTGTTGTTGTTTTTTGTAATTAAAGAAAAGTCCTTATTTTTGATGGCGGGCATGATAACTCCTCACTGGAACATCGGAATCCGAAAATTCCAACGGTGTTAGAAAGAGTACATGTCTGGCTCTCGTATGAACTAGGATTATTGACTTCGCTCTAAAATTAACAAAATGGTGGACCTTTGAAAAAATATTTTTGGAAAATCACCGATTTTTTACCAAAAACCAAGTTAAAAAATAAGGAAGATCTTGACCGACTGGCTTTATCCTAGTTCATACGAGAGCTATACACTCCCAGAGAAACGCTGCAAAATTTGGAACCGATTGGACTATTAGTTTTTGAGTTATCGTGCCCGCCATTCACAAAAAAATGTTTAGAGAAAAACGCGTTTAAAGTTTGAGAAGCCCTTCAGCCGTCACTTGATGCTGACACAATAAATCGGCTATATCTTCAAGAGTTCTTGAGATTTTCTCTTGAAATTTTGTAGAGACATTCTTTAATCAGTGTAGATTCGAATTATATCTACAAAAATTTTGACCCCGAGAATGGGGGGGGTTCCCTTAAGTCAACATTGAAGTGATAACCAACAAGGTTTCATGCATACTTGTAGGAGCTAAAAATACGCGCTAATAAGACAAATAGTAGTTGTTCCTAGTACCATATGAAAATTATGAAATTCTAGCATAATATAAAATTATATTTTATAGTCAGCATGTTGCTTTTATGAGGTGGAAAATTAATTTTTTATTTTTTTGACGACCAAGGGAACCTCGGATTCCCATGTGGTTAGTGACGCCATCTTTAAGTCAATATCGAAAGTGTAACTAACAAGGTTTCGTGCATACTTATAGGCACTAATAATAATTTAATAGTCGGTTCCACACTTATTTGGTCAACTTTTAGCATACAAATTAAAATTAGGTTGAACGGAAAGAGTTTGTAACGCCTCGAAATATTGGTCCTAGACGCACCGTTTAGTATACCGATTATCATATATCGAATTTTGGGTGTGGGTGCTACAATCACCACGAATTTTGGGTGTGACCCCTATTGTTGCTGGTGTTGATCTATTAATATTTAGGGGATGAAATGGGCCAAAAACGTTATTTTTGAATGTTTTTCTGGTCGCTCTTGAAGCCACAACTTTCGATCCGAACACCATAACATTTTACACGATTTAGGGAAACTGGCCAAAGAATAATCATAGCTGTTTTGATGAAGATCGGTCAATATCTAGCGGTTCAAATGGGACAGGCTTTTGAGAGAAAAATATAAAATTTATTTTCTATGACGTATATAATTACTCCTGAAGAATATAGGCTCGAGAAGTTGATAGAATATCCAAGAGGAATGGTTGACCTTTATATTATTGACCTTTATATTATTGTATTATATTATTGTATGTACTCGGATGAAGAAATATTTAAAGGTGTCTATGTGTTATGATATTGCTTAGTATTATCCTAGTAGAGGGGGAAATGTCGTTCTGATCCCTTTAAAATTTTACATGGAGTTCCGGCTACGGTCAAGGACGAAGCCTATAATTTTCGGTGATGTTTAGATTATATTTAGGAGGTGCAATGAACCGAAAATTTTATTTTTGTCAGATTTTCTAGTCGCACGAGATGATGGGCGGAATACTGATGATTGGTCAGTATTCCGATGGACAAATCAACCAACACCTAAATTTCTATTTTAAGGGGACCCCCCCCCCCCCATTCTCGGGGTCAAAATTTCTGTTGATTTAATTCGAATCTACACTGATTAAAGAATGTCTCTACAAAATTTCAAGTGAACATCTCAAGAACTCTTGAAGATATAGCCGATTTATTGTGTCAGCATCAAGTGACGGCTGAAGGGCTTCTCAAACTTTAAACGCGTTTTTCTCTAAACATTTTTTTGCGAATGGCGGGCACGATAACTCAAAAATTAATAATCCAATCGGTTCCAAATTTTGCAACGTTTCTCTGGGAGTGTATAGCTCTCGTATGAACTAGGATAAAGCAAATCGGTGAAGATCTTCCTTATTTTTTTAACTTGGTTTTTGGTAAAAAATCGGCGATTTTCCAAAAATATTTTTTCAAAGGTCCGCCATTTTGTTAATTTTAGATCGAAGTCAATAATCCTAGTTCATACGAGAGCCAGACATGTACTCTTTCTAACACCGTTGGAATTTTCGGATTCCGATGTTCCAGTGAGGAGTTATCATGCCCGCCATCAAAAATAAGGACTTTTCTTTAATTACAAAAAACAACAACAAAACAATAACAAACATTTTTTGTAAATTATTTTTCTTCTCTTTTAAATCTTCAAATATATATGTGCAAATTTACAAACCGTAACAAGCATTGGTATTGATTTACCAGCCCATTGAAAATCTTGAAAAATTAAAATCGAGAATGGGTGGGGTTCCCTTAAGGGTTAAATATTCAGCTGGGGGAAAAAAGCTTTGAAAAATATGTCAGAGTCAGACGTATAATCGGTCAAAAATCCCCAGCACTTGTATTCCCAAATCTGTGATTCTCAATCACCCCACTTTTGAAGGTTGATCTATATACTTTTTTATTTTAATTTTTGGTGTTTTTTTTAAATATGTTTTTTTGAAATACAATTCTAACTGACTCCTTTCTATTTATTCTCTATTTCCAGGGTAAGTTCTCCAATTCAGGTCTTCAATACAATATTTCAAATAACAAAAATTTTGAAGCAAACAAAAAATCCGGTAAGTCAGTTTTCCATAAAACACCAATCCTTGTAACAAAGAACGAACGAATGAAACCAAGCTGTTTCCATTTCCCATTTGACATTCCCGATGTAAAGAGCCATACATTTGAATATCTTCTACCTGACGACCAAATCCAATGTCAATCATTCATATCACAACGACAATAACAAGAAGCACGTGCAATGACTATCGCACTCTCTCACACACACACACACACATACAGCAGTACATCCACACAAAAAAACGGAATCTCTATTAAAGCTCTACCCAAAATCGTACTTCTGGGTTCGCAATTACATGTTCGGCAACAAAAACAATAAGAATAAGAAGAATGTCAGAATAGGAGCCATAACATTGGCAAGAAGAGTAGCCCTACGTACATACATCCTGCCCCTCCTCTATCCCTATGGTTGTGGGTCGTAAAAAGTTCCCTGGGCACGCACCATTTATGATTGTTTTGTTCATCACACGTCATCGTCATCATCATCATTGTTGTGTGACACATGTGCCCTGCTTCTGCCACTGCTGCTGATGTTGCTACGGAATTTCCAAGCCAGCGGACGTACGACTTTCATTGGCTTATATCCTGTGGTAGTGCAAGTGTCGGTAACTGGGACGCATATAAAGGATGGATCTCCAAAGCACTCACCAACCAACCAGCCATTCATACGAAATAGAGGAAATTTCATTTTTCTTGCACACATGAGTGTGTGTGCGAGTATACGGCATACTCATATTCATAGACTTATGTACTTGTGTATGTGCATGTGTATTTGCGAAATCACATTACATAGAATAACAGTTCTTGGTATATTACTGCCCAAAAATCGTTGTAACACCTTCATATTTTTCACTCAGCAGTACAAGTACGAAGTAAAATGACAATAACACAGCTACAAAAATTGGTACTTGTATGGCAGCGAAAAAAAAAGAAAACGAAAAATGAAAACCCACCAGAACCTAATTCCCCTTGGCTGTAATGCCAACCAGCCAGCCATCCAGCAAGGAAAGGAAAGTGAACATGTTTTCCTTTTGGGTTTTTTGTGCGATGTGTACTATATTTGTTTTTTTTTTTTCATTCCTCCTAAAAAAGAAAGGCATAAAAAACCGTAGCATGGAAAATGTAAAAGCAGAAGAAAACGAAAACATAAATTCTGTAAATGCAATTACGCTAGCAACAACTGACTGGTAATGCTTATTGCCACTGCCATTCCTGCTACTGCTGCCAGCCATGCCATGCCGTTCTTAACTGCCTGGTACTTCACAAAGTGCTTTGGAAGTTACCTTAACAACAACATAACAACGTTGAAGAAGAACACATTTTTGTAGGGTCTAAGTTTCGCGTATGTTCGTTTTTTGGGACCAGGTCCTTATGTAGAGGTGCCTTTAAGGCATAAAAGCTTTGTAGGTGTAGGTGGGCAGGCAATGTGTTTTCCTTTTTATTCATTCCATCCCCCTCCTTTCTCCCATGATTATTATGATTATTATTGCGCTGCCAATGATGATGATGGGGATGGTGGTTCTTGCTTTTTCACAACGTAAGCATGCAAATCTAATAAACGAAAATGTTATAACATACTGAAGTTTTTTTCGGTATATTCCCCTAATACCAGCCTTTTCTGGTTTGTATGTTCTGTCATGTATGTTCTACCACCCAGAGTTTTCGTACAGCAATAGAATTGCTTCTTGAAGTCTATTTGTTATTGTTTGTTCCAGTGCTCCCTATTTTGCAATAAACTCTGGCCTCATATTTTCCTAGTTTTAATATTCGTTTTTCCAAAACAAGGTAGTAAGGTAGCACCATAATACTGAAATGTATGGCTATAAAATATTCGAGTGGGGAGATGTTAAGGAGGTTATGATATAAACTGCAAAAATGTCGCTACTCAAATTGAAAATTTCAAAAGCTACCAAGTACATTCAAAATATATAAAATCGATCGGGATACACATGACTTCTATTTTTGAAATTTCCTGATAATTATTTTTTGTGGGGATTGTAAATCGACATAGGATTATTTCGAGGCGATACAAACGGAATAGCAAATTTAATATGCGCTCTCCACCATATTTTGGAGTTTATAATTCAGGCAATCAATCTAGTTAAAAAATTTTAAATTTGTTTAAATTATATATGAAATCCGAAAATTATACCCCTTGGTTCAATCCTTCAATTGTATATCCCACAAAATTCGATTGAGACACCGTCAAAACATGTTTTTTGAAGGCTTTGACAAAATTGTTTATACCCTCAGCCTTATGTGCCTCATCAAAATATTGGTTTAGAATCGATTTAAAAATGTACGTCTGTCTGTTAGGCCGGCTGGTGCGTACTTATCGTACGAAGGGAGTAACCGATTTCATGCAAACTTTACACATCGTAATATTTCTACCAAACTTAGTTAAAGTTCGATGTCTGTTTGGCCGGCTGGTCCGTACTTATCGTACGAAGGGAGTAACCCATTTCATCCAAACTTTACACATCGTAATATTTCTACCAAACTTAGTTTAAGTTCAATGATGGGGAATATCTAGAAATTAGTTTTATAATTTAATGCAAACGGACTCTCTAATTTGAACCAAACTTTGCATAACCTATTTTCTTTATCAAGCCCAGATCAAATCCGAAGATGGGTCCCATTTATCCACTCCTTGTGGTACCTCCCCCCATAAAGGTTGAAAATGTTGAATATTTAAAAGTCCAAAATCAGGCGAATGGAGTGTCCGATTTGAACCATACTTTTCACAACCTATTATCTTTACCAAGCCTACGTCAAGTCCGAACATGAAATCTATTGGACCACTCCTGGTACCTCTCCCACAAGTGGCCAAAATGGTCAACATTTATAAATTAAATATTTGGCAAATGGAGGGTCCGATTTCAACCAAACTTTGCACAACATATTATCATTACCAAGTCCGAAGTTGGAAGATGGACCATGGTACCGCCCCCCACAAAGGGTGAACATTTTCAATATTTTTAAATCAAATACCAGGCGAATGGAATGCCTGATTTGTACTAAACTTTGTACAACCTATTATTTTTACCAAGCCCCCCTCCTTCTGGTTGCAAGGCGGATGGCCCATCAATAAAGAAATAAAAGGTCGATTGATGTTATGTTTCGGGCCCCTACGCACACATGCATACTTCGATTGCCATGGCTGTTTAAAAAACGACTCATTAAGCACCGCGATTGTAACTATTCAAAATTTCTTTGCAACAATTGGCACGAACATAAAAAAAAAAAACAGTTTTATCAAAATACAAAGCCATAGGGCGGAGCAGTATGAAGGTGTCGACCATACAACCACCATTGAATATTCAGTAGATCTAAAATTTGGTTCTCTGCAAATGCTCGCGACTGTTGTCCCATATTTAAACCTCTAATAATCCTAAACAATGATAGAATATATAGAACCCTGTAAAATTTGTTTCAAAAATCGAGCTGAAATTAATTTAAAGTTCAAAATATTATCTTTTTTGTGTTGGCAACTTCTCTTAGACCTGTTGTCTTGAAGAAAAATTTTATCACTTTCCACACCTCCAATTCCGATCATAAATGTGGTATATTGAGATACGATAAGAAAAGGAGACAAAAATTATTTATTATTTTGGTATAGACCAATCCCTTTCCCAGTAAACAACTTCGGGATATTCAGGTCAAAATTGCAACTTCTAGATCGATTAGATAAAAAAAAAGAAAAATATAAAATTGTTGGCCTATTTGATTCTCTAAATATCAATCGGTCATTATCAAAAAATATAGGTTTCGTCCCTTATGCGGTCAAAAGCCATAGGTGAGTATATCATTGACCCAGAAAGACAAATTCGACATAGGTCAAGTTATTGAGTTATGGCGTGATGGATTTTTTGCTGGTAATTCTTTAAGAAGAATAAGCTTTCTATCTTCTTTGTGGCTATTGCAGGATATTTTTGGGATGACATGTCTTAAGTCAAATCGAATGAGGAATACCTTTGTAATGCATCATTCTTCTACCTTGAATCCTTGTGCGTATTTTTCGTCCTTATTTTAACTTTAAACGTTCACAAAATTCATGTTCTCTTCATTTTTCAAATTCAAATGTCGATACCTATTCGTTTATCACAAAGCAAATTTATCGTTTAACAGGCAAAGCAAATTTAAAATAAATAGAAGCAAGGACCACCCCCAACAAAAAAACTCCAACCTATAGCAACCTTCCCCCAGCAAAAAATAGAGTATTTAAGGATTTTAAACAAATGTTCACAATTGCCAACAAAAATTGCTGCCGGAAAGATATCGTTTGTGACGAAAATGATGGGTAAATTTGCTATTTTCTATTACAAAAAAACATGCCCACAACACATGAATGGGTGAATGGATAAATTGGTGGCTGGGGTGGTGGCAGGACACAATTACAAATGAAAATACAACAACATCAAAAACCTCTTTAACCATTAAGACCCATTGAATGTTGTTGAACGTTTTTGTGGTTAAGTACGGGTAATCGAGCTTTTCCTCCAGCATTTTCTGGACTCTGAGAGAGTGTAGAGATGATTGTTTCCTTTTTTTAATGTAAGAAGGCCATGTTGCTGAGTGTGTGTGTGTACTTGCATGTCCAACAAATTACAAACAGAGTACAATGTACACATCCATCCTCCTCACAGTTACAGTCAAAGGTCCTGGCAAAGCAACAAAAAGGGGTTTTAATGCTGTTCTTTGTGTGTTCATGGCGTAGTGTGGAGTATGTGTATGTGTGCCTTTGTGTTTTATGGAAAGCCTGTGATTTGTTCCTTAATTTCGTAAATGTCCCTGGCACATGTGTTGGAGTGTTTAGGCGTGGAGATTCTGTGGTTAAATGCTGATCCTCCATTGAGGCATTTCCCTTGCAGCATTTATGGTGCTCTGTCCAGTGGCATGATTGTTTCCGGCCTAGACATGATTGAACGTATTACTGCTATACATATGTATGGCATAGCTGGGGGTAATTGCAAAATGTGTTGTGGGGTTAAGGATACGGATGCAAGTAATGCCTGGAATTTCAAATGTTTCGTTAAGAAAGAAATTGTTCACAGATTTGCTGAAAGGGATATGTCGAAGGTATTTGTGTGATGGGAATATTAGCACATTTTTCTTAGAAATACACCCTCAGGTTGTTTTTATTCCTCATACCCATTTTGATAATCTAAGTGATGTTGTTGATGTGGACTTTTTAGAGGGATGGTTTTGTGGGTGGATAAATTAAACGAAGAGGAATCGATGTTTTTCTTTTTTGGTATACTTCATTATGTAGAACAAGGCTTCGGATCATTAGCGACCAAAATATCTACCTCAAGCCCGGCTTCGATTGTTAGACATGCCCCTTTTCCATATGGATCCCAACATTTTTGTGAAAAATATTTACTCTTGAAAGGGAAGAGAGAAAAAATTATTTAGGAAATTCACGCCTTATGTGGAGCTTAAAAAAATTATTTAGGAAATTCACGCCTTATGTGGACCTTAAAAAAATTATTTAGGAAATCCACGCCTTATGGTGGCCTTAAAAAATGATGTAAACCTTAAAAAAATTATTTAGGAAATCCACGCCTTATGTGGACCTTAAAAAATTATTTAAGAAATCCACTCCTTATGTGGACCTTAAAAAAATTATTTAGGAAATCCACGCCTTAAAATTATTTAAAAAATAGTCGGAAAAAATAATTTAAAAAAATCTATGATTATATAGAGTTCGGAAAAAATTATTTAAATAATCTACGCTCCAAAGCCTCCATATCAATATAATAAAAATTATGCTGCCTTCAATATAGATATATCCTCAAAAACCACTGCAGAGGGTCACAGGAAGTCTTAGTTTTCTTTGTATCTCTAATAGATTCATCCAAATCCACACTTATTTTTAAAAAAAGATTCGAGGTATTAGCTTCACGTTCTCCCAACATCTTTGAGAAATTACAAAAATAGTCATGTAAAGGATGAAAAAAATACTTGAATAACAGCTATGAGACATTTGAATCACAATATAATCTTGCTTAAGAAATTTAGTATATTTGGGTCCTGAAGTCCTCGGGAACAGCACCAATCGTACAGTAATCACTTCGAGACCTAAAACCAAATTAAATCTCTGGTCTATTGTGAGCACAAAAAATCCCCCAGTGAAAGCCAAAACTGAAATCAATTTCACCACGATTGGCCCTGACATTGTTTATTCAAAATATTTTTGCAAAAACAAAAAATCGAAAAAATCAAATTTGATGTTTCCTGGAACCAACTGATAAGGACAGTTAAAAGTTCATAATTTGAAAAGAAACACGGGCTAGCGGGAAATTTTCGAACGTCATATAAAACTATATGAAAAAACTAATGATAACACATAATATATTTTCTTTTCGCCCCAAAATAAATTTGAAATCACAAATCAGATTTATGAAATACAAAATTTTTTTTATGGAATATCACTAAAGTTTAGATGATTTCAATCTCTCGCGAAAAAAATCTCATAACTGCAAATGGCATCCGTTAAACTTGTGTTGGCCATAAAAGATTTTATTATTTATTATTTTTTTTGTTTTAAAATTATAAAAATTTTATTTTTTTCAATTCAAAAATAAACGTTTGCAATTATGTTTCTAATTTCAGCCGTGTATGTGGACCGTGTATTCACAATTTCTTATCACTGTATGAATATTCATTATCAATACACGGTATTGCTATTGACCTTTCTAGCGAACATCTCAATTTATTTATTTATTTTTTTCTTAATATTTGCACATTTTAATGAGATAAGCTTGACTAATACAATCACACGTGCACGCACACACACACTCACAGTCTGAATAAATATTTTCTCGAAACGTTTATTTTAAGATTTACGAGCAAATATTAAAATTTTATTTATTTTAGAGTGTGAAGAAAATATTTGCAAAGAACAGCTATTAAAGCTGAGATATTTAAATTCAAGCTGTTTAAACAATGTGTCCTTATATGGAAAGAATTTAAAGGATTATTTTTCCTAAACAAAAAATAAGGAATGGCTTTACAATTTTTAGTCCCTGAAATATGAAGTCTTCTCTTTCGAAATTATGAAAATTTAGAAAATTGTTAAATTTTATTCATTTTGTGGACATTGGAATAAATTAGATTTTTATAAAAAATCCACATTGGAAAAAATTATTTTTTAAAAATACACAGACCACCTGGGATATACATTGGAAAAAATTATTTACAAAATCTACGCCTTATGTGGACATTGGAAAAATTATTTAAAAAATCCACATTGGAAAAAATTATTTCCACGCCTTATAAAAACCTTGAAAAAAAATAATTAACAAATCTACGCCTTATATAGTCCTCGGAAAAAAATATTTAAAAAATCTAAGCCTTTAATAGTCCTTGGGAAAAACTATAAAAAATCTACACCTTATGTAGTCCTCGGGAAAAACTATAAAAAATCTACACCTTATATAGTCCTCGGATAATTTTATTTCAAAAATCTACACCTTATATAGTCCTTGGATTTAGAAAAGAATTATTTAAAAAATCGACGCCTTATGTGGACCTTGGAAAAGAATTGTTTAAAAAATTGACGTCTTATGTGGACCTTGGAAAAGAATTATTTAAAAAATCTACGCCTTATGTGGACCTTGGAAAATATTATTCAAAAAATGTGGATCTAGAAAATAATTATTTAAAAAATCTACCTCTTATGTGGACCTATGTAGACCTTGGACCTAGAAAATAATTATTTAAAAAATCTACGCCTTATGTGGACCTATGTAGACCTTGGACATAGAAAATAATTATTTAAAAAATCTACGCCTTATGTGGACCTATGTAGACCTTGGACCTAGAAAATAATTATTTAAAAAATCTACGCCTTATGTGGACCTATGTAGACCTTGGACCTAGAAAAAAATTATTTAAAAAATCTACCCCTTATGTGGACCTATGTAGACCTTGGACCTAGAAAATAATTATTTAAAAAATCTACGCCTTATGTGGACCTATATAGACCTTGGACCTAGAAAATAATTATTTAAAAAATTTATGCCTAAATCTAAAGAATTATTTAAAAAATCTATACCTAAATCTAAAGAATTATTTAAAAAATCTACGCCTTATGTGGATCTAGAAAAGAATTATTTAAAAAATCTACGCCTTATGTGGACCTTGAAAAAAATTATTTAAAAAATCTACGCCTTATGTGGCCCTTGGAAAAAGTTAAAAAAAAAAATACTATTTGAGCCAAATTTTTTTATGAATTTTAGGCACAAGCATGGGAATCAGGGAATAACTGAGCCTCAGGACTGAATTTGATGCATATTTTTTTCAAGGACTTTTTGAGCCACCTTCGTGGATCTTCTTAATTTTCTTTTCTTCAGGAGCTGACGCGGATTTGGCTTGAAATATTATATTGATTTATATGGTACTACAAATCATAAACAATTTTCAACATATTTAAAAAAATTCAAATAAGAACTTTGAGTACTTCTGGTACTATTATAATAGGGATCTCCCCATATTATCAAATTCACTTACACCAACGAAAATATTGGTGAAAAATACAGGATGTTGAGTTCGATTCTCATTTAGGTTTTTGTCTGTATAACTACCAAATTCACACAGCAGTTTTTTTGTTTTGTTCATTTAAAATTATTTTAAAAATTAAACACACAAAATCGTTCTTTTAAATTCCCCCTCTCCATCTAATTATTTTTGCCAAGATAATTTTCTTGCTTTTGGCATAGCTTTTCTAAAAAAAAATAAAATACATACTTCAACATAATCCGCAAAATACTCCACATCATCATTTTCGCATTTAATTGATAGTGGAATTATAATTTTTTCGCTCAAAAAATAAAATAAAAACTAAATGAGATAATGGCAAAGCAATGCATTATCAGTAATCGGATTAACCTCAAAAGCCTGAAGGGTCATCAGCGCGAAGGCGATAAGACATTAAGGCCTGCAAAAAAAGCTATTTGATTTGAAAATATGAACAAAAAAACACATAAACTCACACTATGAAAGAAAAATATGTTCAAAAGCCGGGAATATTTGCAAAGTACTTTTTAGACTTTGTATGTTAAAAGAGATATAATATTGTGTTCGAAAAAAAATTATGAAAAAAAATCGCATTAGAAAAAAAACATCCGGCATTTGTAATTCCACAGGGGAGCCATTATTAGCTGCCAACATCAAATTAACAAATTTTTATATTTAATGAAATTTTTAGTAAAAGTAAAAAAATATTTTATCCGTATCATGGGAGAAAATTTTTCCGACTCTGTCCTCCTTGTTTTGGTCTCACAACATGGTGTTGTTGTTCTTGTAATTCTTGCAATACCAAATGAGTCCTTTGAGTAAAAAAAACAATATTTCACATAAACATACACACAGTTGCACACTCACACAGTGAAAGATCTAAGAAATATGCTTTGACGTCGTTATGTTTTCATTCCAGTGGCTTTGCTGAATGGCTGAGTAGCTCGAATGGATGGATGGATGGCTGGCATGGCAGACTGGCTAGTTGAATGTTTGTAAGTCCGTATGTATGTCTGTCCGCCTGTCAGTTTCCTGATTCTTTGTAGTTCGCTTGAATTTGTCTAAGCGAAATTGTATCAACAATCATCTTTTATCATCTTAAAGGCAACATCAACGGTTTATGTACACTGTGGCTAGAGGGCGGGCGGTGGATATGATCTCTATAAACATTACTTGAAGGTATAAATAAATATTTCAATTGGTTATAAAATTGAAAAGTAACATTTTGCAAAGACGAATTACAAAATATTAAAAAATAAAATCTACGCCTTATGAGGACCTTGAAAAAAAATTTTAATAAATCCACGCCTTATGAGAACATTGTGCAAAATTATTTAAAAAATCCACGGTTTATGAGGACCTTGAGAAAAATGATTTAAAAAATCTACGCCTCATGAGGACATTGAGAAAAATGATTTAAAAAATCTACGCCTCATGAGGACATTGAGAAAAATGACTTAAAAAATCCACGCCTTATGAGGACCTTGAGAAAACTGATTTAAAAAATCCACGCCTTATGAGGACCTTGAGAAAAGTGATTTAAAAAATCTACGCCATATGAGGAGCTTGAAAACAATTATTTAAAAAATCTACGACTTATGAGGACCTTGAGAAAAGTGATTTAAAAAATCTACGCCATATAAGGACCTTGATAAAAGTTATTTAAAAAATCTACGCCTTATGAGGACCTTGAAAACAATTATTTAAAAAAATCTACGCCTTGTGAGGACCTTGGAAAAAATTATTTAAAAAATCTACACCTTATGAGGACCTTGAAAACAATTATTTAAAAAAATCTACGCCTTGTGAGGACCTTGAAAACAATTATTTAAAAAAATATATACGCCTAGGAAAAATTATTTTAAAAAATCTACGGACCTTGGAAAAAATTATTTTAGCACTCTGCGCCTTTTGAGGACCTTGAAAATCCACGCCATGGAAAAAAATTATTTAACCACTGTCTTTCCATCCAACCACCTTCATATAAAATTACATATCGAAAATGGTGGTTCTATGTATATAAAATATTTTCCTTACAAACCACATATATATATATTTATTGAGTATGTGGTGTTTGTCTGGTTGTCATATATGTCAATACCTTGATGGATTAGAGTACATACTTCAGATGTAGCAAGAGTATAAATAAAAATATATGAGAACAGATAGATGGGTGTCCAAGGAATCTAAAATATATCTACAAGACTTAAGTGGTATATTTCATATTTTTAAAGCTTCTTATTTTTTTTTTAAGAAAAAAAAAAAAGAATTTCAAATACAAAACATCTTGATGCCATTTCTAAACTACTTAAATGTCAGTTATACGAGTTTCAATTTCTTCCAAGAAAAGCAAAAAAAAATACCGGCAACAACAAAAATAAATAAATCCCTCCCAGATTGTGAAAGTAAAACTGTAATAAAAAATGGAAACAGATGATAAGCCAAAAGGAAACATTATCCATCAAAAGGGATACAGATAGAGAGATATGGTAGGGAAGTACCAAGGAGGGTTTGAGAAAGTGTGGAGACAACATGTTTACGTAAATGTTGTGCTTTTTTGGTTTTTTATTTTCTTATTCTTGTCGAAAAAATAGATGAGATTAAAGATAATAGTAGATTAGAGTAGCTTGAAAGGAAAAAATATATATTGTTAACAAAGTATTTATTTGTTGTTTATATGTCCTTTTTTCCGAGATAAGACACACGAGAGTATTTTCTTTTCAATAATCATCTGCAATATTAAGAGACAAATGTGTACATAAAAAAGCCACTCAAAAGGTTTCAGAGGGAAAGGAGACAAAAATGTGGGATCGGTCCCTGCATGCCATGCCAACTATGTGAAAGGTAAAACTTTTGCCTTTGGCTATAAATTAAAAATACTTTTGCAATTAAATCACAAAAACCCAACAACTTTTCACAGTTCCGTTTCATCACATTCACATCCATTGGCGGGCGATTCAGAGACGAGCGATCAAAGTGAATTTCAATTAATGGCTCCTTTGAGTATTTTGTATACAGCATGTAATGATGGTTGAAATGTTTGAAATCATCATCGAAGTATTTAATTAAACACAAAAATACAGAAATAAAATCACCAACCAAATGTCGCTGGCTTGTCAACGTAATGGTCATAGCAATGAAATATTCCAAATCAATGACCATAAAATTTGAAAGTGGAATATTTGATAACCAGCAAAACGACTGTGCACCACCACAGCTATTCTTCAATGTATTTTTTAATAATAAAAAATAAAAAAATTGAAAATAAAAATTTCCAAATTTAAATTTGAACATCAAGCGCCAGTATTCGTTTTCAAGCAATGTCCTTGTGCTACTGGCGGTGACAAGCTGGCGTTAAAATGCCAATAAACTCATAACGATTAAAAGCCCAGTGCAATGGAAAATATTGCTGAGCAGCAACAACGAAAAACCGAAAGCAAGAACACACGTTTGCCTGTCGAGCTGTTAATGCAGTTGTGACAGCACAAACGGCGGTAGGTATGGTATCAGCTACCGGTCATAAACTTAGAACAATATATACATATTTTCATTCAATAATTTTTCCAATATCAATATCACACCCAGAGTTCCATTGAATTGTATTGTATGTCTTATATAAAGCTGAATCATGAAAAATACACACATACACACACAACTTTAGGTACAAAGACGTACCAAGTAACAACCAGATCGTAATTGATAGGTTTGTTAGCTTAAAACGATTTGTTTTCTAAAAAGGGGATTTTGATGAATGAATGCTGGTTATAAAGTAATTAGGACAAACAATCTATGCCTAGTGAGGACCTTGGAAAAAATCATTCAAAAATCTACGCCTTATAAGGACCTCGAGAAAAATTATTTTAAAAATCTACGCCTTATGAGGACCTTGAGAAAAATTATTTTAAAAATCTACGCCTTATGAGGACCTTGAGAAAAATTATTTTAAAAATCTAAGCCTTATGAGGACCTTGAGAAAAATTATTTTAAAAATCTGCGCCTTATGAGGACCTCGAGAAAAATTATTTTAAAAATCTACGCCTTATGTGGACATTAAAAAAATTATAAAACATAAATAAAAAATCTACGCCTAATAAGGTACTATTTGAGTCACAGTCCTGGGTGTTTAAGACTTTTTAGGGACTATCTGAGTCACATACTTCGATCATTTTAATAGTTTTTAGGGACCAGCTGAGTCACTTGAGCCGAAAAAAGCCCGAACGATAAAATAAACAGTCGGATTTCCAATAGAATGTATTCTGCTTGGAGAATTGAATATATTATTCTTCATAGAAGAGCTGAAGGTCTTCTTCGCCATAGAAGAGCTGAAGGTCTTCTTCGCCATAGAAGAGCTGAAGGTCTTCTTCGCCATAGAAGAGCTGAAGGTCTTCTTCGCCATAGAAGAGCTGAAGGTCTTCTTCGCCATAGAAGAGCTGAAGGTCTTCTTCGCCATAGAAGAGCTGAAGGTCTTCTTCGCCATAGAAGAGCTGAAGGTCTTCTTCGCCATAGAAGAGCTGAAGGTCTTCTTCGCCATAGAAGAGCTGAAGGTCTTCTTCGCCATAGAAGAGCTGAAGGTCTTCTTCGCCATAGAAGAGCTGAAGGTCTTCTTCGCCATAGAAGAGCTGAAGGTATTCTTCGCCATAAAAGAGCTGAAGGTTTTCTTCGCCATAAAAGAGCTGAAGATCTTCTTCGCCATAGAAGAGCTGAAGGTCTTCTTTGCCATAGAAGAGCTGAAGGACTTCTTCGCCATAGATGAGCTGAAGGTCTTCCTTCCATAGATAAGCTGAAGTTCTTCGCCATAAAAGAGCCGAAGGTCTTCTTACCATAGAAGAGCTGGTCTTCTCAAAGAAGGCCATGAGTTCTTCTCATTGAAGATCATTTTTCCAGATTCTCATGGAAGACCGTGAGGTATTTTCATAGTAGACCATGAGGTATTCTCATAGAAGATCATGAGGTCTTCTCATAGAAGACCATGAGGTCTTCTCATAGAAGGCCATGAGGTCTTCTCATAGAAGGCCATGAGGTCTTCTCATAGAAGACCATAAGGTTTTTCCAAACCACTCCATGAGGTCTTCCCGTAGAAGACCACGAGGCCTTCTCAAAGATGACCATGAAATCTTCTTTAGAAGACCATGATTTCTTCTCTTAGAAGACCATGATTTCTTCTCTTAAGAAGACCATGACTTCTTCTCTTAGAAGACCATGAGTTCTTCTCTTAGAATACCATAAGGTCTTCTTAAAGAAGACAATGAGGTATTCTCAAAGAAGACTATGAAGTCTTTTCAGGAAGACCATAAAGTATTCTGACAATGGGTTATTTTTCAATGGGGTCTTTTCAATGAGGACCCGATACCATGAGGTCTTATTGAGAAAGTCCATGAAGTCTTCTGAAAGAAATTTATGAAATATTTTCATAGGAGTAGAGGACTATAGGATCTTCTCACAGAAGGTCATGTGGTCTTCGCAAAGGGGATATTGATTACTTCTCTTAGAAGCACAACACATCTTCACATACTCGTATAAGATCGTGAAGGCTTTTCATAGAAAAATGTACCTCTTGTTTATCTTTGAGAAGTTTTCATTATTTTCTTTTTCTAGAATACATTGATGCTTTCCCACAAAATAGAGGTATTGTTGTGACCATGAGGTCTTCTTATGAAAATGTTGAAGTCTTCTGAAGGATTTCAAAGTCTTTTCATAAAAGATTAAGTGGTCTTCCCACAGAAGACTATGAGATTTCTCATAGAAGATCATGTAGTCTTCTGTTGGGGGAAATAGGGAATTAGGACTTAGAAGTCCAAAATACATATCTCACATAGAGAACGATTTCACGTAGAAAGGCAAACGGACTTCTTGAAGAAGACCCTGATATCCAAGATAAAGAGTCCTACTCACATATGGCAAATGGGTCTTCTCATAGAAGGAAAAGAAATTATTTCATAGCTGTCTGGTTGGCCGATTGCTTCTTTCCAAAACGAAAATTTTGTTGTGCTGGTGTTATCAAGATACTGGTTTTTATTAAGCCCATTTTTCTTAATTTTATCAACTATTTGCACTTAATACAAATATTAATCAATCAATTTCTTTGAGATTGTGCCTTTAGATCTAACAGAACAAATATCCCAATCATTGATTTTGGAGTCGCAAATTAAGTAAATATTTGTGATTCCCAAAGGAGACACGAAACTCAGCGAACCCTTTTTTGTATCAACTCTTCTTCAATCGATCCCAAACAAATAAACTGGGATTATTTCAATCTTTATTTACGATTATCACAACAACTAATCTCTCTAGCTATATATGTATTTATCTCTTAGTGAATGTCTCTGTGTGTATGTATCTGTGTGTGACATATGTGCAGCAGTTATCTAATAACTGCTCCTAAATAAACTAACGTCCATTTCATAATCGCTACGCTTAGATGTTGAACAGCACAACACAAAAGCAACGTAAACGTTTTTGACTGATTGGGGGATACTCTCTGTTGAATGTGGACTGTTGCTTTGCTAGTTGACAGGCTAGCTGGCCAATGCTGGACAAACAAACTCAAACACACACACACGAACACACTCACTCGCATAGCCGGTCACCGTTTGACTGCTTTCACCCAAAACGATAAGAAACGGTGACTGCATATGAAAAGTCACTGATAACACAACATTTCAGTGAGTTTTTCAATTGAGCTGAGCGGTGCTGAGCTGTGACTACTGGAATGGAATATAGCTGACAGGGCTAATCAGGGACTTGTACATCTACTTCTTCATCATCATCTGCTTGTTCTACTGTATATTTGCTTTACTGTGGATGTTTGCTGAGTCTTTTTTCCTATTTTCATTTGTTTTTTGCTTAATGGACAAATTGTTTAACCTCCAGACTGTGAAAGTGAACACAGGCACACTCACAAACATATGTAGTTGTGTGTTTGTATGTGTGAGATTAATTCTATTTGAAGACAATCACAGACACAGAGGACATAATCTCTAAGTTCCGATTATAGATTTGCCCCGTGTTGTTGTTCTTGTTTGCCGCTGTTAATTTCCCCTGGAATTATCAGTTCAATTTCACTGCAAAGTCTTTGCTATTAAATAGCTCAAATAGAAAGTCTAGAGGTTCAGTTGCTAAACGCCAAGGTCCGTGAAAGGTCCGTTTTTTTCTGGAAAGGACAATTTCGTTTGGATTTGGAGCAGTAGCAAAAAAATTAATAAATTCCGAAGAAAAGTGAAAGGACTTCAAATAGTACGTATGGCGAGAGAGTGTGTGTGTGTGTGATATGAAACAGGATATGGCTATATTGAACGGTGTTTGGTCCTTTGTATTTCAAAGGAAAAAAAACTCAATGAAAAAAAAATAATAATAAAAACTCTAAGAAAATAAAATTCAAATAAAAAATCCAATTCAAATCAAATGGAAATTTTTAATGTGACCCCTTGACACCAAAGTGCAAGAATTGTTGAAGAGTGTGTGTGTGTGTTTTTGTGAAAAAGGACTTCTTTATGCAATGATATTAACGGAATCAGCATTTGTGTTTAACACAAATCCTTTTTAACCTTTTTCCTATAAAAGAGGAGAACCAAAAAAATTGAAAACATGAAACAGAATGGAAAGGAAATCACAAAGCATTGAGAGAGTGTGAATGCATCGAGTGGGATGTATGAGTGTGTGTGCTTGTTGTGTAATTTTAAAGGATCCAAAGGACGAATGTGTCCTTGCACTAAATCTCTGTGTTACAAAAAAAAAAAAAACAACAAAAGCAAACAAACACTGAACTGAAAACATTTAAACCCACTAAGTAGAGTACTATTCGATTAGTGAGTGAACGAACGAACGAACGAGCGAGTGAGTGTGTGACTGACAGAGCCAGTGAATGTTGTTGTTGTTGGTCGTGGTGTAAAAAAGATCAAAAGGCATTAAAAAGTGATTCAGTGAATGTGCAAAATGAAATCGTTTGCCCACACAAACACACACCACACTGCCAGTCAAAGGCAATTACAAAAAACAATTTGCCCATAAAACCCAAAAAATCCTGCTATTCCTGCTACCCCTTCTTCCACTGCCTTAGATAGCTTTTTTATATGGCTGACCAACAAAATTTTCAATTAAAATCCTCGCCGAAACATAGGAAAAAATTAAAGTATTATCCACAGGATAAAATTCACACTCACTCGCACACGCACACACACAAGAACAGCTTAAGTGTTAATACCATGTGTGTGTGCGTGTGTGCTTCTGACAGGATATTTGTATTTGAATTGTTTTAGAGAATGAATTTAAAACATATTACTTTTTTATTATTTGTCAGAAAAAAAAATTGACAGCAAAAAAATTAAATTGAACGCAAATGCATTACCGGAAAAAAATCCGATTGTGATTTTGGCATCTGCAACAAACATCAACCACTAAATGGGAATATTTATGGCACAGTGGGGGACATTTTTCAAAAATTCACTTTCGATTTTTTATAAGAAAAAATTCTCCGGACTTCGAAATATTTTCGAAAATATGTTTGTTTTAAATATTTTTAAGGATCCACACAAGGCGTGGATTTTTTAAAAAATATTTTTAGGCATCCGTACAAGGCGTGGATTTTTTAAAAAATATTTTTAGGCATCCGCACAAGGCGTGGATTTTTTAAAAAATATTTTTAGGCATCCGTACAAGGCGTGGATTTTTTAAAAAATATTTTTTAGGTATCCGCACAAGGCGTGGATTTTTTAAAAAATATTTTTAGGCATCCGCACAAGGCTTGGATTTTTTAAAAAATATTTTTAGGCATCCGCACAAGGCATGGATTTTTTAAAAAATATTTTTAGGCATCCGCACAAGGCATGGATTTTTTAAAAAACATTTTTAGGCATCCTCACAAGGCGTGGATTTTTTAAAAAATATTTTTAGGCATCCGCACAAGGCGTGGATTTTTAAAAAATATTTTTAGGCATCCGCACAAGGCGTGGATTTTTTAAAAAATATTTTTAGGCATCCGCAAAGGGCGTGGATTTTTTTAAAAAATATTTTTAGGCATCTGCACAAGGCTTGGATTTTTTAAAAAATATTTTTAGGCATCTGCACAAGGCTTGGATTTTTTAAAAAATATTTTTAGGCATCAGCACAAGGCATGGATTTTTTAAAAAATATTTTTAGGCATCCTCACAAGGCGTGGATTTTTTATAAAATATTTTTAGGCATCCGCACAAGGCGTGGATTTTTTAAAAAATATTTTTAGGCATCCGTACAAGGCGTGGATTTTTTAAAAAATATTTTTAGGCATCCGTACAAGGCGTGGATTTTTTAAAAAATATTTTTAGGCATCCGCACAGGGCGTGGATTTTTTTAAAAAATATTTTTAGGCATCCGCACAAGGTGTGTAGATGATACCTTAGGTCGCACTTCCGTAGATTTGATGACATATGTGGGAAGTAGATTATATTTCATAGGTTAAATTTCTGGATCCAAAGGTTATACGAACATATCGACAATATCTCCATTGATCTGTGACAATTAATATCCTTTGAAATTTTATTTTCGAAAGCCATTTCCTTGTTTCAAAATTTCATAGCCAATATTTTTTTCGCACACCCACTAACCTCTTATCTCGTTTTTTTCCTTACAGCTTACCTCCCCATTCATCTAATGGAATTACAATTTTAAAATTGTGAAACAAAGAAGAAAAGCCAATTCGACCAAACCAAATTTTAGCAACATGAAGCTCAAAGCGCTAAGAAGCGCCAGCTTCCTATTGTTAGTACTAGTAATCTCAACAGCCTCGGCTGCCAGACAAAGTAAGTTTCCTAGCCCTCGAAATTTTAACACGGAAATCCCTTACCAAAAACAAAAATATTTTTTTTTTCGTTACAGACCCCCTCAAGAATCCCAAAGTCTGTGGTCGTCCCCAGTGTGATAATCAAAACAATAAATTCGGCTACAGCGACAATATCTACAAATACGAATACAATGCCCAGGTGACCACTGAATTTGCCGGCACCGGTGACGATACCTCCGATTTAACGGTTAAGGCTGATGTTGAGCTCCTGTTCCCCAAGCCATGTGAAGGTTTCTTGCGCATTACCTCGGCCCATTTGTCGGATGACAAAAATGGTGCCGGTGAACATGCCAAGACCCCTGCCTTGCAGCAAGATCTCACCAAGAACGTTTTACGTTTTGATTTCCATGATGGTCTCATCAATGAAGTTTGTCCCGATCAAACTGAACCTGCTTGGGTATTGAACTTCAAGAAGGGTATCTTGTCCGCTTTTCAAAATACCATGTTGCGTTTTGATGTTGATTTCAATACCACCGAAACTGATGTTTCCGGTACCTGTGGTGTTCAATATACTTTGGCTTCAACCGATAATGCCTTTGTTACCATTCGCAAGGAAAAGGATATTCGTAGCTGCCACAGCCGTTTCTCCACCCACTCGTTCTTGCAAACTGTTCCATACACCTTCAGTGGTGGTGACAATAGTGTCTTCCCTGTTTTGGATACTCAAAGTTATTGTAATGTAAGTAGAACTTTTATACTCTAAATTGGCCCTGATTTAACCTCAATTTTCCTTCATTACAGCTGACCATTGATAACCACATCTACCGTGAAATCAACTGCTTTGAACGTCATCAATTGATCCCCTTCTCGAAGAAACAATCTGGTGCCGTCACCACTGTTCACTATAGCTTGGTCTTCAAGGGAGAACAAAACTATAGCCCCGGTGAATTCTTGGATCAAAGTAAGTAACCCTGTAACTAGAACTTTGGTCTGAGATTATAATATCTCTTCCTTTCTGTCCTCCTCACAGATGCCAAGGACATCAAGAAACGTTCCCCACTCACCTTCGATCACACTCCCTCGGTTAAACCCACCCATGGTGAAATCAAGGCCTCTCGTGAACTCTTGAAGCAAATGTGTGCCGCCGGTTCCCCAAAAATCCAACGTGAATTCATTGATGTCTTCACCAAGTTCTTGCAGACAACCAAACACTTGGACTACAAAGCCTTGAATCAATTGTTGCAACGTTCCGGCAGCATTTGTGCCAATGGAAGGTAAGTTGTATAAACCTCAAATCTCATAACAGAATCCACAAATAATTTCCACAATTCTACCCTTCCCTTAGAAACCACGTTTTGGAATCCTTGCCCTACATTGGCAGCACCGCCTCCTACCAGGTGATGCGCGATCAAATCGTTGACGATAAATTCGATGAGAAAATTGCCCGCAGCTGGATGACTTCCATGTCGTTCATCCAAAGACCCGATGAGACCACCTTGGACACCTTCTTCACCATTTTGGAATTCTCCCGCAAGAAGGCCAACGCTGAATACACCTTGGGTGCCTCCGCCGTTGTCCACAACTACTGCAAACACCATGAAAACTGTGGCCAAAACAACAAAATCAAGCGCATTGTCAACCTCTTGGAAACCGAATTCTTGAGCTTGTACAACATGTTCAAGGGTGAGAGACGTAACCGTGAACGTATGGTTGTCATCTTGAAGGGTTTGGGTAACATTGGTGTCATCTCGGACAGCTTTGCCGCTCAACTCCAGGACATCATCAGCACCGAATCCAATAACTTGGAATTGCGTTTGGAATCCGTTTTGGCCTTCCGTCGTGTCGACTGCATGAAATACCGTCAATTCTTCTTGGACATCTACGCCAAATACAATTTGAACTCCGAAGTCAGAACCCTTGCCTATTTGCAGGCTATGCGCTGCCCTGACTACCAATCTGTGGGTCGCATCAAGCAAATTTTGCAACGCGAAGAAGTCAACCAAGTCGGCTCTTTCGTCTACTCCCACCTCAAGAATTTGGCCAAGTCCTCCTCACCCACCCGCATTGAAGTCCAAGGTCTCTTGCAAGCCGATGACCTCCCCGACAAATTCAAAATGGACATTCGCAAGTTCTCCCGCAACTACGATTTCTCCGTGTTCTTCGATGAATACAATGTAGGTGCCACCACCGATTTGAATGTCATCTTCGGAACTGACTCCTATTTGCCACGCATGGCCAACTGGAACTTCACTACCGAATTGTTCGGCCAATCTGTCAACTTCTTTGAAATCTCTGCCCGTGCTGAAGGCTTCGAACAGGCCATTTCTGGTTTGTTCGGTGCCCAAGGTCCCTTCAATGCCGAATTCTTCGGCGAGAAATTGGCTTTCCTCACCAACATGGTCAACCCCGAGAATCCCGAAGGTGCTGGTGCCCTCAACAACTACTTGAACTTGGATAACTTCCGTTTCAAGCGTGATGTTGAATCTACCCAAGATCATTTGGTCGAAGAGGTTGAAGAAGACAACTACAACTTCGAAGAGGAATTGTACAGACCCCGTCGTGCTGCCCCACCTGCCCGCAACCGTAAACAACAAGTCCGCAAGCAGGTTAAGGATATCGGCTACCAAACCGACAACAACCACGGCAAACAAAGTGCCCAAATCGGCTTGAGAATCTTCGGCAATGACGTCCGTTATTACTCTATGGAAGAAGCTATGGAATTGTTCGACCGTTTCAAGGACTTCGATCCCATTGACCACATCTCCAAATTGTTGAGTGGCCAAGAGGTTACCTTCAGCAAGAGCCGTGTATTCCTCGATACCTCCTACAATGTCCCCTTGGCTGTCGGTTTGCCTTTGGCCATCCATGCCTATGGTGCCTCCTCCGTCGATATGCGCATGTTCGGCAACTTCGAAAAGTTGGGAGCTGAAGAAGAACTGAACTACGATGTCAATGGCAAGTTCAAGCCTTCCGTGTCCGTCGATGTCATTACCTCCATGCAATCTGACTTCTTCTATGCCGGCACCGGTATCAAGGTCAAGAGCAACGTCTACTCCAACTCCGAAATTGAAGTCAGCTTGAAGATCCGTGGCAAGAACGATGTGTCCTTCACCTTCGATTTGCCACAAGAAACCAACGAAATCTTCAGTGCCCGCTCTGAACTCTTGGTCCTCTACAAGGACAAGGAAGTACCCCAAAAGGGTATTGAACACCGTCGCTCCAACAACACCTGCACCTGGCCTGTTTTGGAGAAGGCTATCGGTTTGCAATTGTGCTCTGACTTCAGTGTACCCGATGTCACCGCCGGCGGTGAAGACAAGGTTTACCCTGGTCTTTTGCTCAGCGGTCCCATGGAATTCAATGTTAAATTGAAGAAATCCGATCCTTCTGCCCACAAATATGTCTTCGACTACAAATTCGAAAAGAAGACCAAGGATGATTCTGTGTGGTCCCTCAAATTCCACACTCCAGGCTCTTCGGTCAAACGTGAAGCTCTTACCAAGGTCGTCAGCCAACGTGACAACTTCAAAGCCACCTTGTCGATGGTAAGCGGACGCTCCGAAGTTGCTGCCGGCTGCAATTACCAAAATCAACCCAACGATCGTCGTTTGGATGTGTACATGGACACCAATGGCAAGAGGAACTTCGACCTCAATGTCCAACTTGTCCGCTGGCAAGATCGCACCACCCTAATGTACAAACCCAAGATGTTGTTGGCCATCAATGGCGTCAATGTCACCGGTTTGATTGGCAGCATTCGTGTGAACGAAAAGAATGGCATCTCCCAGAATGGCTTTGAGCTGTCCTTCGAGACCAAGAAATTGCAGGCTGTCGTTAAGGGCGAATATGTCCAAAATGAGGTGACCACCTCCACCAATTTGTCCATTAACTATCGCTTCCAATCGAACAAGGTTGAGACCATTAACTTCGAAGCCAAATTGCAGAATACTGGCGATAAGTCCAAGACCGAATATCAAGGTAATGCTAAATTGACCTCCTCGGCCTATCCTAAATTGAACTTTATCGGTGATGCCACCTGGCTCAGCTTGCAAGGACACACTGAGGGTAAACTGACCTTCAACACCGGTCCCAAATTCTTGGACACCAAACAGGCTAGCACCTTGCGTTTGATCTTCGCACGCAACTACAATGAAGATCAGGCTGCTGAGGGTTCCCACACCAGAGCCAGTTTTGAAATTAAGGTACCCAAATCCAAGATGGACTACAAGATTTCATTCAAGTAAGTATGACAGGAAAGAGAGACAAAGGAGAGAGATTGATTGATTTTTTAACATAATTTGTTTTTCTTCTTGCAGACACGAAGAACGCACCAAGAACGGTACCGAACACAATGTTGTTTTGGGTCTACGTTACGCCCCCGAAAAGGAAGCCACCGGTTTGTTCTCCATCCACTTGCCCAGACGCAACCTCTTCGCTGTCGATGCCTACTTCAACATTACCGTACCCGAATTCGATTCCTGCACTGCCCGCTTGAAGTTGACCGAAGCCCCCGCCAAGAACTACCAAGTCAATCTTAGCGGTTCCTGGTTCACTGGTCACTCCGTTTCCGTCAAGGGTAACTACAAGGACAAGAGCTCTCGTGTCCAAAGCTTGCACAACATGAAGATCATTGTGGAGAGTCCTTCCTTCAAGCCAACCACTATCAACGTGGTATATCGCCGCAACCAACAGCTATTCTCCTTCGATGTCCAATCGAAATACGACAAGGATCCCTACGCCCTGACCGTGCAATACAACGAGAATGCTGCCAACAAGAACAGCAACGGTGAGTTGCGTTTGAAACTCAAGGATAAGGAATACTGGGCCATTGCCAAGCTGTCGGAACAACCCAAGTCTTTGCAAGTTGAAATCCATTTGGACAAATTGCGTGATATCCACATCAAGGCCAATGTCGTCGATTTGGACAAACGTAAGGAACTGAACTTCGAATTGAAATGGGATGCCAACCGTGATCCTGCCCAACGTTTGGCCTTGTTGGTCGAATTCAACAACCCCGGCAATGATCGTTATGATGGCAATGTCATGATCACCTATCCCGATCGCACCATCAGTGCTGGCTTCGAAGCCTTTACCGGTGGCCCAGAATACCATGGTTCGGCCCGTCTTAGCTGGAGCACCAATGATTTGATCACTTTCAGCTACAACGTTGGTCTGATGCCCGGCAAGGAAATCAACAACTGGGTCCATGCTGAACTCAACACTCCATTCCAAGGCTGGCGTCGCAACAGTTTGAAGGCCGGTCTCTACAGCAGCGATAACTTGTGGTTGGCCAACTCCACTTTGCTGTGGGCCGACAACCAAGAGCTCGACCTTACCTTCAAGGCTGATCACAAAATGCAAGGTCCCGTCATTAGCGTTGACTTCTTGGTCGGCGTTAACAGTACCGTCAAGGGCATTCCTGAGGCCAGTGTTAAATTGAGCCACTACCAAGACAAGAAGAAGTACGATACCTTGGTCTCGCTGATCTACTCCGGCCCCGTCGAACTCAACGAATACAGCATCAAATCCGTGTGGGAGGTAACCAAGAGCGGTCCCACCGATAACATTTCCGGTACCGTCTTGATTGTGACACCCTTCGAAGGATACCGCAAGGGTGGTTTGGCTGCCCAATTGAGCCTGAGCGACAAGCACGACATTAAGGGTGCCGCCACTCTGGACTTTGAAAACCGCCAATTCACCTTCAACGTTGATGGCTACATTCGCAAGTTGGCCGACAGCAAGTTGACCATCTACATCACCACCCCCTTGGAGAAATACCGCAACTTGGAAGCCCGCTTCGGTTTGAACGAGAAACAACGCCACGTTGTTGCTGAAGTTCGCTCCCCTGATGGTGCCTTGGGTGTTGAGATTTTGGCTGACTTCGTTTCGCTCATGGACTTCGATGTCAAATTGAGCGTTGCTACCCCCATTGAGAACTTCAAGCAGGCCGCCGTCGTTGCCAAGGTTAAGCCCACAACTGTTGATGTACGCGGTACCTACAACAACGCCACCTTGGGCTTCACTGGTGTCTGGCGCATGGACAGCGTTACCGACTTCGAATACTCTTACACCGTCTACACACCCTTGGCCGGTTTCGAAGAGAGCGGCTTTGTCGCCAAATTCGTTGCCAAGGATGAATTCGTTTTGGAATTGCACGGTCGCCTGGCCCAACACAAGGGTGGTGTCAAGATTAACGGTCATCCCAAGTCGAAATTGTTGAAACAATTGGGCGGCAACAAGGTCCAATTGGAGGTGTTGTACGATGACGATTTCCGCCCAACCGGTGTTGATCCTCGCGATTACGATCCCAGCCAAGTCGACTACAATGAATTCATGTCGTACACCGTTAACTTCGAAATCGATCCCGTTGTCTTTGACAGCATCCACGGTGGTGTTGATATCCAAGAGGTTTTGGACTTCTATTTGGTTGTTGGTCATGTCCAATGGCCTGAGGGCAGAATTGATTTCAAGGATCGTCTATACTATCCCGACTACGTTAACGCCTTGAATGTCTTCACCGTGAACACTCCCTTCGAATCGGTACGCGAATTCAAATCCATTATCCAATACAGCGTGGACTTGAACACCTTCACTTTCTCTGAGAATGTTAAATTCGTGTTGCGTGACAGCACTGCCGAACCTAAGATCACCTCCCTACAAGTTGAATACAAGAAATTGACGGATTCCGTTAAGCCCAACGAACACAGTGTCGAAATTGTCATCAAGACTCCTTTGATTGTCTTGTCGGAAATGAGCGTAACCGGTAAACTGCAATTGGAGGAGAATGTCTATCGCGGTAATATTACCTCACGTACACCCAGCACTTTTGTTACCTTGGCTGCTGCTTTGGAGATCGAAGAGAACTTCACCGAATCCTCGGTGGACTTCATCTTGAACACCGATGTTGTACCCTACTACGCCTGCCGTGCCTACTTCAAGAACGACTTCAACGATAAGGACAACACCGTCGACTTCCAATTGTCGGTCACCGACAACGATGTCGTCAACGAAATCAAGGTTGGCACTGCCTGGCACAAGGACCCCGCCCACTTGGTTGATGTGAAGGGTCACATTTCAACCACCATGTTGCCCTTGAAATTGGCCGAAACCTCCTTGAAGGTTCTCACCCAACCCAACCCTGAATTGAGCTTCGATTTGACTGTCGTTGGACGCAATGGTGAACGTGTCGACTATGGCACCCGTGCCAGCAAGAAGAGCGATGCCATCGATGTTGAGGTCTGGACTCCCATTGAGGACTTCCGTAACATCTCCATGCACGGCTCCCTGACCCAATCGCCCAACAATCCCAACGAATACAGTGTCAGTGGTAAATTGTACCGCAACACCCACACCTACGGTCTCAATGGTATTATCAAGATGGCCAATGGCTATCCTGCCGATACCCGTCTACGTGTCCAACCTGCTGCTGGTGGCCCTGATGGTGTCATCGAATTCAGCGTTTCCGAACCTCAAGGCAATAGCAAGGGCTACAACTTCCAATTCAGTGCCATCCAAGAGGGTAAGATGTGCCAGATTTCTGGTGGTTACTCGGCTAGCGATGAAGCCGGAGTTGACTTCTCCATGTTGGTTGAGTCCTCCGTGCCCGAATTGAAACGCATCAACTTCAATGGTCAATTCCGCCCACGCGGCAAGGGCCACACCGTTGGTGATGTTGCCTTGGAAACCCCCTGGAAGGAATTCGGTATTGAAAATGTGAAATTGCACTCCGACTTGAACCTGAAGAAGGATGGCGGTAAGGTGGCTGGTGAATATCGCATTGGCGAAAATGTCGGTCGCGGTAGCTGCTCATGGACCTGGATTTTGGCTGAAAACATGCAATTGGCTTTGGAATCGCATTTGCAACGTCCCAACACTAAGGCCCGCAATGTCTATGCCAGTGCCAAGTATTTGAATCCCAAGAAGGACTTCCAGAAATTGTCGACCGCTGTGAAAATGGACGTCGATTCACAATGGAAATTGGAAGCTAACGGTACCTTGAATTATCGTTCTCAAGATGATATTCAAGCTGCTTTGGTTACCTCCTTGCCTAAACCAGTTGGTGATACTCACAATCTGAACTTCCGTTATCGCGGTAATTTGATTGCCAAGAAGGGTGTCAAACCGGAATTCTTCATTGAAGGCAAATACAAATCGAAGGATGCTCAGAAGAATTGTTTGGGTCGTGTATCGTACAAGAATGCTACCGATTTGCAAGCTTTAGCTCATTTGGAATGGGGAGAGAAGAAGGATGTTTCCGTCGTTGAAGGTGATTTCCATATGTTGAGAAAGAACAAGGTACGCCGTGAATTCTATACGAAATTGGTGACACCCAAATACAAGGATGAGGATACTTTCTTGGTGAAGGGTAGCTATGATTTGGCTGATAAATTCCATAATGTTATGTAAGTAGAAGATGTATATTTCTTTATTAGAAATTGTGTAGCGGGTCATCAGGGGTAGGATTGAAATTTTTCTAGAGAAAAAATGACAAAAAAAAAATCCTCAGGCCCTGAGGAACGTTTTTTTAAAAGGAAGAATCCTGAGCAAAGACTTTTTAACAAATAAGACTCCTTTAGAAAAAATGTCTGCTACTAAGGATGAATTTGTTCTTTTATAAAAATACCATGGAATCCTACACCCATAACGAAAAATATCCTGATATAGGCAGGATTATTTTTTTTCTATATTTTCCTATACAAAAAAGAACCAAGGTGGAAGATATGATTTTTCCAGATCTAGGTGTATAAGACTATTTTCTTCCTATTGAAAAGTTTCTTAGGGTCTGAAGACTTTTTCAAGGCCCTGGAGAAATATTTTATTCTGCATGAAAAATTCTTCGATCATAAAAATTTGTATTTTTTTCCTTAAAATGTTCTGCAGACCCTGAATCTATAGTTTTTGGTGGCCTTACAATTATTTGTTTGTTTTCTATTCTTTTCAGTGCCTCCATGGCTAGTCCCGCCTCCAACCAATTGGCTGATTTGAACATGGCCTTCAGAGATTTGAGCAATATGCACGGTTATATCAATGCCTCCACTCCATTGCCCACCATGTCATGGTTGAAGACTGAATTTGATTTCAATACCAAGGGGTAAGTAGCAAAAAAAATAAAAAATAAATTTCCGGAACAGCTCCTAATAAAAAATCCTCCTCTTTAGACCCAAAACCACCCGCCATGCCCAGGCTAGCTGGCCCAACGATAAGGCTTTCTTCAAATCCCAGAGTACTTTCAATGAAAAGGCTGGTCAATCGGAGGCCAAGGGTAACATTGAAATCGAAGTTCCCTTGCTAAGCCGTCATCGTGCCGAAATCGAATATAACTTGCGTGAAAAGAACGGCAATGACAATGGTTTTGTTAAGGCCAAATATAATGATAAGCAAGTGTTGAATGGTGTCTACAAATCGGTTAAGGATACTAAGGGTTCCGTGACCACTGTTACACGTGATATCACCTTGGAAAATGAAATGAAACCTTTGGGTATTAAATATGTGAACAAGCAGGATAAGGGTAAACCTGAGGAATTGGTCGATGTTAAACGTTTGGAGGTATATGAACTGAAGAATGCTGCCAATTTCAAGTTGTCCGGAGAATTGACCCATGTTACCAAACCCAATGGTCATGATGTTAAATTGGTGGCCAGCCATCCCAACCGCACTGTGGTATGGACCAGCAGCTATGACAAGAGTGAACCCAATAAGATTAAGGGTAGCAGCCGTTTGGAATTGTCCGAAGATGCCTGGTTGGCCTACAATTTGGAATTGACCAATAAGACTACGGTAAGTTGAGAGAGGAGGAGGGAAGGACGAACAGGGGGAAAGATGTGAAGAAATGGAAAATAATAATTGTTTTATTTTTGTTTTCGTTTTTAGGATGGTGTGGTTTCTCATGCCTATGTTGTGGGTCTCTCCTATCCCAAACGCAACTTGGCCACCGAGGGTACCTACACCGTTACCGACGACCACCTTGTCTCCGATGCCGTCTTCAAGTGGAACAACTATTTGGACGATGACATGAAATCGGTACGCACCGGTCTCGACTGGAAGAAACAACCATTGACCGAGGGTGTTGATTTGGACCATCAAACTGTGGTGTTCACCATTGGCCATCCCTACCTCGAAAAGGACATCACCATTAAGGGTAAATACTATCGCGGTGTTGTTGAGCTCTTGAATACCAATCTCGTCATTGACTATGCCAATGATGAGGCCCATGCCATTAAAATGGGTGCCCTGATCAAGGACTTGCAAAAGGAATTGGGTCATGCCAACTACACCCTGCAGGTGTATGCCAACCATGAAGCCTCCGACATTGATTTGCAATTCAATGGCTCGATGGCTGCCAAACCGGCTCACTACAAGACCGAGGCCACGGCCAGCTATAAGAAACAATATTTCACCGAAAAGAGTGGCCAGTTGTTGGCTCTGCTCAATCTCGATGACAAAGAATTTGAGTATATTGTAAGTATCTTAGCTAGAATACGCAACTTTAAATATAATAGAACGTTCGAGTTTTGAAGTCTGAAGTGTTGTAAAACAAAACAAAAAAACGAATTAACGAGCGAAAACAAAATGAAGAGATCGAAAATCTAAATCTAAAATTTGCGAACAAAACAAAAATAATGACAAATTGTTTAACAAAAAAAAAAAAAAATTAAAAAAAAAAACGTAAAATTTGAATATAACTATACAAATTAATTAATAATATACATTTATTTTTTAATAATAAAAACAAACAAAAAATTAAAAAAGAGAGAATTTAATTATAAAAATTAGAATAGTCAACATCCCCCGAATGAAAATAAAAAAAAAAACAAATATTTCTCAATCTCGAAAATGAAATCACTCTCAAAAAAGAAGAAGGAGGTGGAGGAAGAATTATAGGTTTAGGTTGTATATTTTTCTATTTCCCATAGCCCAGACATGGATAAATTTTTAATAGCCCTATAATTAAAAAAAATAAGTACACGAAATTGATATCCCGAAGCTCTCTAAGACTACAAGGAGGTGTAAACACAAAGAGATGCAACCAAGGAAATAAAATGCCAAAGGAATGATTGAAAATACATTTTTAAAACAAGGCAAATCCTGGCCTAGCAAAGCAAATATTTCAATCCACAAAAAATTACAATGTACCGCAAGTGAAATAAATTCTCCGCTGGCATCACACCCGACAAGTGTCTACGACGAAGCTCACTTCATGTCTACTGAAAATGTGAAATCGAACCTCACTTTTATACACTTCAGCTTATCAGAGGAAAATTATGAAATGCATTGTGGTGGTGAATATTAAAAAAATATAATAAAAACCTTGAACTTGCTGCAATAATAAAGCCCTTGAGATTTCAAGGTTATCAGGAAAAGGCAATAACAATAATGCTGAGGCAAACAAAAACTTTCTAATCAATGGGGTCAAATTTTTAACAACAACAGCATAAAAATTATCATCTCTGCAAATGCATTGCCTTAATGAAAAAAATAGAACATTTAACAGCTTCAAATCCGGATAGACTGGAAATCCAGACAAATAATTTTCAAAATAACATAAATGAAATTCATAGATGGATTATGGCGATGACCTCTTCGATCACATAACATAACAATAATGATAACAAACAACTTAATTTTTTTAAAACAGATCTTTTTTAATATTAAAAAATAAAAATAAAATTTTAAAAATAAAAAAACATTGTATTTGTTTTACTTTTTTTAGGGTGAATACATCTTGGAGAACTGAGAAAAAAATGCGGGGGGTGTTGAGCTTTTTTTAATTTTTTTATTTTATTTTTATTTTTGATTTAAAATTTTTATTTTTAATTTTTTGTTTTTATTTAAAAAAAAATAAATTGTATCCTTCATTTGCTTTTCGGCTCACTTCACTATAAAACAACAACAGCTCGAATTTTCGTTTAGTTTTTAAATAAAAAATATTAGGGCCAAAAACATCAAATTTATATAGAACATATTTTCAAAATAGAGATAGAAGAGTGAATTAAAAAATCTAGAATTAGTTCAAAAATAAAATAATTGTCAAGGACGAAGGAGGTGGATCAAAAAAGTTTGCAAGGAGCTAAAATTTAGAAATATTCAAAGAGTATTTTTATATGAGCCAGAAGCACAGATATGTCAAAGAATATTTTGTGTAAAGTATTTGTAGAAGGAGCTAAAATTGTGAAATTACAAAAAAAAAAATTTGGAGATAGGATTGTAGTTTTCAGAAGAAATAATTTTCAAAGAACTAGAAGGCTGAAGGTTTTATATATATTTTTAGAAGTAGAAGAGAATATTTTGATTTTTTTACTATTTTTAATTAAGGATAAGAAGCGTCGGTGTTTCAAAAATAATTGGATGTAAGGCCTAATTTTTTTAAAGAGAAATACGCATGGATTGTGCTATTAACAATTTTCAAATATTTAGATGTTGATAGAGTTGGTTGGAATCTTGAATTTATTAAAGGTGCTAGAAGGATCGGATTTTAATGAATATTTTAATAGGCAAATAGTAGCAATGACTTAAAAAAAATAGGAGAAAAGGGGAGGACATTTAATTTTTTTTTTTTTTTTGAAGACGAAGAATTTTAATTTGGAATATTTTTTTTATTTTTTGAACTAGAAGAGCCGAGTTTCTAACATTTTTATAAACAATTTTTTTTAGAAATATAAAAGAGAGTTTTTAAGAAAATTTCTCAACGTAAATGTGAGGGTTAAAAGCAATTAAATACTTACTGAAGTTTGGATTAAAAAAACTCATTCTTTATAAAACCTCAAACACAAACATCAAACATCGGAAGGTTAGTTCTTTATAGGAACAACAGTCCATATTTTAGGGATATATAATATGTATGAGGCTAACGTGTTGATTGTTCATTAGGATTAAATTCGATTTTGTTGCATCTATCCGAACTTTAGGCGTGTTTTTTTTTTTTGCCATTTTGGAGCCATTGTCCGAATAATAAATAGGTTTTTAAGAAATATTATATTTATTTATTAATAGATATTTTAAAATAACATTTAAATTTTATTTTTGAGCCTCTGGCAAAACTATAAGCGTAAAGAAAAACGATGAAGAAACTTGTTTTAAATCAAAACGCATTTTTATACCCTTCACCACACTGTGGTACAGGGTATTATGTCTTTGTGCATATGTTTGTAACAGGCAAAAGGAAACGAGATAGACAAATGGTTCCTTTTGAGAATATGCGAAGAATCACTTTCTGACTCGACTTATGCATGTCCGTCCGTCTGTCTGTCGATGTTAAATTTTAAACACAGTACAGGTCGCATTTATGATCCGAATTGGATGAAATTTGGCACAGGCCACTTATTTCGGCCAAGGACGAACCCTATTAAAATTGGGAAAAATCGGTTCAGATTTAGATATAGCTCCCATTTATATTTTCGTCCGATTTAAAGTATATGGTGTACCAAAGTCCCTATATATCATTCGATTTGCACGAAATTTGGCATAGCGTACTGAATTAAGCATAGAATGAAGTTTGCAAAGTTTCGTGAACATCGGTTAAGATTTAGATATAGCTCCCATATATCTTCGTCCGATTTAAGGTAAATTGTGTACAAAAGTCCCTATATATCTTTCGATTTGCACGAAATTTGGCATATGGTACTGAATTAAGTCCAGAATGATGCGTGCTAAGCAGCACGTAATAAAGCCTAGCGTAATAAATAAAGCCTAGAATGATGTGTGCAAAGTTTTGTGAAAATCGGTTCAGATTTAGATATAGCTCCCATATATATTTTCGTCCGATTTTAGGTAAATAGTGTACCGAAGTCCCTATATACCTTTCGATTTGCACGAAATTTGGCATAGCGTACTGAATTAAGCATAGAATGAAGTTTGCAAAGTTTCGTGAACATCGGTTAAGATTTAGATATAGCTCCCATATATCTTCGTCCGATTTAAGGTAAATTGTGTACAAAAGTCCCTATATATCTTTCGATTTGCACGAAATTTGGCATATGGTACTGAATTAGGTCCAGAATGATGCGTGCTAAGCAGCACGTAATAAAGCCTAGCGTAATAAATAAAGCCTAGAATGATGTGTGCAAAGTTTTGTGAAAATCGGTTCAGATTTAGATATAGCTCCCATATATATTTTCGTCCGATTTTAGGTAAATAGTGTACCGAAGTCCCTATATACCTTTCGATTTGCACGAAATTTGGCATAGCGTACTGAATTAAGCATAGAATGAAGTTTGCAAAGTTTCGTGAACATCGGTTAAGATTTAGATATAGCTCCCATATATCTTCGTCCGATTTAAGGTAAATTGTGTACAAAAGTCCCTATATATCTTTCGATTTGCACGAAATTTGGCATATGGTACTGAATTAGGTCCAGAATGATGCGTGCTAAGCAGCACGTAATAAAGCCTAGCGTAATAAATAAAGCCTAGAATGATGTGTGCAAAGTTTTGTGAAAATCGGTTCAGATTTAGATATAGCTCCCATATATATTTTCGTCCGATTTTAGGTAAATAGTGTACCGAAGTCCCTATATACCTTTCGATTTGCACGAAATTTGGCATAGCGTACTGAATTAAGCATAGAATGAAGTTTGCAAAGTTTCGTGAACATCGGTTAAGATTTAGATATAGCTCCCATATATCTTCGTCCGATTTAAGGTAAATTGTGTACAAAAGTCCCTATATATCTTTCGATTTGCACGAAATTTGGCATATGGTACTGAATTAGGTCCAGAATGATGCGTGCTAAGCAGCACGTAATAAAGCCTAGCGTAATAAATAAAGCCTAGAATGATGTGTGCAAAGTTTTGTGAAAATCGGTTCAGATTTAGATATAGCTCCCATATATATTTTCGTCCGATTTTAGGTAAATAGTGTACCGAAGTCCCTATATACCTTTCGATTTGCACGAAATTTGGCATAGCGTACTGAATTAAGCATAGAATGAAGTTTGCAAAGTTTCGTGAACATCGGTTAAGATTTAGATATAGCTCCCATATATCTTCGTCCGATTTAAGGTAAATTGTGTACAAAAGTCCCTATATATCTTTCGATTTGCACGAAATTTGGCATATGGTACTGAATTAGGTCCAGAATGATGCGTGCTAAGCAGCACGTAATAAAGCCTAGCGTAATAAATAAAGCCTAGAATGATGTGTGCAAAGTTTTGTGAAAATCGGTTCAGATTTAGATATAGCTCCCATATATATTTTCGTCCGATTTTAGGTAAATAGTGTACCGAAGTCCCTATATACCTTTCGATTTGCACGAAATTTGGCATAGCGTACTGAATTAAGCATAGAATGAAGTTTGCAAAGTTTCGTGAACATCGGTTAAGATTTAGATATAGCTCCCATATATCTTCGTCCGATTTAAGGTAAATTGTGTACAAAAGTCCCTATATATCTTTCGATTTGCACGAAATTTGGCATTTGGTACTGAATTAGGTCCAGAATGATGCGTGCTAAGCAGCACGTAATAAAGCCTAGCGTAATAAATAAAGCCTAGAATGATGTGTGCAAAGTTTTGTGAAAATCGGTTCAGATTTAGATATAGCTCCCATATATATTTTCGTCCGATTTTAGGTAAATAGTGTACCGAAGTCCCTATATACCTTTCGATTTGCACGAAATTTGGCATAGCGTACTGAATTAAGCATAGAATGAAGTTTGCAAAGTTTCGTGAACATCGGTTAAGATTTAGATATAGCTCCCATATATCTTCGTCCGATTTAAGGTAAATTGTGTACAAAAGTCCCTATATATCTTTCGATTTGCACGAAATTTGGCATATGGTACTGAATTAGGTCCAGAATGATGCGTGCTAAGCAGCACGTAATAAAGCCTAGCGTAATAAATAAAGCCTAGAATGATGTGTGCAAAGTTTTGTGAAAATCGGTTCAGATTTAGATATAGCTCCCATATATATTTTCGTCCGATTTTAGGTAAATAGTGTACCGAAGTCCCTATATACCTTTCGATTTGCACGAAATTTGGCATAGCGTACTGAATTAAGCATAGAATGAAGTTTGCAAAGTTTCGTGAACATCGGTTAAGATTTAGATATAGCTCCCATATATCTTCGTCCGATTTAAGGTAAATTGTGTACAAAAGTCCCTATATATCTTTCGATTTGCACGAAATTTGGCATATGGTACTGAATTAGGTCCAGAATGATGCGTGCTAAGTTTCGTGAAAATCGGTTCAAATTTAGATATAGCTGCCATATATAGTTTTGTCCGATTTTATGTAAAAGCTGCACCAAAGTCCGTATATATCATTCAATTTGCACGAAAGTTGACATAGGGTACTGAATTAGTTCGACAATGATGTGTGCTAAAAACTAAATTAGGGTGGTATGTACCATTATATGGGGGCTACCTCAAATAGTGGACCTAGAACCACCTTTAAGTATACCGATCGTAACATCTCGACTAGCTGAGTCGATCTAGACATGTGTGCCCGTCCGTCCATCTGTCCATTATTATTTGTAAAGACGATACAGGCCACAGTTATGGAACAATCTTCACGAAATTTTGCATCAAGGATGGGTTCTGGCCAATGAAGACCCCTATTGTTTTTGGTGCAGATCGGTTGATATTTAGGGGATGATATGGACCGATTACTTAATTTTTGTCGGTTTTTCTGGTCGCTCCAGAGGCCGTAATGATGGCCTGAACATCGCGAAATTTTACAAGGAGAAGGGGATCGGGCCAAAGAATAAGGACGCCTGTTTTAAATTGTTAAAACATCGATACCAATTATATTTTCGAACGTGCTCGTATGTGGGAGTTACACTTAAATATTTACAGGTGCTTGCGTATTCATATATTAGTTAGTAACCTATTACCACACCAGAGGGCGGAAATATAGCACTGTGATCTCTTTGAAATTTTCCATCAGGTTCCAGTTATGGTCAAGGACACCGCTTATAATTTTCGGTGATGATCAGATAATAATTTTGGGATCGATTTTTCCATTCGATCTATAGGCCACAATTATAAGCCGAACATCACCATACAACCCACGGCGAAGGAAATCTGTACAAGTAATTAGAAAGGCTGTACTAAATATTAGTAATATTCGGAAAATATGTCAGTGTAAGGAAGAGGTTCTGTTGACCTCTAATCGGGGAAGAGGGTGCAAATATCACGAAATATTTCCCAGGCTCGAAATAAACATCCGCAGAAAGTTAGAACTCCATGCTAGTTGTGTAGGGTATCGTATGGTCGGCCCCGTCCGACTATACTTCTCCGCTTACTGGTTTTTAAATATTTTTTTTTCCGACTTCGGACATGTGTGCATTTTTTCATTTATTTTTAATTTTTAGGAAATTTTGAAAAGTGTCAAACGAAATTCTCAACTAAGTGGACTCGTTGGTTAGTTAAATACTTGATTTGTTACAAGCGACATTTGGGTATAGAAGGTTTTTTTCTAAAGGAACTATAAATATCCCTAACAAAGCACAAATGACTACCACTAGGTGAACAATGCTATATTTCCCCTCTAATAAATATTTGTTTTTGTGAAACAACAAACTGGAATTACGCCTGAATTTACCAATATAGAACTGTTTGAAATGTGGATCAATAGTAAGCATGGAGGCAATAGTAGATTTTTACGGACAAACGAAAACTGAAGAAGTTTTAAACTATTTTGTGGAGTATCGGAAAAAGAAGCTAGATTTCAGAAATTGTCCAAAATTTAAGCTTACTACCTTTTTATATTCAAATTTACAACCCTTCATTTATTTGATACGATGTTTAGGCCCTATAAGAAAAAAACTTGACTTTTCATAATATGTTTTTGATATCTTTAATGTAATTTACAGTTATTCTGTTATAATTAATATTTTATCTTCTTATTTATGTATTATTTTCATTAACAAATGCTTTTTGATTTATCCCCCAGCGTGTAACTCCATCACGTAGCGTACGCCTGTATGGTAAACCCTACATTAATTATCCCATTTATGGTTTGAATGCCTCCGTGTGGGATACTCCCGAAACTAATAACACCGGCTATATTTACATTGATCTGCTAAACAAATATCTACGAGCCGAAGTCAATTTAACCGAAGATGATAGTCAAAATTTGCAAATGGTTGGCACTATACCCGATTCTCGCAGCGCCTATTTGGATATTTGGCGTAACTATGAAGAAATTCGCATAATCGATGTCACTTCCTATTTGAAAATGAATCATTCGCGTTTGGTAACCGGGCGCTTCCATTGGCGTCCACAAGTCAAGGAGGAATTGAAAGAGAAAATATTCACAGTTAGTTCGGGCATTTACAGTTCCTTCTCGGATGGTTTAGATTTTTGGATTAAGGCCATCTACACAGAGGCTGTGGATTCCATTGACATCATGTGGGATACGGCTAAGCGTTATAATAATGCCTTCTTTGATGATCTGCGGGAGTTGTCCGAATTGGAAGATGACATCACCGAACTGAGGAATTTCATCAATGAATCGTATGAGGCCAATGATTTCTATATTAAGGATGTTATCAGCTTCCTTTTGGCCATACTCGATGAATTGGCCATTAAGGATCACATTGAGTCGTTGCCAAAGATATTCTCGGAAATCTGGCAATCGATGGGTGAATCTGGTAAAGCTTTACGTGAAAGTATCAAAAGGATGATTGAGAACATAAAGAGGTCCTACAATGAGTTCTTGATTCACGTGGGACGTTTCTTCCGTGGTGAAGGTTTACAATATGTATCCGAGCTATTGGAACAGGGCGTACACAAATATGATCGCTTTGTCAAGGATCTGCATATTTCGTTTATTAAATATGTGGAGAATTTGTGGTCAAAGGCCTGGGCCAATCTCACCAATTACTGGAAGGGTGTATTCAAGCGTATCGAACCACATGTCTTCAAATTCATAAGTCAAATTGAATCCGCTTTGTGGGATCTAAGCAAGGAGCTTTTCGATTTCATTTACAAACGAACAAATGAATTGGCTGAGTCCCCGTATTTCAATAAGGTATCCAGTTTTACCCAAGATGTGGATCGTCTATATCGTGACATCAAATCCCATGATGCCATAACAAATATTCGAAAATATTCGGTGATTATTTGGAATTTCCTCAAAGAGAAATATTTCAAATTGGTACCATTCGGCACGGAACTCAACGAAGTGTTGACAGAAATTTGGGAAGAAATCAAGGAGCTGCAAAAGATCGAACAAGTGGACTTTGTCGTTCAGAAATACAATGAAATTAAGGAGAAATTGGAATGGGTTGCCAAGGAATTGGAATTGGAGACACGTCTACACAAATTGTATGCCCTGCTATTGAATAAATTGCAAAATTATGCCAACAATGCCTTGGAAACAGCCGATAAATATCGTGAAGCGAAAACCAAGTTTATATTTGATCCTGAGGCTGGCATGATGGATTTGGAACAGAAATTGCCAATGTCATGGCATGCATTCAATGAAACGCCACGTTATGAGGAGATACCGGAGTTGAGGGTATTGGCGAAGATACAAAATGTCTTGACCAGTACAAATTCATCGCTTATCCGTTATATCTACAATTTGAAATCACATTTGGATCCGAAGACATGGTTGCCACCATATTATTGTAAGTATTTTAAAAAATATATAAAATTGAAATTACAAAAAAATACTTAAATCGACTGGAAAAAATTTACCTTTATTCTATAGGAAAAATTCCAAATCTACAGCAAAATTAGTCTTGGGAACATTAAGGTTATTTTCTATACAAAAATTGTCCTCAGGAAAATATTTAAAAACAATTGGAACTCAATTCTCTGAGGATTTAAAAAAAATCGGACTTCTGCTATCTGAGAATTTCCGATCTCAGTTTCGATCTTATCTCAGTTCTCTGAGGTATATTTTTCTATAGAAAAAAATCCGACCTCAATTCTCTGAGGTATTTTTTTCTATAGAAAAAATCCGACCTCAGTTCTCCGAGGTACTTTTTTCTATAGAAACAAATCTGAAGTTTTTTTTCTACTGGAAAACATCGGTCCTCAGTTCTCTGAGGTACCCGAAAACATTTTTTTCTCTAAAAAAAAAATCGGTCATCAGTATTCTGCGCATTTTTTCTGTAAAAAAAATATGACCTCAGTACTGTGGAACATTTTTTATCTCTAAAAAAATTGGACCTTAGTTATCTGAGACATTTTTCTATGGGAAAAGACGAGGTTTTTTACAACAAAATCAGACATCAGTTCCTGGAGGATTTTGTTTTTTCTAAAGAAAATAAAGTAGGTCCTTTTTTGCTATAAGAAAATATCGCACCTCGACACCACAGGAAACTATGTTACCTCAGTTCTTCGAGGATTTTTTTCTATAGAAAAACAAATCGGACTTCAATATTCCGATCACTTTTCTGGTTTCCTTAGAGTTCTATTTTTATTTTCTTGTTTTTTTTTCAGCCCGTGCCTTGCTTATCGATTCCCGTCACTACATGACCTTCGATCAACGTTTTGTCGGTTTGAATCTGCGCTTCGAGGAGATGACGGATAATCAACGCAACATGCAGTGTTCATATTTGTTGAGCCATGATTTCTTCCAGGGCAATTTTACGCTGTTGTTGGAACCATCGGTAAGTAATCGATAGAAAAATATCGAAAAAAAATACCCGACACCTTATCGTTTAACATTTTGTTTGACCTTTGACCTTTAACACCTTTATTGTCACCTCTATACAGGTAACTGTTAGCAGTCGCGATGTTGTATCTACCCGGAAACTAAGTTTCATTGCCAATGATCAGCTAATCGAAATTGATTTGGGTACTGATGTAAGTAGAGAGAGAGAAAGGTGAAAGATAGGATATCGATATCTAATTGATTTTTGTCTTGCAGAGCATAACCATCAATGGCGATCCCACATATCTATTGCCCTTGAAACTGGGTGGAGTCACCATAACCCGCGATTTGGATATCCTCACAATAACCTCAGATACCGAATTCAGTTTGAGTTGCAATGTACAATTCGATTTGTGTTGGTTCGAGGTTAGCGGTTGGTACTTTGGACAAACAGCCGGTCTATTGGGCACGATGAACAATGAGCCCTTCGATGAGTACACCACTTCGTTTAATAATATTACCACCGATTTGAGTGAATTCACCGATTCATGGAGTGTCAATGGTTGTAAGCAAAAAATGAAACCTGCCACAGCTCAGATGATTGTGGCGCCTGAAGTCGGTGCTATTTGTGATCATTACTTTAAGTCCGGCATGTTGTCGGCCTGTGCCGATACTGTGGATCCCAAGCCATTCTATGACATCTGTTTGGATTTGGGTGGCAATTCGAATGAAGTGAAACAGGGTCATCCGGCCAATAAGGGTGCTTGTACAGCGGCCTTGGCCTACATTGAGGCCTGTGCCAGTGCCAAGATTCCGATGAGGGTGCCGGATAAGTGTATTTAGTAAGTTCAAGGAAAACTACGATTCTAGGAACCGACTTTAATTTTATATATTTTTTCCTTACAGCTGCCAACTGACCAATGGCACCTATGTACCGGAAGGCACCTTTGTGGAGTTATCCGCCCCAGAAATACCACGCAGCAGTGATGTGGTCTTCATTGTAGAGGCTAAACCTTGTAATGAGAATCTCAAGGAAAACAAAAACATAATGACGGTGGTCTCCACCCTGGAGGAACAGCTGCAGGCCAATGGCTTGAACAATAATCGGTAAGAAGGGCCTTAACTACGAAGTCTTTTGAAAAACAATTCTAAATTATATATTTTATTTCGCTACAGTTATGCAGTGGTAACCTTTGGCGGTAAAGCACCCTTCGACACTCCACGCAGCATTTATTATGAGAACTCTGTGTTCACCCATGACTATCAGAAGTTGGAACAATACTTCGATCACATCAATACCAATAATGGCACCAACAGTGACATCCTGCAGGCCATTTCAGTTGCCTCACGTCTCGACTTCCGCCCGGGAGTATCGAAAACATTTATCCTACTATCCTGCAGCAATTGTGCCGCTGGCAACATGCTCTTCGATTACAGTTCCATTTTACAATTTATGCAAGAGGAGGGGGTGAATCTTCACATTCTAGCCGATACGGAATTTGAATTTGAGAAGACGCGTAAATTGCGACACTTCTTCGGTATGGATCGTGAATTGGTCTATTCGAAGCGTTTCCCCGAAGGAGATGCCGACACTCGTCACGCTCTCTACATTCCAAAGAGTAATTTAGGTATTTGCACTCCCTTGGCCATGGAGACAAATGGTTCGGTGTTCAGTGCCCGTAAGTTACAACCCGAACGTAAATATCCCATTAAGAGATTGGCCACGATATTTGCTAAACGTGTAGCCAAGAGTGCGGTACCATCCGAGAATTATACATGTGAATGTTCGGGCCATAATAGTGGAGTGGCATATATGGCATGTACACCAAGTACATACCCCGTGGAGTCATCGAGTTTGGATGATTATGTAAGTATGGAATAAACCGAACAGTTCAGGGTATGAAACTCTGATTTTTTTTCTATAGAAAAAAATATATCAGAGAACTGAGGTCGGATTTTTTTCTATAGAAAAAAATACCTCAGAGAACTGAGGTCGGATTTTTTTCTATAGAAAAAAATACCTCAGAGAACTGAGGTCGGATTTTTTTCTATAGAAAAAAATACCTCAGAGAACTGAGGTCGGATTTTTTCTATAAAAAAACCTATTTTTACGAAACGATATTTTTTTACAAATTTATCCTATATTCGATATTAAAAATATATTTTAATTTCTTTCCTTTCTTCCAGGACAATGAATTCAGTGATTGGGAATGGGATGAAGAGGATATGAACGAAATGGATCAATAATGTGATGGTTGAAATTTCAAAAAAAAAAAAAAAAAGAAAGACCCACCTTTCCGCCTCCATTTCCAAAGAAAAAGAAGAGGCCAAGCATTTTTTTAAATATTTTAAAAATAAGAATCTACAACTACAACAAAAATATAGTTTTATTATAGGTTAAGATATTTTGTATGTGTTTTTAGTAACGGGTTTTATACCATAGATTTTATTTGTTATACAACAACGACAACAAAAAAACAATATTATAACAATAATAATAAACAAAAATAAAATAGAACAGTTAAGGGAAAGCGTTTGAGAAAAAAATCGTCCATGGCAAAGACACAAACCCAAAAGGTAGGTAAAGAAAAGCTTTCAATATTCGGAAAGCTTTGGTAATACAATTTTTCCCGCACTAGTGGCTCTGCAACTTATTGGCGGTTTGGGGGCTGTTGACGAATTCTGTATCCAATATCCACTTGGCCGTTGATACAACATTGCTGCCTTTTTTGTTTCTTTCCGGTTATGTAGGTAGGTATATGATTACTTGTTGTAGTGTGTGTGTGTGTGCTGGGTCAAGTATGTGCATATGTGTGTATGTATACGCAGCACAGCTAGCTAGCCCTGTATTGTAATTGAAATAAGTTCGTTAAACTTTCAGCACCACCACATTTCTTTGGTGATTGTCACCGAATGTTATTTCCTCCTGAGTGTATCCCATAAATTGTACTCCAAGCGTTCATAATGTTATGGGTTTTTAGGAATTTGTTCGACAGAGCCTCCAGGGGGTTATTCCAAAGGAAGAAAAAAGTAATGCAAAAGGGATTCAAGGAGTTTTTTCCTTTTAAATGTATCAAAATCAGCACGTAAAGCAGCAAGCATTGACAGGAGATGAATGACATACTTCGCATATAAGATACATAAGTTGCAGATACTTGAGGTCATATTTAATACCGTAATGTATATATGTATGTGTTCCAGTTTTATCAAATAATTGGGTCAGCAATGTTGAGGGGAATTTAAAAAATCAGTTTTTACCCAAAATAAAAATAACAATTTGGTAAGCCTCACTGAAAGCTTCATGGGTCCTCAAAGAGTCTTGATGGTTTACTATTTTGTTTTCCTATTTCTTAACCTCCTCTTTCCCCACTCTGTCACCCTACTTTTCAGGCCATTAAATATTCTATTTTTAACTCGGAATTTGTTTTCAGATTTTGCATATTTTTACCCCCTTCATCATCATTGTGTCAGAGATAATTATTAATAGCCGATTAATTATTGTTCAATGATTTGTTAACAACAACAGCAACAACACAAGAAATTGATAGAAAAAAACTATAATATTGTGCCAAGGCAAATTCTGCAACAGCTAAAACAATGCCGCTGCTGTTATTGTCATTGATGTCATCGTTCTTGGATGGGTCTTCGACAAAAAAAATGAAAACAAGACACTGAAAAAACAGCGCCAGTGACAGAGGTCCGACCTCAGTTCTCTGAAGTATTTTTTTCTATAAAGATTATTTTTAAATCGCAACCTCAGTTCACTGAGGTATTTTTTTTTTCTATAGGAAAAAAATCATCGCAACCTCAGTTCACTGAGGAAAAAAATCTGACCTCAGTTCTCTGAGGATTTTTTTCTATAGAAATAATCAGACCTCAGTTCTATGTAGATTTTTTTCTATAAAAAAAATCAGACCTCAGTTCTCTGAGGAATTTCTTTTTATAGAAATAAATCAGACCTCAGTTCACCGAGGTATTTTCATCATCGCAACCTCAGTTTACTGGGGTATTTTTTATAGAAAAAAAAAATCATCGCAACCTCAGTTCACTGAGTTATTTTTTTCTATAAAAAAAAAATCATCACAAAATCAGTTCTCTGAGGTATTTTTTTCTATAGAAAACAAATCATCGCAACATCAGTTCATTGAAGTATTTTTTTCTATAGAAAAAAAACAGACCTCAGTTTCTGATTTATTTTTTTCTATAGAAAAAACAGACCCCAGTTTCTGAGGTATTTTTTTCTATAGAAAAAACAGACCCCAGTTTCTGAGGTATTTTTTATAGAAACTGAGGTCGGATATTTTTTCTGAGGCATTTTTTCTATAGAAAAATATCCTAGGTATTTTTTTTCTATAGAAATATGAGGTATTTTTTTCTATAGAAAAAAAGTCATCACAAAATCAGTTCTCTGAGGTATTATTTTCTATAGAAAAAAATCATCGCAACATCAGTTCATTGAAGTATTTTTTTCTATAGAAAAAAACACACCTCAGTTTCTGAGGTATTATTTTTCTATAGAAAAAACAGACCCCATTTTCTGAGGTATTTTTTATAGAAACTGAGGTCGGATATTTTTTCTGAGGCATTTTTTCTATAGAAAAATATCCGACCTCAATTTCTGATGTATTTTTTTCTGTAGAAAAATAACTGACATTAGTTTCCGAGGTATTTTTTCGATAGAAAATTATCCGAAATTATCCGTATTTTTTTCTATAGCAAAATATCCGAACTCACTTTCTGAGGATTTTTTTTATAGAAAAAATCCGAACCTTTAAAAAATTATCTTCCTGAATTTTCCCATTAAATTTTTCTCCCAGTGTTCCCCATACAAAATAAATAATTTGTATTTTTGAAAAAAAAAATATTACACATTAAAGACATTGGCAACAACAAAACGCCCACATAAATCGGATGGCTGTTGTCTTTTAAGCAGATATGGGACCTAGGCGAGCGTATGTACGTACGAAAGTTCGTCGTATGCGTCCATATAAATCTGAAATGTTTATTGTTTTTCTTTTGTGTTTCTATAAAAATAAACGTGTCAGCTATTCCTACAACTGTCACAAATTATTACCCGCCACTTGGCAGAACGGCTCCTTCTCATCGTCATCAGCAGCGGTGGTTACCAATAGATAGATTCTGGTTATTGAACAAAAATATAACAACAGCAGCAGCAGCCACAAAAAGACATCCATCCGACTGCCTCCGCCTCCGCCTCCGCCCCCTCGACCACCTCATTATATTTGTAAGCGCAACAAAAAAAAAAAGACTATCTAAAGAGGCCAACTCTTAGCCACAGCCATAACCATCAACGTCATCATCATCACCGTCGTCTTATTACCCCTCAGCCTACCTACTGCCATAACCGATACTTTTTCATACCGACGTTGGTTGGTAATCGAAAACACTCATCTCGACATGTCATCATTTAAGAAGACGTGTGTCGACATGGCCTGGCGTCAGCCACTTACAAAATATTTACAACCCTTTTAAGTTTAATGAAGAGTAAACTAAAGAGAATAAAATTGTGGTGGAAAGGCGGTGTAGGGGCGGTTGGAAGAGATAGCGAGTGTCGAGCTGGAAGCAAAACAAAACAAAACAACTTAACACCATAACAGGAAACGGAAGAAAGCCTGACACTAAAATCATGTCTTTAACACCAACCACTGCCACATAATGTTCAAGAAGTTAAAGGTGTTAGATAATGACGACGCGCGCTCTTGTCATGTCTAATAATTACGATGATGGTGATGATGACGACGAGGAAGATCATAGCGGTCATGCTGTTGATGGTGCCCTTATGGCATACGAAAAAACTTTATATCGTACCATCGATGTTGGGTTACTTTTTGTTATTTGAGATTGTTAGTGCGTGGAGTGGGGGAAGGAGTTCAATAATAACAATGGGATTTGAAACCTGTAAACCGATTCTGACAGGGTTTTATGTGAAAGATAATGATTCCGACCGTCCTTTAGTTCCTTTAGTAATATTGCCTCAGAACAAATGGTCCTAACTGACCCTTATCTCCAAGATAATGGTCCTGACTGGTCCTTATCTCCGAGATAAATGTACTAAGTGGTCCTCATAGAGATAACGGCCCTGCATGACTCTTATCTCAGAGATAATGGTTTTGACTGACCCTTATCTCGGAGGTATTGGTCTTAACTGACCCTTTTATCGGTTATAATGGTTCTCACTGGCCCTTATCTCGGAGACAAGGGTCCTGACTTGCCCTTATCTCAAAGATAATGGCCCATATCTCAGAGATAATGGCCCTGACTGGCCCTTATCTAAGAAATAATGTTCCTGATTCACCCTTATCTCAGAGATAATGGTCCTGACTGCCCCTTATCTCAAAAGTAATGGTCCTGACTGGGCTTATCTCACAGAAAATGGTCATGATTGGTTCTGACTTGCCCTTATCTCAAAGATAGTGGCCCTTATCTAAGATATAGTGGCCCAGACTGGCCCTTATCTATGAGATAATGGTCCTAATTGACCCTTATCTTAGAGATAATGGTCCTAACTGACCCTTATCTCAGAGATAATTGTCCTAACTGGGTTTTTTCTCGCAGATAATGGTCATGATTGACCCTTATCTCAGAGATTATGGTCTTGACTGTCCCTTTTCGCAATGATAATGCTTCTGACTGGCCTTATATCAGAAATAATGATCCTAACTGAAAATTATCTCTCCCCAATGTCCCTTATTTGAGAGAATGATGGATGATATCCTTGTTCAACTATTATCTGAGTGGATTTCTTCGTCTTTTATGGACATTACATCCATAAACTTTTAATGACCTGACTATCACAATCTTCCTGTATCCCATTGTGATAAGAATATACAATCGTATACCATTCAACGAAAAACATCCATAACAATTTGGAAATCTATTTACTTTATGACTGGCTTGGGATACATAAATCGAATAGCATCTGAAAGATATCGAAATCTGTTACATGATTCCAACTACAACAAAAATTCCATTTATTTTCGTCAATAGGAATAACAACAACAAATCGTCAATTGCTAAGGCTTCATTCCTTCGTTGTTATTTTTTCTTGTGGATTTTTATGACATCTTTCATTTTGTGTGCTGTTTATTCTGGAATGGTGGAGAACATAGCTGCACATAGTTGACGTTTATTGTGGCGCCCTCCGAACCATTCACTGTAAAGGTAAGCAAACAATGGAACTACTCCAACATATTTCTACTTCAGCTAACACAATTTTTGCGTAACGCAGACATTTTTTTCCAAACTTGAGTGTGGCACTTCGACTGCCAGAAATCCGGGGGAGTATACATGCAACATGTACCGACAAAAAGTAGCAGACACAGTTTTTTATTGTCCTGAACACATTTTGTCATTTCTGCCCCGGTTTCCTACCCTCCTCCTCCAACAAAAACATGCTCTTTAAGCTTTATTCGTAAAGCCATACTAGAGATTTGTCTACTTTTCCCCCATTTCCATGGACAGCATTTTATTAAAAGTAGCTAACATTGCCATGATGCAGGAAGGAGAATGTGAATGAATGTATGTGTATGTGTGTGTCTGTGCGGACTAAGTGAATGCAATGTTTATGTTTACCACTTACTTTTGACTAACTTACGACATGTAATCCTCAATCCTCTGTCAATCCCAGTAGAGTCGGATGCCTATACAGTTGGATGATGTCCTGACATGTTGTTCTAATTTATTTATTTAAATGGATCTACGTGTTACAGGTGTTCTGCTGCTGCTGTTGTTGTTGTTATTGTTCATACGTGCTAAAGCAATGTTGGAAATTGCAAAAGGGGGAAGAGGGGATTTTATTAAAGTCATTTTTAAATAAAAAATAAATATGGAATGAAGACAGCGAATCTGACAGGCACCTGGTTGGCTCTAATAATGATTCTGACTGGCCCTTAGTTCAAAGATGATGGTCATGATTAATGCTAATCTCCAAGATAACGGTTGAGACTGACCCGAGATAATGGTCCTGACTAGCCCTTATTTCAGAGATAATAGTCCTGACTGGCACTTATATCAAAGATAATGGTCCTGAATGTCCCATATCTACTAGATAATGGTCCTGACTGACCCTTATCTCCGAGATAATGGTCCTGATTGACCCTTATCTCCGAGATAATGGTCCTGACTAGCCCTTTTCTTACAGATAATGGTCCTGACTTGCCCTTATCTCAGGGACATTGGTCCTGACTGACCCTTATCTCAGAGATAATGGTTCTGACTTGTCCTTATCTCAGTGATAATGGTCCTGACTGGCCCTTATTACAGAGATAATGGTCCAGACTGACCTTTATCTCAGAGATAATAGTCCTGAATGTCCCTTATCTCAGAGGTAATGGTCCTGACTGGCCCTTATCTTAGGGATAATGGTCCTGACTGGCCCTTATCTCAGAGATAATGGTCCTGACTGGCCCTTATTACAGAGATAATGGTCCTGACTGGCCCTTATTACAGAGATAATGGTCCTGACTGGCCTTTATCTCAGAGATAATAGTCCTGAATGTCCCTTATCTCAGAGGTAATGGTCCTGACTGGCCCTTATCTGAGAGATTATGGTCCTTACGGGCCCTTATCTCAGAGATAATGGTCCTGACTGACCCTTATCTTAGAGATACTAGTCCTGACTGGCCCCTTATCTCAGAGATAATGGACCTGACTGGCCCTTATCTCAAAGATAATGATCTTGATTCGCCCTTATCTCCGAGATAATGTACCCGACTGGTCCTTATCTTCGAGATAATGGTCCTGACTGGCCCTTATCTCCGATATAATGGTTCTGACTGGCTCTTATCTCCGAGATAATGGTCCTGACTGGTCCTTATCTCTTGAGATAATGGTCCTGACTGGCCCTTATCTCAGAGATAATGGTCCTGACTGGCCCTTATCTCAGAGACAATGTTCCTGACCAGCCCTTAATATCGCAGATAATAATTCTAAATGCCCGTATCTTACAAGTAATCATCTTTTTAGTTATTTTAGTGTTTCAAAATCCCCTTAAAGGACATTTTATGAGATTTATGGTTTTCTTTTGCTTATCTCAACAATGTCAACGCATTTCTTATTCATGATTTGATGGTAATACTTTATGAATTGAAATTGTTTCTTGGCAAAAACGAAACTGCAAATGTCAAGGTTAAAAAGACATTGCCAAGGAATGACAAAATTTCAACATCTGTGCACATTCAATCAACTGAAGGCAGCAATGAATTTAAAATTCGCAACACATGAAACAAAATTTTGAAATATTTCAATTAAGGCAGTAAATCTGAAGATTTGGTATTTTTAAATGTTTCCTCCCCATCCTCCATCACATTTAGAGATAATCCCAAGGAAACAACCACCACTCCACACTAATCATGAAATACCAACATTTCGATGTTTTCTATTCGCTCTATAAATGTAACGTGTCCTTTTCACAAAATGTTTTATTTTTAGCAAATAAATCAATATTTCGCTTTACACCTGACTGAATTTTTAAACAACAAAGAAAGAAATTGTTGGATAGCTCGAACAGTTCTAGAAGGTGGATACATCTAAGCGACAGCCAGACCAATGTCACAAACAACGGGCCCTCATCAGCAGCGACATCACCACCATCATCATCATCAACGGATACAAATAGAATATCCTGCCAATGCCGAAATAAAATAGAAATTCTGCTGATCTGCTGTTTGCCAATCACAGGTGACAAACAGATGTGGATGGAGTATTTTTTCTCGGTATTTTTGAGTGACAGCTACAAGCAAACTGTCACTGTCCTCCAAATACCTAAATACACACACGCCTGGTATTTTTCAAACAAACACCACAATGTTTAGAAGATATAGAGAAAGACACACCGACAGACGGACGGACAGACAGACATACATCCACCGGGGCTCCATGAGCCAGCAAGCAAACAATTTCCGCACCAAATAACTTTTATAATCTAAATTAATACCACAGCCCCAGAACTAGGCAGATGGGCTAGTAGTCAAACGAACGAACGTGGCATACACAACTGGCTTCGATGCCATTTCTCTAACCCACGAATTCATCATTGGCAGCATCCTTGAATCCTTGAGTTTCAAAGATGAATACTTTGTTATGTTGTTGCTGTTGTTGTTGGTGTTACTGTCGCTGTCAAGTGTTTGCGGGTACTGGATTACTGGCTAACTGGTATAGCAGCCAGCAACGATGTTGTTTGTCATCCTGCACTTCAGAGTTCATCATCATCAACATCATCGGAGGAACTCAGTTTTATGGAAGTGGAAACAAGTTATGAAAATTACCAAAAATATATAAACCAACAAAAACAACAATAAGGATACCACCAACAAAGAAATAAAGGAAAACAAACTTTAATGACTAGCTACTGCAAGCAGGCAAGCAACCCTTTTTGTGAATACTCATCAGCAACAAACAATAACAACAAAACAAAAAAGCATCCTTCCATACTAATGATAATTTCCAGTCAACTACCCAACTGCTTAGAGTGATGAATATCCCATGCACGTGTATTGCCAGTCAGTTCTGAGCTGATTAAAGGATGTACTGATACATTTTGAATTTTAAGTTTGATAGATATGAGGGGGGTATGAGGATGAGAAGACTGGCAAAAAAAATCCAATAATGGCCAGTAAGGAGGAATATCTCGAGGCAATTATCTCAGAGCTAACTAACAGTAAAGGCCATTATCTCGCTGATAATAACTAGCAAAGAACATTATTTTGTAGATAAATACCGGTAAGGACCATGATCTGGACGATGAAAGATCGTATGATATGCGTCAGTCAGGACCATTATCTCTGTGATAAGGGTCAGTCATGACTATCTCTAAGATAGGGGCCACTCAGGAACATTATCTTTGGGATAAAGGTCAGTAAGTATCATTATCTCAGAAAAAGAGCCAGTGAAGACCATTATCTCGGATTAAGGGCCAGTAAGGACTACTATCTCTGAGATAGGGGTCATTATCTCTGATATAAGCGCTATTTTCTATGAGAAAGATCTATTATCTCTGAGATAAGGACCATTCAGGACCATTATCTCTGAAATATGCGTCAATCAGGACCACTAGCTTTGAGATAAGGGCAGTCAGGATCACTATCTCTAAGGTCCAGTAAGAACATTATCTCTAAGATAAGGACCAGCCAGAAACATCTCTAAGATAAGGGCCAGTCAGGACCATTATCTCTTATATAAGGGCCAATCAGGACCATTATCGCTCAGATTAGGGCCAGCAAAGACCATTATCTCTAAGACAAGGGCCAGTCGGGAGCATAAGATGTACCCCATAAATCTTTTTTAACAGAAAAAATTTTCAAGGTCTTTAGTACCACTAGGGGGAATTTTAAAGAATATTTTCTCAAGGAACATCAGAGCCACAATGCCTGGATGTTTAGAGAATATTTTTGAGGGCCAATAAAGCTTTAAGCGCAAAATTTTTAAAGAATTTTCAAGGACCATCTGAGCCATTTGGCGTAGATTTTTAAAGAATATTTTTTTTTAAGAACCACCACAACTCCTAAGCGCGGATTTTTAAAGAATACTTTTTAGAGGATCTTCAGATCTTTAAGCGTGGATTTTTAAAGAATATTTTTTTCAAGGATCTTCAGATCTTTAAGCGTGGATTTTTAAAGAATATTTTTTTCAAAGATCTTTAGAGCTTTAAGCGGGGATTTTTAAAGAATATTTTTTTCAAGGATCTTTAGAGCTTTAAGCGTGGATTTTTAAAGAATATTTTTTTCAAAGATCTTTAGAGCTTTAAGCGTGGATTTTTAAAGAATATTTTTTTTCAAGGATCTTTGGAGCTTTAAGCGTGGATTTTTAAAGAATAATTTTTTCAAAGATCTTTAGAGCTTTAAGCGTGGATTTTTACAAATATTTTTTCAATGATCTTCTGAGCTTTAAGCGTGAATTTTTAAAAATATATGTTTTCAATGATCTTCTGAGCCTTAAGCGTGGATTTTTAAAAATATTTTTTCAATGATCTTCTGAGCCTTAAGCGAGGATTTTTAAAAATATTTTTCAAGGACTAACATAAACCCTAAGCGAAAAGTTTTAAAGAATAGTTTTTCAAGGACTAACTGGTCTGGGCTGGTTTGGAGCCTTTATCGCCGAATGAGGAATATTTTTCAACAGAACTATAGGTATAAATTTTTACGCAGCCAATTTAAGAACCATGAGAACCTTAAACGTAGTTTTCTCTTAACGAATATTTTATTATTTCCCCAAATTAAATACCTCTACCTCGTTTCCCCCATACCCTCTTCTCACGACAACCCTTTTTATTTGAAAACCAAAAATAGGTTAAATAAACAATCTTAAGGCAACAACAATGATATCCACAAGTTCTAAATATATAAACTCAAACATATTCCCATAAATATACTACCACTTCGTCCTCACACATACATAAATAACAGCCACACAGCACGTCTCACTCACCCCTCTCTCGAACATAATGAAAATAAGCTTATTTTTGGTTGCATTATGGTTAGAAAAAGGTTACAATCCTTTCACAATCCAAAAGGATTATTTTTTGGGGGAGTAGGATACGACGATACATGCTAACACACCATCACACACACGCACTCACTCTGGCACATAAATGGAGTACGAAATGTAAATTCTATAAGGGATATTGAGGCTCCAGCCAGAGGAAGACAAAACAGGAGATACAAAAATTCGAGGAAAGGGTTTTATTGCATGGAAGGCTCAATGTCATTGTGGCAATAAAAAATTATATTGGCCATAATAGAAAACCAAAATCAAATGTTTTAAAATCTAAAAATGTTGCGAACACAATAAAAGACATGTTCGATGTGTTTCTACAACAATATACAGTGGGGAACAAAATTTTAAAAATATATATTTTTGGGCCCATATCCCTCAAGACACATATCAAAGAAAAGTATGGATCTTTCATTTTATTATTAGGAGGTTCTTAGGCAGAGTGGAGCCAAAACAGAGTGTATATGTAAATTTATTTCATTCCGGATCTCCAATTTTGCTTTTCACTGTAGCTACTATTTTAAGTAGGATATGTACATAGATATTGGCATGTTATAAACAAATTTTGAAATTGTCTTACATAAATCCATAATACTGATTTACCTAGAAATAAGAAAGGAGAAAATTGGGTTGGGGTAGGGTAGGCCAGGACAGTAGTAACAAAAATTCCTCCACCATTTTTTATATTATTCAATATATTTTTTGTTACAAATTTTGCTTTATATATTGAACTTTTATTGATTAGATGTGTTTTTTCGTCTACGTGGGCAATTGTTCAACCTCAGCCCGCAACACCTCCCTCCCCAATTTTATTGGACATATTCGGTGTTTCAAAAATTCCTTTTGGCTAAAGGGCACTCGAGAGGGAGTTTCCCTCATTTCCATTGCTTTCAATATCGTGTATGTTTTTTTTTCCTTTTTGGTATTCCTTCTCGCTTTGTCTTTTTTTGTTTTCGGTCTTTTGTTTTTGTAGGTGAAATGGAGGTTAGCTAAGGACAAACATTTGGAAATGTTGATGAAGTAGAGAAACGACAGAACACGAACATATTAAACGAATATTGAAAGTGAAAGTCAGTCGAAAAGGCAAGCAGCAGGCGTTTTGCTATGTGTGTCTGTCTGTTTGTTGTAAGTAACAGAAAAACGTTTTTCTTTTCGTTTTGTTACGTTCTAGTTTTTTTATTTCACAAGTATCGCATATCCTGTTACAGTCACACACACACCCACCAACCCACCTATATACACGTTTAGTGTATATGTATGTACCAACGCCATGTCATCAATATATACCAACAAATACGACCACCACGACATTCATTCTCACTCACATCGATAAACTGAGAAACGTGATTGAAAATAAAATTGTGAATGGATTTGTCTGCGCCTGCTGGCGTAAAAAAGTCTATCAAATATATTTAATTCATTTGTTGTTTTTGTAATTTTTTTTCTGCGAGCCAACATAGTTGTTGGGATTGGACTGAGAACCCAACCCATGGAAATATTTACAGTATAAGATATCAAAAATGCCAATAGAAATGATGGCGTTTCATCGATATGAGATCAGGATATGCTGTCAAGGACCAACAGAACCCTAAAGGTTGAATTTTCTCTTGAATAAACAGATGTAATAGCTGTTGAGCCGTTAGGCGTGGATTTTTTAAACAATATTTTTTCGAGGACCATCAGATCCACTAAGCGTGGATTTTTAGAGCCACCAAGAGTGGAGTTTTAAAGACTATTTTTTTAGAGCCAACAAGAGTGTTTTTTACAAAATATTTTTTCAAGGACCATCAAGCCCCTACGCGTGGATTTTTTAAGAATATTTTGTAAGGACAATCAGGCCCCTACGCATGGATTCTAAAAGAATTTTTTTCAGGGGCCATCAGAGCCACTAAGCTTGGATTTTTATAGAATTTTTTTTCAGGGGCCATCAGAGCCACTAAGCGTGGATTTTTAAAGAATATTTTTTAAAGGACTATCAGAATCACTAAGCGTGGATTTTTAAAAAATAGTTTTTTCAAGGACCATCGCAGTCAGTAAGCTTGGATTTTTAAAAAAATAGTTTTTTTCAAGGACCATCACTAAGCCTGGATTTTTAAAGAATAGTTTTTCAAGAACCACCAGAGCCACTAATCGTGGATTTTCAAAGGATATTTTTTCAAGGACCATCACAGCCACTAAATGGATTTTTAAAGAATAGTTTTTTCAAGAACCACCAGAGCCACTAATCGTGGATTTTTAAAGGATATTTTTTCAAGGACCATCACAGCCAGCTAAGTGGATTTTTAAAGAATATTTTATTCTGAGATCCACAAATCTCAAACCACAATAGAGTATATTTCATATGCCGATAGAAATTTTCGAAAAGACATTTCCTCATCGAGGGAAGACCAATCTTCTATCTGTGAAAGAAGTTATATATTTGTCAGAAGTTTTAACAAGAGAAGATTTGAAAAATATTTTTTGAAGGTATTGAATAAATAAGCGTGGTTTTGAAAATAATATCTGTTTTTAAATATTTTTGAAAGACTAATAGTCAAATAATAATATCCAAAAGGGTGAGGCTCATTCTTGGTCCAACTATGTCAGATAAGGCTAGGTTTTTGGAAATTCGTACTAGAACTAAAGTACTAAAAGTACTAAATGTGGTACTATTTGCATTTGGCGAACCGATAGAGCTGAAATTAGGTTCACCGATGGAGTGTAGAATGTATATAGCAAAGGATTTTTGTGGACATTCGTCCTATAAATACCCGAAAAGTACTAAAATGTATGGAATTTGGTACAATTTCATAGCTTGTAAAAACTTGAAATTTGGAACGTAAATTAACGTTGAGAAGTAGGGTCGATATAAGTAGGTGGTTTTGAGAGCGTGTATTCATGTATTCGAAAAGTACTAAACTGTACTAAATTTGATAAATTTTTATTTTGGTGAAGCTGATGGAGCTGAAATCCAGAAATTTAAATTTAACATTATCGTCAGAGTGAAGGATTGAGATATGTATGTAGTTTTGGAATTTTTTACATATGTGTACGAAAAGTACTAAATCGTACTACAATTGGTACAATTTGGATTTGGTTGAACCGATAACCGATAAGATTACTACTGCATTGCATAACTGATGTATGTTGGTAGTTTGGAAAATTCGTACTTATGTGTACTAAATTTGGTGCTACTTGAATTTTGGGTGATCCGATACAGGTCGAGTCCTAAAGTTTTGGGAATTTCTACTAATTTAAATTCTGTACAATTTGGATTTAGGTGAACCGATAGAACTGGAACACTGACATTTGAAAATAAGATAAGGAGTGTAGGATATGGGGGGTATGAAAGTATTTTGAGAAATTTGTACTTATGGGTATAAACTGGTTCTAAATTTGTTACAATTTGGATTGGTGGACCGATAGTCATGGACTCCTGAAATTTGAGATTATGATTGGGGTATGTGGGAAGTTTCGGAAATTATGATTCTTAAGGTAGGTAGTTGAGGAAGTTTTTATTATTTATAACACTCTACATAAGGACAGGTGTGAATGGTGTGCCTATAAAAGGTTAGCTTTCTATCTATAAAAGGTCATGAAAAATGTATTTATTTTGTGTGTGATATATACATATGTATTTACTTAGTTAACAATTTTCTACTCACCTTTCTATTTCCGACAATCTTTACTCCGATTGAGCTGTAAAGAAATAAGAAAAAAATGTTTAGTATATAATAAGTATTATAGTAGTTCTGATATTATAGTGTGAAGAAGTCTTTGCCGAACATTTATCATTCAGTTCAGCTTATCATAGATCACGTCTTACGCAAAAAGTTGTTTTTTTTTTTTTGTAAATATACAGCTGAAAAATATAAAAAATGCATTCAAAACGGCTGGCTTCTTTATCATAAGATTTTCTTTTGAAAATAGAGACATACGTCAACTAAACAAGCCGCCTTAAACAGACCAAATATGGCGTCTAAAAGACCATCAAGTATTTTTAATATTGACGTCTTCTGATATTCTCTCTAGAAGCCTACAGAAGATCTTCTAAAAACCTCGATATGTGACTTCAGAGTAAATCTTGCTTTTTATTAAGATTTTTTCTGTATTCAAAATGCTGAGCATAAATATTAAATATTTGGTTTGTCACTGTACGAATTATAACAATTCGTTCCGATATCATAAAGCAAAAAATTGTTATTACTGTAAAAAGTTGGAAATTTTTGCAGGATCTGGAACAAACCAAATGTTCTCCTACTTGCTATAAATTATTTTCATATGAAAATTGGTAATTTTTCAAATTACAATAATTACATATCACCTAATAACTCAAATTATTTTCTAAAAATATATCCTTACACCTTTCATACCCCAACCTATTATTAACTGGTCAGTCATTCATTGACCCCACTCCTCCCCCCATTGAATTCAAATTGAAATGAAAACCGAATGCCATAACAAAATTTATATTTACATTTAATAAAAATAAAAAGAAAATCCCACACCCAGAAAATTGACATATGGTAACATAGTGTGTGTATGGCTGTGTGGCGTCAAGCCAGACGACAGGTAAGTAAATCAACACGGCTGCTAACATTGTGGTCCCGTCGTTCCCCACACACAGATATATGTATATACCTCGGCACATAAAGTATTTGAATTATTAAGATACTGTTTGAATTGAAATTAAATTAAAAGTTTTTCCCTCTCGGGTCCCCCACGATGGCATACAAACAGTTGTATATATATAAATTTAATTTATTGATTGTTTTGTCTACCGGTGGTGATGATATTGTTTTTCTTGTTGTAGTTTTTATTATTTTACACTACTTAGAGGGGTAGGTATTTATGATTTGTTAGAAAATGAAAGTAAAGGGTAACGTTGTTTTGATTTCAGAACTATATTTACTATAACAATCGAATTTCCAGACATGCTTTTAAAATCTTTTGGGGTGAATATTTCACAGACAAAAAATATGACTAACAAAATACATCAAAAGGAAGACCCCTAAAACTTATTCCATATATTATAATCCACCAAAGCGAAAGCATCTAAAAAGAACACTTACAAGTCCTCTATCCATTAAGGAAACCATTTAGAACGAGTGGTTTTTATTAAGGCTCAGTCGGTACCAGGGTCAACCTAAGAACCTACAAACCTTAAGACAAAACACGAGTGATTACAATTTCAATCTTTATTATAATACTTTGGATATCGGATCGTTTATAGCCGGCTGGTTGCCATTGGTTCTAGAGTACTTGGTCAAGTGATGTCGGCTCGTTGTTGATCGGACGGTTGGTATTCGGGAGGTTGCTGTTCGCTGGTTACAGTCGACTTGAAGATACTCGGCTAGCAGAGGTCGGCCCCTTTGGAGCTGACAAAGATATTAAAATTTACTAGTATCCGAGACTGCGGACGAGCTTCGACACTAGTAGTTCGCCAAGGTCCGAGATCGACCCTTTCGGCATGCAAAAGTGTAACATATATCCGTACAGTACTAAGAAGTGAATGAGAATTATTACTTCAAGAAAAGTGCCGATAAATGCATTGAAGTTGAAGAACACAAGTAATAATGCCGGGCTTAGGATTACTGTGAGATGTTACTTACTACTAAATATTGAGGTGGGTTGCAATTAATTTGTGTAGTACAGTGGTGGGTAGTACTTTAAAAGTCCTCCGAAATGACTACGAGCCATAGCCTTTTTATACCACAAGCGGACGTCTAACGAGAAAGGTCCCCGAAGAGGGACATTTAAAACATATTGGTTTGCCTTCGAAAAAGGAATTTGGTCCATGGAAGGCGACTAGAAGTATTCTGTCCACAGTGAGCTTCTAAAAGGACTTTTGCATATAGGAGGCTTCTGAAATCTCTGAGAGGTCTAACGTGCATAAGAGATCCGTGAAGTTTCTTCTTACCATCGACACTGAGTCCTCTGAAAGATGTTCGGGAAATATTTTTACTTTTGAAGTCATCTGAAATTCTGCCCATAAAAACACACTGAAAATCTTCTGGAAATAGAAGACCCCTAAAATAAGTTTTTATGGAGTCAAAAATGTCTGACAGATTTCCGGCTCATATAACCTGACCATAGGAAGCCACTGAAAAAGTCTTCCAGGCACATCAGGCTTCTGAGGGGTATGAAGGACCACAACTGGCTTCTGAGAGGTCTTGGGGCCAAAATACCTCTATAAGTCAAGTCAACAGCCAGCCTTAGAGAGATTTCAGTATCTGACAGTATTTCGATTTATATAAGACCATACCATAGGAAGCCACTGAAAAAGTCTTTTTGGCACATTAGTTCTCTAAGAGGTCTGAGGGACCACAGCTGCCTTCCGAGAGGTATGAGAGGCCAAAAGAACCATTGGAAGATTTTCTTCTGAAAATAAGAACAACGTAGGTTAGATAGATGTCGTCTAAAAAGCATTCAATTTTTACTAAAGGTCTTCTAAAAATAGAAGCCATCAAATAGGTTTTTTTGACGTAAAAAAGGTCTTCCTACAGTTTTTGAAATTCTCTAAATGAACTAAAGTTTTTGAACATAAAATACCTCTAAAATATGCTATAAGACTTTCTGAACAAGGTGGGCTTGGTAGCAGTATAGTCGGCGAGCGAAGCAGTATTGTCGAACGGGGCCGGCCATATGATACCCTACACAACTTCCACGAAATTCTAACATTCTGTGTATGTTTATTTTGATCCTGGACAATATTTCGTGATATTTGCACCCTCTTGCCCGAATAGAGCTCAGCAGCACCTCTTCCTTACACTGACATATTATCCGAATAATACTAATATTCAGTACACACCTTCTAATAACTTGTCGAGATTTTCTTCACCGTGGGTTGTGTTGTGATGTTCGGTTTTTAATTGTGATTTAAAGATCGACTCAAACAAAAAAAAAAATACCTTTTGGCCCGATTCCCTTTTCCATACCTTTTGACCCGATCCCCTTCTTCATTTAAATGGCTGCACAAAACTATAATACCCTGACAACATACTTGTTTAGGGTATAAATATTCTGGGCACACCAGCCTTCTGACACTTCTGAAGGACACATACGATTTTCAAAGCCTCTCAATGATTTGAGACATTAAACACTGCAGTTTTTTTCTAACAAAAGGTATCTGAAATGTAATTCGGACATATTTGATTTTTCCAATAGAACAATAGGGTACCCCCATATTCGACCCCTTTCGCCAACTATAGCCACCCAGCCATAGCTTTTGTTTTTCCATTGTTTACTTTCTCAATGTGTATAATAATTTAATTTGCCTTTCCTTAATAGTAATAGCGCAGCAACAATAACAACAACACCATCCACATCAACAACAATGACAATAACAATAAACATTGAAACAGGACACTCCTTGGCGGTATCAAGCAATGGATTTTTCATGGCATGGGTGGTGGCTGGTTGGTTGTCCACAATGAAGGCCAACAATGCCATGCAGCAGGCAGGCAGCACAACATACATTGGCAACAATAATGGCTGCTGCTGCCACTACTGCTCTTGTTGTTGCTACAATTCTTCTTTAAATGAACTTTCGAGGACAATTGACACGTTTGGTTGCCATGTAACCCCTTACTTGATGTCTTCGCTCTCATGTCCCTCTCTCGTTCTCTTAACGATTTTGTCTTCTGCGAATGAAATCTAAGTAACGAACGAAAAAAAATGAAAATCGAAAGGAAAAAACTTTCCATGTGACTTGTTCCAAAAGCGAAATCATGAAGTGTGGCAGGGTCGAACTATTTGACTATGTTCGGTGGTTTTGCGTTGTGTGCAGTTCATTGTCTTCCTTGTGATTACAATGAAAGCAACGACAGCATTTTTATTTGATATGATTCTCTTTAATTCTATTTACACTCGAATTCTAGAGCAAGGGTATAATCTTGTGCTGGTGGCTGGGGGTCATGACCAATGGCCCTGAACTAATCGGGATGACAAAAATTGGTAAATATTTTATGGGAGGTCAACCTATATAATTAGCCAGAATCTTCGTTTATAGTTGTCATGTGCATGATTTGGAGGGAAGGGAAAAAGTCCATAAGGATTATTTCCATTCAAGGAGGGAAATTCAGAATTAAAATATAACAAAAGACCTTCTAATAATTCTAAACAACATACATTGATTGGTATTTCCACTAAAAGAAGACAATGTGACATGACAAAGGATATAACGCCAATGCGACTTTGTATTCAAAGTCTCAACAATACCTTACCTTTAAAATTCTCCAAGAAAAGTAGGATTCCTCTTTCAATACCTAACCTTTCAAATTCCCAAGTAAAGTGGGATTCCTCCTCCATGGCTTAAAGTACGTTGCTATTTTTAAAATCTTTAAATAAAATATTTACATTTTAAAACACTTTTAGTTTAATCCAACTACAAAATTAGATCCCTATAAATAAACCTATGTACATGTCACGGCATTTATGACGTACTATAATCACATTTTACACAATTGAAGGTATAAACCATTGACCTACAATAAAAACTACGTACGAACCAAACATTTTTACCTATCGATACATGAATGAATTTTACAACAATTCAATGGATGAATGAAACCCCTAAGACTAGAACAGGATTTTAAGAAAAGAAAACTAACACATATGCATCATCTTCATACCATGTGGTTATAGCATTTACATCGGTGTTTAATACGTTTATCAGTACGTATTTTTTTCAAAGAATCGAAAACAATGTTAGGGATTTTGACGTCAATTCGAAACAGAAACATATTCAAATATTATTTACGTCAATTTGTATTTTTTTATTGATGGGCAATTATTGCAGGTTGTCTGCAATTAAAAATCGAACTCATAGTCTGGACTCTAAGTCCAAAGTATATAAATATAGGATATTACGTAGTATATTCACCATCACTAAAATCCATAGATTTAACATACTAAAAAGCTAATCAAAACATCTTAACTTTAAACTGAAATTAAAGTATCCATATATGCAGCCTTTTTGAATTGGAAAAGGTCTGAACAAGTCTTCGCAAACGGGCCTAATTGTTGTATTAACGTACACCAAAGAGCAATAATATTACCACCTAGGCAATCAGGGATCTATACATATAAAGACTATATTTAATTTCTCCTTAGGAATCATTAGGTACTTTTTAAGGACTACATAAAATTTAGAATCAATAGTGTATGATATTTATAGAGAAGAAGATAGCACATGACAGATCATATAAATACCAAATTCGGTTGAAGAACGCGCTCAAGAACCCCAAAATACCGAAAATTGGGGGGGTACCCTTTAATGGGGGCTACCCGATATAAGGGTGGGCCTATATTCATAATTTTTAGTGGAAAGATTTGATCCCCAATAAGAACGCAATAATTTCAGCGAATTCGATTGAAAAACGCTCTCCAGAACCAAATTTAAATCGGACGAACATATAGACGGGAGCTATATCTAAATCTGAACCGATTTTCATGAAACTTAGCACACATCATTCTAGGCTTAATTCAGTAGGCTGTGCCGAATTTCGTGCAAATCGAAAGATATTTAGGGACCTTTGTGCACCATTTACCTTAAATCGGACGAAAATATATATGGGAGCTATATATAAATCTGAACCGATTTTCATAAAACTTAGCACACACCATTCTAGGCTTTATTCAGTACGCTGTGCCAAATTTCGTGCATATCGAAAGATATTTAGGGACTTTGGTACACCATTTACCTTAAATCGGACGAAAATATATATGGGAACTATATCTAAATCTGAACCAATTTTTTCCAATTTCAATAGGGTTCGTCCTTGGGCCAAATAAGTGACGTATGCCAAATTTCATCCAATTTGGATCATAAATGCGACCTGTACTTTGTTTACAATTTAACATGGACAGACAGACGGACATGCATAAATCGACTTAGAATGTGATTCTATGCATATTCTCAAAATGAACCATGTGTCTATCTCGTTTCCTTTTGCCTGTTACAAACATATGCACAAATACATAATACCCTGTACCACAGTGTGGTGAAGGGTTTAAAAACTCGGCCATTAGAAACTAGATGTTTTTGTTATCCTGTGATCACTAACGGTTTTTCATAAAAGTCAATGTTCCGATTTTTTTTCTATCCAAAAATCTCCCTGTGCGCATAGAAAAAAATTTACTTCGGTACATTAAATGTTTAATTATGTGGGTTCCTTGGAACAGTTCAATATTTTATATTCCCAGGATTCTAAGCATTGTCAGGAAAAAATTCAAACTTGGAAATAATATGATTTTGTCTTTAAGAAAAATATGTTCTTAGGTTCCCAATAAAAATATGTACAAGAAAGTTGATTTTGGGGAAATAAATCTTTTGGCTCCTTGGGATCCTGTATTCTATAGAAAAAATTATCTTAGGTCCTCAGGTTTTTATGTTTCCAGAATTTTGTGGCTTTTCTGTTAAAACCCTTATAACCTATAGAATTTCATTCTCTGCAGAAAAAAAATCTGTCTTTAGGTTCTCAATAGAAAAAAAGGTACATCGGTACAAAAAAGCAAGTTTTTTTGGAACGTAAATCTGCAGGTACCTTAGGGTAGTTTATTATAGGAAAATATCCTTAGGATTTGATCCTATGTATTTTTTACAGTTCCAGAATATAAGTTCTCTGTTGCCTTAGGATTTTTTCTATAAAAGAACATACTTTTTTAAATTCTGTATGAAACCCAGCCCTTAAAATCCCGATGATATTTATTTAAGATTTTTATACCCTCAACCGTATGGCTAATGAGGGTATTTACCCTTGCAAAAACGTGCCTTATCAAAATATTCAATGTTTCTTTGAACCAAATCCGTTGCAGGCATTTTGGTTACGATTTACAAATGTCCATGTGTCCCCGTCTGGTCGGCTGTATCTCTCAATATATCGTAATATTTCTTTCAAACTTAGTTCAAGTTCGAAGATGGGGTATAGGGTCAAAATTGCGTTATAAATAATTTTATATTATCATTACCATGCCTATGTCAAGTCCGAAGATGGGACCCATTGATCGACCACTTCTGGTACCTCCTCCACAAAGGGTTAACATTTTAAATATTTACAAATACAATATTAGGCAAATGAAATGTCCAATTTGTACCAAAGATTGCAAAACCTATTATCTGTAGGTATATATCTGACACTGTTTTACTTGTTATTGCAAAATTTTATTAGAACTATTTGTACTGAATGGACTCTCGGGAACTTTTTCTAAAAATGATTATCTTTAAAACCCTGATCTACCGAAACCCTTATTTTGAAAACAGTTATGGAATTTTCTATAAATAATAGGTCCTCTGGAACCTGGAATAGGTCCTCTATAACAAAACTGTCCCAAGGACAGTTTCCAGATTCCCTCAGTATTCTCTGAGATTCCCTCAGTATACAAAGGATTTTTATCTGAGATTTTTTACAGATTTTTTTCTATAAAAAATTTAGAAAATTAAGAATTTTTAATGTATTCTGCGTTTTTTATCGCTTCTGGAAACTTTGACATTTTTTATATATAAAATTTCCAGATTCAGGTCCTCACATTATTTTTAATTCCAGGATTCGATGGCTATTCTGCAGAAAATATCTCCAACCTTAGGATAATTTGGAAATCTGTTCATATTTTCTATAAAAATAAGACCTTTGAAACCTGCGGATTTTTTCTATTAAAAAACTGGTCCAACGTACACGTTTTTTATATTCTATAGAAAATCCCTGTTCTATGCATCCTTAAGAAAAACGCAGATTTTTTGGTCATTTTTATAAAGAAGTATGCAGTTAGTGACCATAGGGAATGTTTCTGTAGAGGTTTTTTAATCTCAAAATTTTTTATAGAAAAAACGTCCAGGAGATTTATGATTTTATATAGAACTTTTTATCGATAAAAATTGTTCTCAAGATCCTAAAGATTTTTCTACAGAATATAGAAAAAAATAAAATGTAGTTTCCTCCTATAATAAATCTTTTCTCAGTGACCTGGAGAAATCCATGATTTTTTTTTCATAAAAATTATAATTAAAATATAGACCAAGGATATAACTTTGAGTGAGTTAAGAGGACTGGCCAATATTTTAATTTTAATGAAAAATTCCATTAGCTCGCATTAGAGCTTACTTGGGTGGTTATAAGACCAATAGGTCCCATCGAGAATTCCGATAATATTAAGGACTATTCGTTTTTCGTTCCTGAGGTTTAATTTTTTATAACAATAATTGCCGAAAATTGTCTACAAAAAATATCAACTCAAATTTGTTCTTAATGACCATTACGATTTAAATTTCTCACAGCTATTCCGAACTCAATAGAAACCAAAATTTGCCAATTTGAAAAAAAAAACAAAAGCAGCCAAAAGTCGATGCTCATAAAAGATACTTTAGTTTAAATATGTTTTGAACTCTTGACATGCAACAAGCTAGGGACTTTGACACCAATTGTTTGTTAGCCATGTTTATTCTTTGAAGACACATGACAAGTGCTATAAGGGTAAGCGGGTGATGGTGGTGTGTGTGATGGTACGTGTGTGCCATATAGTATCTATGGCAATACGGAGGCGATAACTATTTCATTTTTTTGTTTTTCTTTTTTGTCTTTTTCGGCTAGCTTTTATTGACCTGGTCACCTAAGGCGTCCAAACGACACCAACACATCTCTTGAAGACAAACAGACAGACAAAATAAGTGAAATATGAGCATTGAAGTGCAACTACAACAAAAAACAAACAACAATTCAAACAATGACAAAAGACGTTCAATGTTCTTCTCAGGTTCCCTAAAAATAAACAATTCATTTTTTTCCTTTTGGCTCAAAGAAATTTGGTGACATATACACGTGTACTTCATGTGCAGCATGTACGTACACTATGAATGTGTGTTTTTCTTCTATCCAAAAAAGGGGTTGGGCCTCGAGATGGATACTTTTGGAAAAATAAAAGGCGTAGAACAAAAACACGTTTTGTTTTGACTATGTCTAAGTGATTCTTGGCAAACGAAGAAAATGTCAAGCTATAAAATTTAGCGAAAATGAATGCTGGCTGTTTGCTTATATTGTGGTTTGTAGCCTTACACATTCTATCAAATAATACCAAAGAAGAAAAAAGTTGGAAGTGAGCTTCCAAAACAAAAATTGCGAAACACATTCTGAAACATCTTAAAAGAAAAAAAAATAAGGCATGACATTGAAAGAAATACTTCGCACGCAGTTCGTGTAAACTTTAGGCACTTTAGAAATGCTGTATACACACATATAAATTTACAGAGGAATTCCAGTAGGTCATACAAAACTCGGATATACCCTACACCAGCAAATGCTGGTACATACCACTTCCATTGAATCTAAGTGAAACAAGGAAACATCTTCCAATTCATTATCAGCTTCCCATTTAACAAATAAGGCATCCTTGTGATTTGCAGTCATGTCCTTGCATAATTGCTTATTCCATGATGTTACAAACGAAACGACAAACCCTGTAGACCCTACCAACCCTTGATGCAGGTTATGTATGTATTCGGAGAGAACAAAAATATAATACCAAGATTATTGCCTAAAGCCTTTACAGTGGTTGTTATTGTTGGCCATTAAGCCTATTTTTGTAAGTGAGGAATAAAAAAACGACAAGTATTCGTTATTGCTTAACCCCCCTCCTACCCATCCTTCCTGGCTGTGTTATAACATTCATCGTCAGACACAAAACTTTACTCGTAAAGCCGTCACAACCAACATTACCATCATCACCATCGTCGTCGTCATTCTTTTCCTATGGCTTCGGCAAGACCAGTAGCATCATCAACGTCATGGCTACCCCATAGCTTAGCGACATCATCACAGGAACAGAAACAATATTGCCGTCGTCACAGCCTCTACAATAATGCTGATGATGATGTGTGGCAATGTTGTCGCATTGTAAATAGAAATACACATATATGGGTTGCAGTATTATACCTCGAACTGTATTGAATTTTTTAGGCCATAGAGAAGAGTTCTGCGGAATTTTATAGGCCATTTAAGGGTAGATGGGACATAAAGGTTAACGAGACTAACAACGCAAGATATACAAGTTGTTCAAAGGAAGAAATTCGCAGGATCATAGGGCATATTCAATTCAACGGAACCTAGGAAACTGTCCAGAGGCCCAAATAGAAAAAAAAAAACGTCAGTGAATTGTGGTCGGATTTTTTCCATAGGAAGAAAAATGCCTCAGTGGACTGTGGTTGTATTTTTTTTTTCTATAGAAAAAATCCAAAGAACTGACATTTCTTTCTATAAAAAATACCTCATTTAACTGAGGTTCTGAGTAAAAAAATATAGGAAAATATACCACAGAGAACTGAGGTCGCATTGTTCTATAGAAAAAAAAATACCTCAGAGAACTAAGGTTATTTTCTATAGAAAAAATACTTCAGTGACTGTGGTTGCGATTTTTCTATCAAAAAATCAGAAAATTCCGCAGAGTAAATATAATTGTAGGAGATTTTGATCGGGCTTATTTTACTAAACGATTTTTTATTTAAAATATCAACAAATTTGCAATTTAAGAGAGTCCTATTCCGGCTTTTCTATATGTTTTCTTTTCAGCGGTAACATCTGTTCAGTGGGATTTTTCTATGAAAAACCTGAAAAAAATATTTTGTTTAAAATATCAAAAAATTAGCAATTTAAGAGAGTCCTAAAAGTAGATTATAAAATATTCCGGCTTTTCTAAAGGTTGTCTTTTCAGCCCTGATATCTGTTTTCAATTGTACCCTTCTGTATGCTGATTATTATTTCGCTTGGAGTCACCATTCTTTTGAAAGTGCACCAAAAATCGCAAACCCATTTTTGTTGTTGTTAGAAATAATTTAACGAAGGGCTAGTAAATTGAATCTAATGGCAACAATAGAATTAGGTAACAAATTGTACTAAAGGGTAGCTAAACAAATTATCACACTTAGATTAAAAAAAAATGAAAGGATACTCTTCATATAATAAATACTATCCTCAGGATAGTGAACATTTTTATTTTTTGGCAAATAAAAATAATTCCCAGGAAGCTTTCCAATAAATAAATCCCCAGGGGTCTGAGTAAATGTACTCGTAGAAGATTTTCAGGGACCTAAAGACCAGGCAAAAAGGTTTGACTATAACCAACGTAGATTTTCTATAGAAAAATTTAGTACCGTGAACCTGAACCTGAAAAAATCCGCAGAGGCCTGCGTAAATGTACTTGATACCTCAGTGAACTGAGGTTGTGGTTTTTTCTATAGAAAAAATACATCAGTGAACTGAGGTTGAAAATTTGTTCTATAGAAAAAAAAATACCTCAGTGAATTGAATTTGCGATTTTTCTCTAGACCTGCGTATATGTACTTGTGAGAAAAAAACACCTCAGTGAATTGAGTTTGCGACTTTTCTAAGTTTGCGATGAACTAAGGTTGCGATTTTTTCTATAGACAAAGTACCTCAGAGAACTGAAATCTAATTTTTTCAGTTCACTTTAAAACTATGGACATTGTACGTCCTGTAAAACAACATGCCTACAGTGTAACGCCACTACCAGTCTTTGAAATATTTCCATCCAACCACCATTGACACACATGAACGCCACTGCAGCCGCTGCTGTCGTTTTATTTTATTTCACTCTATGAAGCTGCTTTATGTGTGTGCTCACTTTTATTTACAGAAATCGTTTAACAAATATTTTTTTCCCATTACACACACATAACCTTGAAACATAACACCAGTGTTGCCACCAACCCACTTCAGTGACAAGCACAGTAGTGAACCATTCCAGCACACAGCAGAATAAAATAGGCAGAAAAATATTCTTGGCCAAAAAGTAAAAGCAAGGAGGGCGAGTAGGAGAACACACTGATGCTGTGTCGAGGCTGGATACAATGTACAAAAGATATATATACGGTATTCAATGTAAAAGTTCGCTACCTCAACTAGATACTCGTTTGTTTACTCCACACAGCGAACACAAAAACATTTTCCAAAAACACTGAAAACCTCACTAGGCTGTGATGAGGGGGGATAGTCGTATGCCGTAACAAATGAATAGCTGGTATTTTAACCTGTTATGGCTGCTGATGATGGTACTTTAAGTTCTTCGTTGGTTATGATGACGCTGCCACTCCGACAGTGATGACGGCGATGCTGATGATGGTAATGTTTGTCGGATATTATGAAGTGTTAAAGGTAATACTACAAATGTTGGTGCAATCGTTCACCATTCCGCCTCCCCCCGATACAACAAAGGAAACTATTGAAACGTGTTTTTTGTGCGTTTTACAATGACCATATTTCATCAACACCACCAACAACATCACAAATTTGATGTTGGGTTCGACGAAAGTTGTTCGAAATCTATGCCGCAGCTTCTCTATGTAATTACGCAATATATCAGGCAGGCCTTTGTCACAGGGAGAGACTGAGAGAATGACTGCAGTGGAATGCAATTTCACTTGCCTTTAACCCCTCAATTGACGTCATTCATTTGGTTATGGTAAAATACGAATATTTGCACTGCATTCAGTGCAGATTTGAAGGCAAAAAAACATTGGACTCGCACACACACAGTCACATTGACAGAGAGGGAAATAAACCATTTAAACATCGGCCAGTAAGTTGAAACAAATGGGAATATTAATTAGGTCACAAATTGTGGTAAAGGGTAGCTGCACAAATTATCACACTTGGTTTTAAAAGAGGTCGGAGTAAATGTAATAATAGAAGAATTCGATAGGACTTTTATTACTACACGATTTTTTATTTAAAATATCAACAAATTTGCAATTAAAGAGAGTCTTCAAATTAGATTAAAAAATACTCCTGCTTTTCTCTATGTTTTCTTTTCAGCGCTAACATCTGTTTTAAAATGTACCCTTCTACATGCTGACCATTATTTCGCTTGGAGCCATTGTCCTTTTGAAAGTGAACCAAAAATCTCAAACCCTATTTTGTTGTTAGAAATAAATTTTACCAAAGGCTAGTAAGTTGAATCCTCTATAGAATTCATTATTGCCATTACGACCTAATATAATCAGCGTATCTTTTTCCACTATTCCATTTCAATGACCCTTTACTGTATACCTTTTTTTCCAAAACAACTCTATATCTAAAAAAATAGTTAACATTTGTTTTTACATATCACAATGATTGTGGCTGGTGGTGGACAGGAATGGCACTTTACAAAAACAAAAAAAATCTGTGTAAATGTTTTCGTTTTTGTGGTTTCAAGTGAATTCTTTGCACAAATGGCAATGAATGCAACACACCATTCAAGTGTGTTGGAAATGATGTTTACCGCCTGTGGGGTATTAAAGAATCAATTGTTTTTCGGGTGCCATTCACACAAACTCACACACAGTCATGAAGACAAAAGGATATAACATCGAGTTGCGAACTTTGACGACAACGCAATTCATTTCAATGTTTTGGTCAACATAAAATACAATGGCCGGTTATACGAATCATTTTGGCATAGAAAATGGAATCGGCAGTAGAAGTAACATTGCTACAATTGTTAGTTTTTGTATGACGTAAAATAACAATTCATTTACCACATTAATCTATTGGTAAATATGTATTTTGCATTGCACTGTTGATTGTTCTGCAAACATTGAAATGCTGGAGAATGCGAAATAAAGCAAGTGACGTCTATTGTGGTTTTTGGAAGGGCTTCGGGTAATTAGCATTTGGAGACTAATATTTGGTGCATTTGGAATAAAGTACTAGAATTTGAAAATTGATCTGTCAATTCTTCAATAAAAACACAGAAGCCGAGTCCGTACTGAAAACACGAACTTTTATTATGTTAAAAATTTTGGCGATCGGAATAGGACTTTCACCATGCTTATTTTTATTAAAATTATGAACAAATTTGCAGTTTAAGAGAGTCTTAAACAAACATTAAATGCAAAATAAAGCAAGTGACGTCTATTGTGGTTTTTGATGTATAATTAGAATTTGGAGACGAATAATTAGTAAATTTGGAAGGAAGTATTATAACTTGAAAATTGGTCAGTCGATTATTCAATTCCAAACAAAAAACCGTGAGAAGACATGTCCATATTGAAAGCAAGAATTTTAATGATCGGATCGGAATATGCTTAGTTTTTATTAAAATTATCAACAAATTTGCAGTTTAAAAGAGTCATAGGTTTGTAGTGAGTTACTTTTGTTCGTTCCACCTTGTCTATATACTTTCTTCTTATTTCTTTTTACTTCTCCAGTTACATGCTAAAACGAATATTTGTTTAAAAATTTATTAGTTACGGATATAATATTTAAGTTTAAAATTTACATATTAGATTTTGAAGTAATATTTGACGTTATGTGGGTTAAAATACATTTCTACACATCATGTTCTCTAACATATGTACCCATTTTGTATGCGATCACTTCCAAATAAAGTTAAAAATTATTTTTTTTACAGAAATGGCTGAAAGCCACCATTCAATTATGACGTAATTGAAACAATTAAGCGGTTAATCACTGCCTTTAAAGTAGTGTTTGATTTGCTCAATACAAATACAGTGTATGTATGTGTGTGAATGTGTCAAGTGTGTGTGTTCGACGTTGTTCACAAAAATGTTTTCTTACTATTTTATGTTTTTTATTTCTGTAGTAACGATTTTTATTCATTTGTCAGTCTGTCTGTCTATCTGTTACAGACATTGTGCGTGGAACATAACATAAAAGTTATGTGCCCCCATGTACTCACACACAAAATAGCAGTCATACAGCAGTAAGGCATAACCCCAAACATAAATATGAACAACAGCAGCAACAACAACAACAACCATATGAAATAAATTAGAAACAAAATCTGACAAATGACAGACAACTAAATGTTTGAAGTAATTTATTTATTTTTTGTTTAAAGAGAAAAATATCGAGGCGCCACATGGAATTAAGGGGTTAAGAGTTTGAAAAGGTAAGGATTCAAAGCATGAAGTCTGATTCAAAATATGTCAGTTCATGTAGTTCTGATGAACATAAATTATATTTTTGAAGTTTTATCAAACATGTTTTAAATTATAAAAAATTAAGTCATTTCTAGGTATGCTACAACTCTAATGACCTTTACTATTAAACCTAAGTTAATTCGGCCAATGAACGAACTCCATCGTTCAAATGGAACTACATGAACCAAAGCCCCAGTTTCATTCATTCATTTGGCAGAATAGTTCCCTTTGAACAACCCAACTCTAATCTCTAACCTTTTCCTCCATTAATAAAACCCACTCGTTATTTTTTCCACATTCAGCATACAGTGTATGACTGCCTCAATATAACTAAAATTGTGAGTCAGTATTTTCTGTATGCGTGTACGGCTAAATTGTCGCCAAGAAGCCCAAGACCGACAAAAAAAGAGTGATTTGTTTTGGGAATTGAAGTGAACGCAAGTGTGGGTTGATGAAATGTATAGTGGTGGCACGCAACAAATGGTCACAGCATTCATCTATACAAGCCACCAGCCTCAACAACCCGTAGTAAAGTTAGTAAACCAACGAAATGAAACAAACACAGCCGACGACAGTGAATTAACTTTATGTGCACTGAAATAGGCAACGAAAAATCCCAAATGTACCATGCCGAGAAGCAGCTTAGGCACACAATTGTTAATTATATCACGTTACAAAAACTCTAACAATAATAAAAACAAAAATCATAATTATTTTAAATAGGTCGCAATGTGCAAACAAATATTGTTTTATTAAGTGAATAATATAAGATTTTATAAGGTCCTCGATAGAGAATATTTGTAATGGAATTTTTAGAGATTTACTGTAGGTACAATTTTTTCTGGATCTAAAATACATATTAAGTAAATTTTATGAGATAAAATCCCCTAACAGTTATTTTAAAGACCCCACTTAAAAGAGGTTTTCGGAAGATTTTAAATGGATATCTAACTTACAATACCACAAAAGCATTTTATTTCAGAGTCTCGAGGGAGTACTGATTATTACTAGTTTTAAAGGTACATACTGGATATACGGTGGATGAGAACATAACTTCTAATTGTGAATGAACTGTTTTTTAAAACCCTAAAGTAACGAATTCCTAATTATAGCACTTCGGCTCGATATATATTTTATGTGGGGGCTATCTCAAAATAAGGGCCTATATAAAACATGAAGAACCTGCACCGATTGTATCGAAATCACCAATAGCTAGAGCAAAAATAATTGATAGACTAAATTTTTGGGATTTCACATTATATTCAACGTCAGATATTGGGCGCATATAATACTATTTTATAACCTTTTAGCTCTGGAAGAACTATATAAGAAAATATAAATGCATATACAAGTTTTTCTGTCTATAGACGATTTGTCAAAGGCCTGCTTTCAATAGAAGACTTGTACTACTTATCATGTCCATTCACCATCTAGATTAGCTTTCTCGTTTATGAAGAACCCGTAAATTTTTTCTGGATACCAGGTGTAGATCTTATCCTGAAATTTCTAACTGCAATATTTTTTTTATTAAATGTATCAACAAATTTGCAATTAAAGAGAGTCTTAAAAATGTGCTTTGAGTTCTTAAAAAAAATATGGTCTGGGAAGGTAATGTTGATGGTCCCTTGCATGTGGAAAGTTATTCTATTCATGGAAGATCTGCGGAAGTTTTAACTACACTATTTTTCATTTAATGTATCAACAAATTTCAAACAAATTCAAAAGAAACTAAATATGTGATTTAAGTAGTTTAAAAAATATCCCCTAAAAGAAACTATAGAGACAAATCGTCTAAGCCTGCTTTCAATAGAAAGCATGTAGTAAGTCTCTGTCCATAATGACACAAAACTTTTGTGTAAAAGGGACTGCAATCTGCAGACTATCTAATGAAAGTCGTAAGTCTAAGATCTTCTGTTTTACAAGTTATTCTGTCCTTAGAAAACTAGTATATGGTCTATAAAGATAATGTTTGTAGATGGCAAATCTAACGAAGTTATTTTAACTATCGAAGATCTGCAGAAGTTCTGACTACACTATTTTTTATTAAATGTATCAACAAATTTGCAATTTAAAAGAGACTTAAAATTTGATTTCAGTAGTTTAACAATCTTTGCAGCAGGTTATTGTATTGTAATAGGGTTCTTTGAACTATCTAATAAAAGTCGTATGTCTTCTTCTGTGGAAAACCTCCTGCGTAAAGCGATTCTATAGCTTTACGAGCTATTGTATTCATATAAAATTTGTACATGATCTATAAAGATAAGATTGATGGTCCTTTGTATATGGATCTGATGAAGTTATCTGCTCTGATAAAGTTATTCTATCTGTCGAAGATCAGCAGAAGTTTTTACTGCACAATTTCTTTATTAAATGTATCAACAAATTTGCAATTTAAGAGAGACTTAAAAATTGATTTGCGTAGTTATAGCTTTTCTATCTTTTGACGATCTGCAGTTCTAAAAGTCTCATGCTTGCAGGTGATCTGACGAAGACGTATAAGTTCTTAATTTTATGGTATACTTTTAGATGATGACAAAATTGAATACAAAAAAGCCCAGTTTTCGAAATTTGATACATTATTTTTCGTCTAAAGACTTAACGATTTCCGTTGAGGATCCAAATATTGCAAAATGATCCCGGGACTCAGGATTTAGATCCGCCGAACGTTCAAGGTCTGTGGTAGTAGATTAGGCTATCATATGGTGCGCGCTTACTGTCTTTAATTAGCTTATTAATTTTTATACTTATATTACTCCTGAAACACTGTGTCAAAAAACTGTGTGTAACTAAAACCCTGCAAGCAATTGGAAGTGAGTTTCTCACTCCCTCGCCCAATAAGTCACTTCCCCGTCACTTCTTTTCGGATAAAAGGCGATAGTTTGTATAACTACAATAACAAAACTGTTCTTCTCTACTTTATATCGCCTTTGAGTTACTTCTGAGTGACGCCTAGGAAGACAAAAGAAGATTGATCAAATGCTACAAAAACAATTTGCTCTCTTTCAAAATTGTCTTTCATCTCTTTGTAAAAACAGTTAGAGGAGAAAACATATAAATCAACTCAGTTAATGTAATTTTAAGTGATCTGTATGTATCAATAGTGATCTGTATGTATCAATAGTGTGATATTTAAATAATTAAAAAAGCGTAAAGAAAATACAAAAAAAAAAACAGAAATTTTTATTTATATTGTGATTGTTAAAAGTTTGTATTTTATAATGTTTTGAAAGTGATTGTGTGAAAAAATAAATAAAATAATTTGAAAATTGTTAAATTATTTAATCAATAAGTCGTTTCAGTGAATAAATAATGTAATATTGAAAATATTATGCCTACTAGAAGTGACGAGGAAGTTAAGTCGAAGTAACGTCAAGGCGATAGAAACAGTCGCGGAAGATAGTCGCATTCTTATCGCGGAAGCCACCTCCTTCGGGAAGAAATGAACCACGTCCGCGTCACTTCCAAGAAGTAACTTCTGCGTGTCATATGCGTAGTATCGCGGAAGTTACTTCTAGATGTTACGCAGAAGTTACTTCTTGGAAGTGACGCGGACGTGGTTCATTTCTTCCCGAAGGAGGTGACTTCCGCGATAAGAATGCGACTATCTTCCGCGACTGTTTCTATCGCCTTGACGTTACTTCGACGTAACTTCCGCGATAGTTTTTGCTTGCAGGGAAATCGAACATAATGGTTGTCATTGTACACATACACAAACGCACATCATGTAAAAAACGCACAATAAGAGTTTAAAAACAAACTATTCGGGGTGACACAGGGAGATATGGTGCGTTGTAGACCTGACCTCCGTTACCCCGCTCCAACTATGTTGGCAGTAATGTGGCAAATAAGTCGCTGGTAAACTATTTTTAAACGTTTCGAGTTTAATGCTAGCTCTGCTGCTGCCGCCTCTGATGAAATCAGGCTCAACGCTCATTAAGAGGTGTCACAAGTAATTGTACCGTCGGTGTCTAGTGTAAGAGAGGTTTTTTGTTTTGTTTTTGTTGTTATCTACAGCATATATGTGTGTGCGGAGGTGGTGGGGGAAGAACACGCACTATTGATGTCTACAAATAGATATGAGCGAGCTATGGTGTCTGAATGTGGGAGGTACTTAAGTAAAGGTGTGAACTTCTCAAAAAAAAAAAAAATATTCACAACATAAAATCCAGGTCATTGTATTCCACAATTATGGCAAGGGCTTACAACAGATATGTAAGTGTGTTCGTGTGAGAGAGTGTTCATAATGAAAAATAGTAATTTGTATTTGTTTCCCTGGCAAAAATGGAATTGAATTGTTTTTTGTAAATGGAATGAAGAAAAAATTCTAATACATTATGTTGACTGGCTGATTGGTTGTCTAACTGACTGACACCGGCTTAACCATTTTTGTCATGCAATCTTTAAATTAATAATTAATTTAATTCATATCTAACAGAGCAAATCAAGTAAATTTATTTATATTCCTCATTCATTTACACAAATGAAATTATGAATGCAATTTTATTTCTTCGCTTCAACAAAGTAATTAATTCAATCAATAGATTTCCCTCCCACCTCCTTGCTATTGTCCGCAGGAAACATTAAAACTTGCAATAAAATAATGAAGGCAGGGAGGGAGGGAACGAGAGAATAGCAGACACGGCATTCCTCCAATAAAGAAAAACATTCTAAAAGTCAAATTGAATGTTTACAGATAATTTCTTAAAAACAACAACAAAAAAGAGTTGTTTCATTTTGTGTTCCTCTATCACGACATAAGGCAGTTAAAAATTAAGTTTATTAGCCAAAATAAAGAAAACTAGTTCACTGATCTCTTAAAGGGGTAAATTAAATATGAAGATAAATACGATATTTAATAATTAACAGAAGATGAACAAATATAAAGAGAAAGTCTTTTTAAACTAGAAGATATATGGAAGGTAGGCCAAAAGAATCTACCTATTAACTCGATATGATTAAAAAGTCATATCCGACCTTAAGGATTTCTACATATGGAAGACTGGTTGATGATCTTCTGGCTGTAAACGTCCAATAGAAGATATGTATGTAAACAAAGCTCCCGAATGTAGAAGAAGGCTTCAAAAATATTGTTCCGTCTGTAGAAAATCTGATTTATGTAATTTGTTTATAAACCACCTCTACGATCGATTGAAGCTGGTGTGGATAGTGTAGAAACGAATGATATGGTATTCTGTCTATAGAAGACCCACTGAACATTTTCTCAAAAAAACCTGAACGAGATCTTCAAAACAATAAACGATAGGATTTTAGAACTTTTTTTCAAAAAATCATAAATAAGCTTGTATTTTAAAAACCAAGACTACCCACAGAATGCCTGTGGAAGGATTTCTGCAGAAGTCCAAGATATAGAATATTTATAGAAAATATAAAGAAGATATGTGACATTCTGCTCATAAAAGACTTAAATTCTTTCTATAAAAGGCCTGAAAATTACTATAGAATGCCTGTATAAGGTTTACTGCCTATAGAAAGCATGTGGAAGGTATTCATTATGAGACCTATAGAAAATCTGTAGTCTGTAGAGAAAACTTGTAAACGATTTTTTGTCTAAAGAATACCTGTAGCAGGTATATAGATGATTTTCTGCCTAATGACGTCCTCTAGATGTTTTTCTGTCTACGCAATAACTATTGAAAATATTCTATTTATCGAGGAACTGCAGAAGGTATCTTCTCTTTTTATGGAAGACCTGTTTAATATCACGTTTAGGTGGGTTTATGTGTATAGAAGATTGTAACGTGACCGTTTAATACATTATGCACTAACCATGTTAATGTCAACCCACCTCAATATTTAGTAGTAAGTAACGTCTCACAGTAAACCTAAGCCGGAATAATTTCCTGAGTTCCTCAACTTCAATGCATTAATCGACAGATATTTTATTTAAGTACAAAATAATTCCCATTCACTTCGCAGGACCATACGGATATATGTTGCTCTTTTCCATGCTGAAGGGGTCGATCTCGGACGTTAACGAACTACAAGTGACGAAGATGTGTGGCTCGTCCGCAGTCGCATATGATGGTAAAAGTTAACAACGTGTCGACCTCGCCCTTTGCCATCTCCTCGCTCATAGCCAGTTCCTCGCTCTTTGCCAGCACCCCGCTCATAGCCAGATCAATAGAAGACTTAAGATATTTTTGGTATATAGAAAACCAAATGTGTCTGTTTTCTATAGAATCATCAATGACTTCAACTAGGCAAGGCCTGTAAAAAATTATTATACATGGAAGACCTGTAAATATTCTACCAAATGGCATTCTCTAAAATATGTTCTGTCAAAAAGTATTATGTCTATTGACAACCTGAAAAATTGTCAATCTATCAATAGATTGCCTCTGTAATATCATGTAAACGCCATTTTCTCTCCGTTGAATACCCGTATAAGGCATTTGCCTTTGTAAACCCTAGAAAAGGATTTTTTCATTAAGGATGATTAGAAATCTGGCTACCGAAACCGTCAAGGAGGTCCTCTGTCTTTTCATTATATTAGGTTGGGGAAAAATAAATGCATTAATTGTATATGAAATATAGGACTTTATATAACATGATTTGGAATGTCCGATATGGGCCAAGTATGCACCGTTTTGTTGCCATTTTAAAGGTAACATCATAATGCCTCTCTCATAGAAGTCCTGCTCTCTATTTGCAAAAAACTCTAGTAGTCGATTTTCACAATCCCCCAATTTTATATCATTAAAGAAATTTAGCAATGCACGAAAAATATGATTATAGCTTGGTGCCAAGTCCCGACTGTATGCATTAAAACTTCCCAACCAGACTCCTGAAGTTTCTTGGGAGTCACTGCAAATGTGTGTGGCCTAACGTTGTTCTGGTGGAACACGACACCTCTCCTGTTGCCCAATTCTGGTTGTTTCTGGTTAATTGCTATCTTCAGACGGTCCAGTTGTTGACAGTAGACATCAGAATTTAGCCATTGACCATTCACCAAATGCATAGCAGAACCTTCCTGGTCGTTTGTCCTGGTTTGGCCACCGTTTGAGGTGCTTCACCGCTTCTTGACCACGATCGTTTTCGCACAGGGTTATCGTATGTGATCCGTTTCTCACCTTCAGTCACCACCCGTTTAAGAAATGGGTATATTTCATTCCGCTTGGCCAAGGCATCGCAGATGGAAATTCGATCCATCCTATTTTTTTCTGTTAATTGGTGTGGCACCCAAACATCGAGCTACTTTTTGAATTCAGCTTTGTGTAAATTATTTAAAACTGTTTTATGGTCGATTTTTAGCCCCTGGGCGATGTTACGACTGCTAACATACCGGTCAACTTCGATTATTTCTCCGATTTCTTTTTCCCCAGCCTAATATAAAACACCGTCTGAAAAGCAGCACCATCTAAGAAGACATTTATGGGACAATACTTTTAACTCAGTACTTTGGAGAGGGCATTTATAAGGTCATGTAGTTTGTCTTGAGAAAATGTGACCTCAATTTTGGGTATTTTTTATATTTTGATATCTTGTAGAATATACGATTGCAGGCAGAAAGTATTGTTGTCCGGTCACTTGATTTTCACGAGACATATCTGCATGGTACCATTTAATTTCATCAACCCATAAAACTTAAGCAATATGGTTTTATCTATTGCTGAAATGGTGATGTAATATTTTGTTAATTTTGCATTACACAATTAAATAAATACCAAAAGATGAACTCCGTCAAAATCTTCCGCTAAAGCAAAAAATATTTAGAACTTTTTTTCACATTGTAAATTCACACACATCATTAGTCATCAGTTGCAAGGAAGAAAATACATTTAATAATATTCACTTATATTATGATTAGGGCCTTTGTTGAGAACAACAACAAAATGCCCCAGAAGCTGTCGGCGGCATTCATTCTCAAGCTGCTCGTAGTCGTCATGCGTTACGCTTTGTTGCCGATTTCAAAGAAAGAAAAAACAACAACAACAAAAATGTTACAAGACCAACTTGGGTCAGCTGATAGCGGACCAAACCGCAATCACAAACGAATATTCCGGATGTAATCTGAGTGCATTAAATTCCAGTCGACAACAACAACGATTACACCACACAGCAAAGGAATGATGCTGCGAAAAATGAGCACAATTAACAATTCACTGGGCGAATTGCAATTGTGAATTGGGAAGTGAATAAACCCAAGCAATTTTATTTTTTTTTCTTAAATCATAATTTCATAATAAAGGTACTCAAATTTTGATTGCTGACCGACCATATGTCTGTAATGTGCTCTGCTGCTGTACACTGCAGTATACATATGTTCGACCAAAGTGATGTCTTCCCTTAATTTAATTTAGTCCGACCGAGTAAAGTCATTCAGCTAACCAGTCAGTCAGCCAGCAAGCAAGTAAGCCACCCATTCATTCAATTTCATAGCTGCCAGCAGCTGTCATCTGGCTGAGCTAAATTCAGACACATTAGATATAATTCTGCCTTGTCGTGATATCCCAAAACATTAGATTAGATAAACTTAGGTGGTAGATGAAAAAACAAAAATATTTCATCAGTATATGTAGACATTTTTAATGGAGTACATAGCGACTTAAAGGGTAGAGAGGGGCATTTAATTCTTATTAGGATGTAATGAAAGTAAATTTGCTTTTGAAATTTTCCATTTAGACAAAAAATAATTGCCAGCATAGAATATGGACACGTTCTGTGGATCTAGAGACTTGACACCTTTACTGCTTTTGGTGGCAGGCCACCTAAATATAATATTTGGTCTTAATTTCTATGCATTTTCTATACGTTACACCCCAATGTATGCCATAATTCGCATATCCAACATACACTTGTTGGAGCACATAAACGTTAGTACAAGGCTACGTGCACAAATAGGTCACCGCTCATATATTACCTCATTCACCCGTGTTGGACTTGAAGAATCTATTTTCTGATTAAATGCCTTCACAGTGATGAAAATTATGTTGCTGTCATATGAATTGTGGAAAAGTTACTCTCTGTTTAAGTTAATTTGTCAATTGATTAAAGCACAGCAATAGCATTCAAAAGAGGCATCGATACTAAAAACAACTTATGAAATATATTAATAAAATGGGTTGAGACGTCGGGTTAGTTGCCCACACTCGGAATCCTACTCCTAATATGAGAAAGCCTAATATTGATCAGCCCCGCAAACGAATCTGTGCGCACAGATGCAGTGTATACTTTGGCGGATATTATCAAGAATGATGACGTACATGTCCAAGCATCTCGATATATACAAGGCTACCAGGATTTCTACCGATCAAACAACGGAAAACCAAATAGGTCATGTTGTGATAAATGGAAGGCATTCATCCAGTGTTTTAGATGTTCGATCGATCCGTGTAGCGAATATCGATTCGGATATCCGCTCCTCGGATCGACTCGTCATAATGCAGCAGCAAAGATGCGATCTAACACAACACGACAACTCGACGTCGGAAAGTTGTAAACACAGCAGGCAGCAATGCTACTGAGGTGAAAATCGCAAAATATAGTCCAACATGCAATGCGAGAGAGAATTATCGGGTGAAAAGGAGAGAGGAGAAACGTATATTAAAAAAAGAAAGAACAGGAAAACGTGTATCTCTCGATTTGCTTACGTTTTTCCAAACCGATGGCTTCCTGTGAGCTGTGCCCGCACCAGCTTCCTGTAAGGCTGAAGAAGGAAACATGGTGACAGACAGCGTGTTGAGGATTTGGAAGGAGCACTTTTTGGTATCAAATGGTGGCGATGAAGAATATACCCCAGAACCATTAACAGATTACGGTATAGAGTGTATACCACCTATCAATTAATCGGCTGAAGAAAAAAGTAGCAGGTGCCGATGAATTACCAGCCGAAGTATTAAAGGCCGATGGTCAGACACTGATTTACAGTGGCTAGAGGAATGCATGACCAATGAATGGAACCTCTGCATCCTGTGTCCCGCGCACAAAAAAGGATGCACGACGCTATGTGATAACTATAGAGGAATTGATCTTCTTCCCAACGCATATAAAGTGCTATCCAGCGTACTGTTCGAACGACTGAAGCCAATGGTCAATGACAGTATAAAGCCGCATTCGATAGCCCAATCCGCTCAGAGCTGTTTGGAGCCAATTCTACGTTCGGCATTCCTGCAAAATTAATACGGCTATGCCGTATAAGGATCTCTCGGAGCACTTTAATACCGAACGAGGATTCGGACAAGGTGACAGACAGTCTGTCGTGTGATCTTTTTAACATCCTGAGAGGCAAAGGTGAACAGAAATGGCACACTGTACACCAAAAATAGCACATAATGGGTCGAATATTACGAGCGGTAACAGCCACCTTTGAACAAACAGAGAAGGAGTCTGCCAAAGTGGGTCTCGATGTAAATGGCGAGAAAACCAAGCCGATGGTATCAACACGCAAGACGTCCAGTAGACTAGGACCAACTGTGGAACTTGAGAACTACAGCTTCGAGGTAGTCAATGATTTTTATAACTTGGTACCGCCATAAATAAAACTAATGACATCAGTTTTGAAATTCGGAGAAGAACAGTGTTGGGCAACAATACCACCGCTGGCCACATGAAACTCACACTTGCAGATACTACCCGTGATGGTGCATGACTCTGAAGCATGGGTACTTGATGACACAGCTCTTGGAGTTTTTAAGCGAGAAATTCTTCGAAAGATCTATGGGCCGATCTGCGTCGACGATGAATGTAGCCGTCGAATGATCAATGAGTTTTACCATATATTCTCGGACATCGACATAGTCAGACTATCGAGCTGCAGCGACTACTTTGACTAGGTCATGTTGTGAGAATGGATGAGGATGCCCCAGCTCAAAAGGCATACAACTGAGCAGACGGGGAAGGCCAGGAATTCGAAGAAAAGAACAAGTGGAAGACAACATTTCGAAACATGGTCTTTCAAATTGGAAGAACTGCGACTCGCCTGGAAATTTTTTTTAAGCTCAGCTTATGGAACAAATGCTCTGTCTCATACTAGCTAAGTAAAGTAAGTTCCGTCTACAGGATATTTATGGTCCAGAGGCTTATAATTGGTTACGAAACGAACCAAACTACATTGAATTGAAGGTTTACTATGATTTCTGGGCATCGTACAACATGAGTTTCTTCGAAATGTTCATGCACATTATAAAATATTTTACCTGCAATTAATGTATAATTTACGCAAAGTTAGTTGTAACTGAAATTGTGTTTGAAATCAGAGGGAATTATTACAGGAATCCAGAACTGGAGGTACATTTAACCTTCTTTATTCCAAAGAATGAAGAATATCCAATTAATTAGAAGAAAATTCCCATCGAAACAGCAACTCAATGAGTCAATAAATTGAGGATTGGAAAAACCACATTTTTCCATTCTATTACAGATCATGAACAATATTTTTTGACCCACATAAATTCTATAATACCTACACCCAAGTCACATTATATATATTCGCATTAAATTAGACCCCACTGGGATTACCAATTCACAAAATTAATAAATCAAGTGCAAACAATGACATATTTATTGTTCATTAACATAAAATTTTCAGATGTTTTTATATTTCTGTTGCATATTTTGAGACGAATGAACTCATTAAAAATACGAAATTTCGCGGTAGCTGTGACCATGAACGACAGATTATTATTATATGAAATAAGTAACTAAAAATAAAAAAAACATATGAAAATAATTTTGAATGGAAAATTACATGGATGACAAGTGATAACATTGGGGTCCTCCAATATTTTCTCCCTAAACTAATAAAAAATATCGATCTCTCTTAGGTCAAACCTTCCAAAGGAAATGCAGGTTAAATTGGTCAACTTCTAAGATTAGAAATTTACATACAATTATGCGTTTTCCCTAAAGTTTACCAATGTTCTCCTTTACTAATAAAAAATATCGATATATCGTAGGTCATACCTTCCTAAGGAAATTCAGGATAAGTAGGTCAACTTCCTAGACCAGAAATTACAATTATGAATTTTTTTCATTAACAAATCCTGCAGCCAATAATTGCCAATTTATTCCAGTAGTAGAAAATAGTAATATAAATAGCAACCCCCTAAAGCTATTTTCATTTTTTGTTGTTGTTTTTTGTGATCAAAGAAAAGTCCTTATTGTTGATGGCGGGCATGATAACTCCTCACTGGAACATCGGAATCATTCGCACAACAATTCACAAAATGGCGTAACTTTAATTTTTTTTTTGGAAAATCGCCTATTTTTGACCCCAAAATAAGGTAAAAAATTAGGAAGATCTTCCTAGTTCATACGAGAGCTATATACTCCCAGATAAACGTGTCAAAATTTGGAACCGATTGGATTTTTACTTTTTGAGTTATCGTTTTCAAAACCAATGTTTAGAGAAAAACGCGTTCAAAGTTTGAGATTATCGGCTATATCTTTAAGAGTTCTTGAGATTTTCACTTGAAATTTTGTCCCCTTAAGCGCAGGGATTTTTATTATTATTTTTTTTTTTTTTTTTTTTTGTAATTAATTTGGCACAAGCCAGCCAACAAATCTTGATAATTTCCTGATTATATTATTAATTAAATATTTGCTACAGAGATTACGATAGCTAATTCCAAAAATAATCTATATTTAGATATTGTTTGTTATTATTTTAAAAAAAATATTTTATAGAATTTAAAAATAACTTTCCAAAAAAATTCTACAACTTTCAAAATGGCAAATATCTCAAATGTTATCTTCGATAAATCCCGAAAGAATTATGTCAATATAACGATTCAGGTCGGTTGGTTATTAAAAGTAACAAAAACTAGATATGAAAGAAATAATTTCTGACACCACAATGCCAGCAGACGTTTATCATTAACCCGCTTACCACTTTGGCTGCCTACATTGAGCTTTAGGGTAAATATTAAATGCTCAACTCGAAGTGTAGCTGATATAAATATGTACATATAACCCAGTGAACACAGAACGAGAGAGAAAGAGGGAGTGAGGCAAAGAGCAAGACAACATCGTCTAAGCAAATAATCTTATCTAATGGCAGTAATAATAATAAACAAAACAGAAAAAACTAAGGGGGGTACAAAATTGTTTGTTAAACTTCTGCTTCGCAAATCCAGGGGAGGGTATTCCACCACTTTATTTTGTGTTATTGTTGCGCTTCGAAAAATAGTTTTTTTTTAGGTGCTACCTACAGGCATTCCGATAATGGCCAACTATCAACAACAGTTGTGTGTACGTTTTTATTTTTTCTCTAATATTTAAATTCTCATAGAATTTATGGCAATGAATTGCAGTGGTTTTTCGTTGAATGTCCCAATGGGGAGAGGGAAATTGTTTTCACCAGACAACGGGATAGCCACTCACTCACTCGTCAAACAAACAGAAAACAGAGCTAAATAAAATAAAATAAACATCATCTACTCAATTTGATTTTCAATTTATTTTGCACAGCTTCATTTAACAATAATTTCAATGCCAGACAAGGCTACGGCATTTGTCGTTGTCGCCTTTAACGCGTCATCGTCATCATCATCGTTGTCGTCGTCAGCCAACGCCGCCATCATGTCATCACTGCTGGTCATGATTTTTTATTTTTATGATTTCTGGATGTCATTTAAAAGGCGTCCAGGGCAATTTTGAATAGAACAAAAAAAAAAAATATGGAAAATCGCACAGCTGGATGGCAAATATTTGATGAAATTTAGAGAGAGAGAAAAATCATAAAAACTTCAACTTTTTGCCGGGAAACCTTTTCCTGTTTACATTTTCCACCACCACCAAAATAAAACGAAAAGTATTTTAAATTGAAAATATGTTTCAATTCCTGGCAACAATTGTCAATGCCTTTTTGAAAAGCAATAATGTTAAATTTTCTCCATTCAATTCCCCTTGGCCATCTTTAAGAACCCTTACTTCAACTCATTGACGTCTGCTTGATTTCATTCATGTACAATTTCGCTTTACTTTTCTTCTCCAACCGCCAAAACTTTGTGTGTGTGAAACACATTTCAATTTCCGATTTACATCAATTATTGAGTGAAATTATGTGGAAAAAATGAACGCGCCAATTTGCGTTTTTTATCGACAAATATCGCAGTGCTGCGATATGTATGCAGTGTGTATGTGTTTTCCTTCGTATCATTGGAATTTGATCGAAATGTAACATTTGTATAAATTGCCACCTACATTAGGTGAAGGACAGTGGGTAAAAACGGGATATGAGATGCGTAAATTTTGAAAATAATCGATCAAGAGTCAATGTGTTTGGGGAGGGTCAATATGTACTGACTAATAGTCAAAAGCTATTCACAACAAATCAATAGGTATTGGCAAGAGTCAATAGGTATTGACAAAAGTCAATAGGTATTGACAAGAGTCAATAGGTATTGACAAGAGTCAATAGGTATTGACAAGAGTCAATAGGTATTGACAATAGTAAAAATGTATTGACAAGAGTCAAGAGATATTGACAAGAGTCAATAGGTATTGACAAGAGTCAATAGGTATTGACAAGAGTCAATAGGTATTGACAAGAGTCAATAGGTATTGACAAGAGTCAATAGATATTGACTAAAGTCAATAGGTATTGACTAGAGTCAATAGGTATTGACTAGAGTCAATAGGTATTGACTAGAGTCAATAGGTATTGACTAGAGTCAATAGGTATTGACTAGAGTCAATAGGTATTGACTAGAGTCAATAGGTATTGACTAGAGTCAATAGGTATTGACTAGAGTCAATAGGTATTGACTAGAGTCAATAGGTATTGACTAGAGTCAATAGGTATTGACTAGAGTCAATAGGTATTGACTAGAGTCAATAGGTATTGACAAGAGTCAATAGGTATTGACTAGAGTCAATAGGTATTGACTAGAGTCAATAGGTATTGACTAGAGTCAATAGGTATTGACTAGAGTCAATAGGTATTGACTAGAGTCAATAGGTATTGACTAGAGTCAATAGGTATTGACTAGAGTCAATAGGTATTGACTAGAGTCAATAGGTATTGACTAGAGTTAATATGTATTGACTTGAAGTCAATAGGTATTGACTTGAAGTCAATAGGTATTGACTTGAAGTCAATAGGTATTGACTAGAGCCAATATGTATTGACTTAAAGTCAATAGGTATTGACTAGAGTCAACAGGTATTGACTAGAGTTAATATGTATTGACTTGAAGTCAATCGGTATTGACTAGAAGTTAATAAGAATTGACTTGAAGTCAATAGTTATTGACTTGAAGTCAATAGGTATTGACTTGAAGTCAATTGGTATTGACTTGAAGTCAATAGGTATTGACTTGAAGTCAATAGGTATTGACTTGAAGTCAATAGGTATTGACTTGAAGTCAATAGGTATTGACTTGAAGTTAATAGGTATTATTGACTACTGACTATTAACCATAGGTTAATGACTACTGACTATTGACCATAAATCAATGACTATTGGCAATAGGTCAATGACTACTGACCACTGTTCAATGACTATTGACCATTGGTCTATTACTATTGACCATTGGTCTATTACTATTGACCATTGGTCTATTACTATTGACCATTGGTCTATTACTATTGACCATTGGTCAATTACTGTTGACCATAGGTCAAATACTATTGACCATAGGTCAATGATTATTGACCATAGGTCAATGATTATTGACCATAGGTCAATGATTATTGACCATAGGTCAATGATTATTGACCATAGGTCAATGATTATTGACCATAGGTCAATGATTATTGACCATAGGTCAATGACTGTTGGCCATAGGTCAATGACTGTTGGCCATAGGTCAATGACTGTTGGCCATAGGTCAATGACTGTTGGCCATAGGTCAATGTCTATTGACCATAGGTCAATGCCTATTGACCATATGTCAATGACAATTGAACTTAGGTCTATGACTATTTACCATATGTCAATGAATATTGACAATAGGTCAATGACTATTGACCATAGGTCAAAGACAATAGATCAAGGGCTGTTGGCCATAGGTCAATGACTGTTGGCCATAGGTCAATGCCTATTGACAATAGGTCAATGACTATTGACCATAGTTCAAAGACAATAGGTCAAGGACTATTGACCATAGGTCAATGACTAGGCCAATGGTTATTGACCATAGGTCAATGACTAATGTTGATCATAGATCAGTGATTTCTGATCCAATGTTTGGCTTTTCAACGTAGGTCAATTATTAGTAGTCATAGGTAAGTGACTATATATCATAAACCATGATTAACTGCTCTTGAATCGAAGACTGTGGACCACTGACTCCATAGATCAATGACTGCTTATCATGGGTCAAAGCATACACACCAATATCTACATGGTTTGTTATTCGACCTGACGAATTCTAGATCACTTCCATATGTGCTTAACCACTGTGCAATTCACCTCATCAGCTAATAGTGTTTACATTGGCAGAATAGTCAGCTGTCGTTGTTGTTATTTTTGTTGCCATTATAAAGTTCTAGTGCTGCTGATAGTTGTTGTCATTTGCCGGGGACGCGGCAAAGTATGAATTCATTATCAGTAGACAATTGTTCGCTGCTATGTAAAACAGTTAGCAGTTAAATTTGTTGTTAAATATATGCAAAAAATATATATACACAAACCGAACGACAGGCAGACAGATAGAACAGCGAACTGCGACCATAAAAAAACAAATAAAAAATTTTCTATATTTGTCTAATGAAAAACAAAAAAACTTCAAACTGTTAAAAATGAACAATTTTAACATGTTCGAGTGCTGGCGATGATGATGTTGATGAACAGGTGGAGATGAAGCTACATGATAATGTGCAAAGTGAAGCGCACTTTTGCAATTATCTTAATTTATTTTTCAGTATTCCAAATGCAAAAAATTGAACGAAACTGAGGTGCCGATCGTGTGAGAGAACGAACGATCAATAATCGCTGTCAGATGATAATTGTGTTCACTATGGCAAGACAATTATCGAAGTGTATGGGGTGCTGGAAATCGGAGGTGGTGCAGCAGCAGCACTGTCCAAACAATTGTTTCACCTGTCACCACCAGAACTATGTAGTTGAAATATAAAATATTTAGAAAAATATTTAACAAATTACAACAAATTATCATGTATTTGTATTAATTGTTTTGTGTATGTAAGGAGGGTGGTGGAAGCAGGGGTGTGTACTTTGGAAGAGTTGGGTACTCAAAATATTAAAAAGAGAAAGCAAAATATCAATTGCTACTCTAATAAGGTTTATCAAACAGTTCTCAAAGAAGATTTCTGGCATGGAAACTTTTTTTTTCAAAAATCAGGTTTTTAGTATCTGAAGGGCCCTCAGAGCGATATTCTTGAAGGGAAAATTTGTTGTACCGGTTCTCCCTAGACATTATCTTTAAAGAGGTGAAATTTATCGAACAATTTTAAATTGGGTAGAGATATCACTCCTAAGACACTACATCTCATAGTACAATAGGTTTATTTGTGGTATTCCAAAATCGAAGATACTTCAGCGGATCGCCTTTGTAAGACCAAAGTCAATTTAGCATTTTATTTACCACTTATTGTTAATTGTCACCTGACAGATCGAGTTACGGGCCATTTAGCCAGCAAGCCATGTTATTAAATATTTATATTTGCCATTACTAGGCCATATACATGTGTGCGAACGGCGGCTGCACTTTGTGGAGGTAGTGGCCGTCGTGGCCACTGACCATATGTTCTACTAGCTGCCCTGGCTGCTGCTGCTGCATGTTTGCAATTCAACTGCCTATTTGCCGACATAACATGAACACAAAAAATAAATAAACAATTTTTTTATCAAGAAATATGTTACAAGGTCACATATGTCTCTCTCTCGTCTCTCAGCAAACCAAACAACTACTACTAACTACGAACAAAAATTCCAAACCGAACGAAACGGATGGATATCAGGTTCTTCTCTGCAATTTGTCTGTCACTTGGAAAAGTAATATAACAATTTCGTTTTTTTCCTTTCATTTATATTTCTTTATAATTGAATTTGGTTTTTATTCGGTATAATTCGTTTTGTTGACAAAATGTCATGGAAGTCAGTTCTGCTGCTACTTCTTCTACACCACATCTCCCTTTCGTGTGTGTCCTTTCCTATTGAAATATTTTTCTTTGTATTGCTGATAGATTATGAGGAAAACAACAATCAAGTGAAATGACATTTTGATATATTAACCGACTGACTAACTGACTGCCTGCCTGCCTGTGCAAGGACATTTCGGTAATCGATTAGTCGGCTTATTTTGTTTAGTTCTTTTAATCAATGGTTCTCGTAATCAATTCGATTTGGTTGTGATTAATGATATTTATCTTCATTTGTGACTGACTGCCTCACTCGCTGCCTGCTTGCCAGCCATTTTTCGCATTAATTAGCCAAATTAGAAGAAAAAAATAGTAAATTAAATAAATAAGCACTTAATGGATGATAAAATTATTTAATTTTACTTATTGGCATAAAGAGGGTATTTGGGAGAGTGTTCGGAAAATAATAACAATGGGTTGTTTTATAGTGATCAAATCGGCATAGGTTTTCTTACCACATATAAGATGTCGGAAGAGAAAGGTTTGAGGTGTCAAAAAAAAAAGAAAAATCGCAGTTCTTAAGAGTTGTAGTATGTTTCTGAGCACCAATCCCCTTATAACTCAGACAATTTTGGGTCCCATCGCTTGGATCGTATATTAATCAATTATCAGAGTGAAATATTGGTCCATGACAATATTCGGTCTTATCAATGCGGCTTCAGATCTAATATATCCACTATAGACATGGATGGTCCGTGTGACGAATTTTTAGGTTTTCGACTGTCAAAATGTTGTAAACGTCGAAAACGTCATATACTTGTATAAAAATTAATAAATGTAGTAAACGTCATTTATATCAATATTATCAGCATATACATTTATTTTCAAGAATATATATTATTTTTACACGTATCTGACTATTCCTCACTAGAACTAATAAAAATTTCTAATTTTTTTGAGAAAAAAGTTTGAAATTTTGTATGGATTTGAGTGAAGCATGCGTAATTTCCAAATTGGTTAATGGAAATAGCTATTTTGTCAAAAACCTAATGGATTTGGGTAGGTTTCCGACGTTTCTGACGTATGTATTATACGTCAGCAATGTATGTCATTTACGTCACTATTTATGACAGGCCATCTCTGCCTATAGACCACATTTTCACACTGCGTCAAATCCTAGAAAAGAAAGAAGAAACACATCCAGAATAGGTGGAATATTCGTCGACTACAAAGTCGCATTCAACAGCCCAATCCGTTCAGATGTCTTTAAATCATTGTCTGCGATCGGCATTCTTGCGAAATTAACACGGCTATGCAGGATAACTTTAACTGGCACAAGGTTAGCAGACAAAGTCGGAATGGAACTCTCGGAGCTCGTCTATACCGATCGAGGATTCAGACATGGAGACTATTTGTCGTGAGAACTCTTTGACATCCTACGGGAAAATGTCATACGAGATGCAAACATGAACAGAAATGGCGCACTGTATAGCAAACAGCATATGTTACTCGCCTACGCCGACGACATCGACATAATGGGTCGAACATTGCGTGCTATAACATCCACCTTTGAACCAATTGAGAAGGAGTCTGCCAAAGTCGGACTGGCAGTATATGGTGAGAACAACGCACAAGACGTCCAGCAGTCTAGGATCAACTGTGGAATTTGAAAATTACAGCTTCGATTTTTATATCTCAGTACCGCCATCAGCTTCGAAATCCGGAGAAGAATGGTGTTGGCCAACAGATGCTACTATGGTCTGAGTAAGCAATTCAAAAGCAAGGCCACCTCTCGCCAGACCAAACTCACACTCTGCAAGACGTTGATACTACCCGTGCTGGTGTATAGATCTGAAGCATGATTAGTTGCGCAAGCAGATGAGGCAGCTCTTTAAGTATTTGAGAGAAATTTTCTCCGGAAGATTTTTGGGCCGATCTACGTCGACGGTGAATATCGTCGTCGAATGAACCATGAGCTGTACCATCTATACTCGAATCGAGCGACTACATTGGCAAGGTCATGTTGTGATAATGGATGAGAGTGCCCCACCTAAAAAGACATATAGAAGTAAGTCATGTGATGGTTGAAGCAGAAGGGGAAGACACAAATTCGATGGAAAGATCAAGTGGAAGACAACATATCGGAACATGGTCTTTCAAACTGGATGAGCTGCGCTCAAGATCGACGTGCCTGGAAATCTCTTTTTAAGCTCGAGTTATGAAACAAACGTTCGGTCACAAGCCAGCTAAGTAACTAAATATTGGTTCACTCAATCTAATATCACTCCTCAAAATTTTCAAAATTTCACTCAACAAGTAAAAATGTGTCAGTCGGTGTTTCCGTCCGATATATCCCCTTAGCCTATGGTGTGCGGAGGTCTACGAAATTACATACGTTGAGGTATGGCTAATGAGGATATATACACTTTGATGCGACAAAAAGGCGCCTCATTGAAATATTGATTTCAGGTCCCATGTTTCTTTGGACCAAATCCGTTTCAGACAATTTGGATTCGATTTACAAATGTCCGTCCGTGCGAATAGTAGGTCTCCCAAACATAGTTCAAGTTCGAAGATGGGGAATATCGGTCCACTTTTTTGGTGCCTCCTCCATTATTAAAATTAATTCTGTAATATCATGCAAACGGACCATCCGATTTTAACCAAACTGTGTATAATCTATTCTCTTCATCACATCTTCTGATTAAACCATATACCTTATATGAAGCGAATAATAAAACCTGTATGTAATTTCGAAGACCTACGCAATTCATTGGCTAAGGGTATATATCTGTCGGCAACACCGACTGACACTATTTTATTTGTTTCATACCTATCAGAAGACGGGGTAACAAAAAAGCTGCCCGGTTTTATATAGGTTTGGCAAATTACGATGTGCAATTCAGTTATGAGTAATATCATGAAATGAAGCGTACTCGGGTAACAATATTCAGGGTCAAAGGATATTTCCTAAAAAAATCGATCATATTTTCTCAGGAAAAATTTCAGGCTATGATACCTATTTGTATAAAAATGCCCATGACACCATTTGGACCACTAGAACACTATGCATCAAAATCGAACTTATTGTCTGAAGGCTGGGAAATTTATTATGAGAATGAGAACCCCTTGTCGGGTATATTAAGAGGCGGGGTCCAAAATACCATAGTTTACGATACGAGAATATTAGGACAAACATGTACACAAGGACTCGAAATAGAAGGGGATGTACAAGACATAAATTCAGACAATGAACATCATAACTTCGACAGCAATCCTCAAAATAAGTTCTTATCAGATTTTAGTTCCTAGTTGGGTCCCAAAATAGTTTGCTACACACAAACAAATATCTATGCATATATATAAACTAATTTGTATTTCTTTTATTTTCTTCTTTGTTAGTATATAATTATTTTATAAACAATTATTTATCCAGAAATATATACATAAACACACCGGTCACATCATCACTCATCACCAAAGGAGAATATAACGGCGAAAAAGCAAAAAAACAAAAAAACAAAACAATTTTCACTATTACTTTTCAATGACAGCCCAGCAGCGCAATGAGGTGGAACAATGAATGGAGCGGGGAAAGCTGAGGTGATGATGACGATGCCAGCCACCCGGTATATTCAACAACATTCACTTGGTCATGCCATTTGAATTCATTCATTAATTTGACTATAACAATGGAAAAGTCGGAAAATGAAAAAAAAATCGGAAAGAAAAAATATTGAAATTATGTGAATTGAACCCTGTAGCGTAACCAGTCGTTTTCCTATTGTTCGATAGTAGCAAATAGTAAACATTTGCTAATTGGGGAATTCGAAAAGGTTGAATTTGTTATGAAACGACATATCAATGAAAGTTATCGGGCAAGACAAAGTTCAGATCCATAACCGGGGAACTATACCCACCCACATAGGTGTATACCAAAGTATCGCGTTTATATACAAATATTCCGAACTGTTCTTTTGTTTTCATTTTTCTGTGCCGGGCCAAATAAAACTACAACAACAGCTGAAATAAAGCAAATACTGTCCCAACAAACACCAACAGCAGCAGCAGCGCCAGCAGAATTAAAATCAATTTGATTTCAAGTAACACCGAATAATAAAGAAGAGCAGCTGAAAAATTATTTACCGGCTATGTGTGGAAGTGAAGCGATTTGATTTCTTTTCATTTATCATAACCGTGTTAATTGATAAGAAGGACAGACGAACGAATGAACAGAAACATATACAAACAAACGTCAATATAAATAAAAAAAATGGGGAACCTCGAAGTCGAAGAGAATGGGCGAGAGAGAGTTGGAGATTCGAAACCTGTGTGGAAATATTATAGACATATAGTTTTTGATTGAATATCAGAGATGGAAATTTAAATCGAAGAATGTTTAAATGGATTTGCATTCCTAAAAATTTTCAGTTGAAGATCTTCTGTGGAGACCTAGTTTTGGGTGTCTGCGAAGAATATATTTTCAGGATAAGCCCTTTGCCCCATGTCCCATGCAATCGGAAATATCTGATTGTATAGTTTTTGGTGTCTTCCGAGGAAGAGATTCCAGATTTCCATAAATATCCCCAAAGTGCTCTCGATGCATGGTATTCACCATTTTAAGCGCCTTTGCCAATTTTTCATGCAATCGGAAATATTTTATAAGGTTCCTATAAGCGAATTAAAGGTAAAAAAAAATGTAGTGGACCATTGTGAGGCTTCCTATCGATCTAAAGGCGTTCAGTGAAATAGATCACCTACAAAAACCTATAGTATATCCATTGTGAAACTTCCTGTCGATCTAGAGGTCTTCAGGGAAGCATAGGTCTCCATATAATTTTTTTTTTTTAAATTTTGGAACCTATTCCTGAATCTTCAATATTTCTCCCTATTACCAACACACTTAAAACCTAACCAACCGGTTTATGGAAACGGCTTCCTCCCTCTAATACCAGCCATCTTCTGTACATAACAGGTAAGCAGCAAACGCATGCCCAAACACCAAAATAAAAAAAATGAATTTGGGACACATGTAGATTCCACCGACACCCAAGTGAAGAAAACAACAAAACCAAAAAATACAATGACGCTCTATTTGGCCCGGTTTTCGTTGTTTTTGCCTGTCTGTGTGTGTGTTCGTACTCGGGCTTTTCATTATTTCTCATAACACCGTGGCATAAAAAATCAAAAACAAACAAAAGTTTTTATTTTTGTTGTTATTTTTTCAGTTTTTTATTTGATTTGAAATTTGTTTGTTTTGTTTTCGTTCATTCGTACACTTCAATTCAATTCAATACGATTCTACTGTGTTGTGTACAAAGCTCAAAACGTCAGTGGACGAGTACCAGAGAATCGATCAACTCAATTTATATTCACCGATACTCACTCACAGCTAAGTGTGAGTATATGAATGTGAAAGAGAATGCCACACAGCTGCATGTGAATAAACTGTCATTATTACGTCAATTTAGTACAAACACAAAACAACAACAAAATATATCGTTATTCATCCCAAAAATGCTATTGGGAGAGCGCCAGGGCATTTTTCAATTAATTTGAAAATATCGAAATAAAAAAAAAAAAACAAATACAAAAACCGCACCTATCAACTGGTTTAAAAATTAGCAGAAAAAACACAGATGGACAAATTGAGGAGATCTGTAATAATTTTTTGTCGATTGTCTGACTCGACCGGGTTTTTTGATGGATCTATATACATTTTTATAGAAAACTAGCATATGCTGGCTACTTCGTTAACGAATGTGGGAACTATTTAAACATTTCTTAAGATATTATGTTGTTTTCACAGAAAACTGCATATGTCAGAAGAGCTAATCAACCAACTCCTTGAAATCGACCATTTCCAAAACTATCTCCATATCTCAACACTGAACAATAATTCTGACCGCAACAGAAATCTAGCTCTATACTAAATTTGATACCTTTACAAATTTAAGAGTTTTAGGTACAATATTTAGTACTATTAAGCACATTTCATGCCATTCTACTACGAATTTTGAAAAAATCCACCTTACCTGACACCTTGGGATTTAGAGTGATCCTCACCCCAAATTTCAAGATTCCAGCTTCAGCCGTTTCGACTGGGCGTTTATTTAAGCCAGTCGTTAAGTCAGTCAATCATTAGTATAGATAGGGAACACAGTAGCAGAGAAAATTATATTCTTTAGTGCGGAAGTGTGTTCAATTTAAAAGAAGAACCTATGAACACCCTAAAGTTATCCTATAAAAAAAGTATTCTATGAAATATAAGAGCCTCGTAAACATCTACTATAGAAACCCCAGCCTTGTTTTGAATAGGGGTGATCCTAGGGGTCTTCTATATAATTGAGGTATTTTACGTCTAATATTAGAACATCGTAGAAGTCTTCCGTATACTAAAAGAACTTCGTATAGGTATTTGTAGTGATGTCTTTTTCTGCAGAACATAATATAAAGGTTCAAATGAAGCTAGTAGAGGTCTTCTAAAGAATAGATGGACTGTGTAGGGGTCTTCTATAAGAATAAAAGAAACTCGTAGTGGTCTTCTATATTATAAAAAAGAAAAAACTTCGTAGATATATTTTATAGATATATTTATAGTATATACGAACTTCACAGGGGTCGTATAGTCCTACTATTAACTTTAAGACCCTCATATATGCCTATTACAGGATAGAAGAACCTGATAAATATATTCGATAGGAGATGATAGAAGAACCAAAGCTAACATATTTAAAATATGAGGCCACTATGTGGTCCCTTTACAGTTTAGGAGTACCCTTTGAAGTCTTCTGTATATTATATAGATTAGTATAGTTGAACCCTGTAAAGGGCTTTTATGTAATCGAAGGTCCTATATGCCTTCTATAGAATAGAGCAACCTCGTGGAGCTCATTCAAAGAACATAATAACTTTTGGAGGTTTTCAGTTGAATAGAAGACAATAATAGAAGGACGGACATCGTAAAATATGGCCGTAGAAGTCTTTAATAAAAAAACTCCGCAGGTAAGGTACTCTGAGGCTCGTATGAAAAATCATAGTTATTTTATTCTGCGAAGAGCCTGGTAAATGCCTTGAAAATAAAAAGAATTAAATCGAAAATGGAGGGTCCCCTTAAAGAATCTCTTGGAAGTCTTCAGCGAATAGTAGAAGTCTTCTGTACAACACAAAAATCTCACCGAGGTTTTGTATATTACGGAATAACGTCGCAGAGGGTTTTTTATCTAAAAAGACAACCTTGCAGAAGTCTTATTAACACTAGATTGCCGAAGGCGGCTATATTGACCGTTTTTCAATTTCAAGTACAAAAACAACTGCGTATATAATGACACAGCTTTTTAAAATTTGGCGACTTTTTTATAATAAACGTAACTCTATGTGGTGCAAAAAGTCACCAAATTTAAAAAAAGTGTCATTTTATGTACAGTTGTTTTTGTACATGAAATTGAAAAACAGTCAAAATGACCGCCTTCGGCAATCTAGTGTTAAAATAAAGAAATCCAAACAAAAGTGTCAGTCGATGTCGCCGACAGATATAAACCCTCAGCCTATGGTTTACGTAGGTTTTTGGAATTACACACAGGTTTTATTATTCGCTATATGTAAGGTATATGTTTTTATCAAAGAGGTTTCGGATTTCATGATGACCAAATTGGTTATTCAACTCCTTTGAATAACATTTACTAGTTTATATACGATTGGGGGAGGTACCAGATTAGAGGACAGGTCTCACCATCACATTTGATCTTGGCTTGATAAAGATTATAGGCTGTGCAAAGTTTGGTTCAAATCGGACATTTCACTCTCCTTATATTGGGTTTATAAATATTGAAAATTTGAGATCTTCGGTTGAAAATTTCATAAGGTAGTGTTGTAGTTGTGGTATGTTGAAATTTGTAAATTATGTATAAGTTGGTTGTACTATAATAAGAAAGAGCCTGGTAGAGCATGAAAACCCTTCCTATTGTAGCACATAAGAGCCTCGTGAATGCCTTCAACTTAATAATATACTTCATAAAAACAGCTGGAGTTCCATCTACACACACATACATTTATCTAGCAAAAGATCAACCGAACGAGTGTACATAATATTATTAAATGGTCAAGAGCTTCAATCATGTGTACCGGCAGAGAAAAAATAAATCATAAAGCAGCACAATGACCAAAACACTTAACCCCTTCTTAATGTTATGAACTCTTGATCCACAATCATATGAAACTCAAATTTAACTCAACAAACATTTTGGAAGAATAAAAAGAGGAGGGGCAGATAGTTTTTGTGGCTACAAAATATAGTTCTTCTTGAAAACACCACAAAAAAGTTAAATTAATACTACAGTCGATATCGCCTTTAACAACGGTCAAGGGTCTAGGGAAATTAATTGCTATAAGTTATAGTCGCTATCAAATAAAAGGCAGAGCTTTTTGATGTATTTTCGAATACCGTTATTTTAAACGATATAAAGAATAAGAATGAAGTGAATCCATATCAAATTGACTCTGTATATCTTTTTGGTTCCGAAACAAAACTTCTTTGTTGTCACTTGTTATTCTGCAACAAATATTATTGCCATGTTCAATAATTTTTTTTTTTTTGCTCATACAAATGATTTTGAAATTTTGTTTTCAAAAATGGCAAATAACCACATAGTTTGCCAACATTGTCTCTCCAAATGGACAAATGAACGTACATAATGACACATAATGGTCAGACAGAAAAAAAATGACTTCATAGAATAAATTTGTAATGGGCAAATATTTAACCAAGACCATTTTTAGTGAATGGTACAAAGATTGCAGTGCACATTAGTGACTAACAACCTACTTGAGTTTTTCGAAATCAAATGCTGAAATTCAATAGAATGTGGCATTGAAAGTGCAGCAAGACAAATTTCGAATAATGGAACTTAAAAAAAAAATAATTATATAAAATTAAAAATATAAAGAAAAACATTAATGATGAATTATATAAAATTAATAGAAAGACGCTTGAAAAAATTATTTAATAAATCCACGCTTTATGTAGGCTTTTGAAATTTGAAATTATTTAATAAATCCACGCTTATGTAGGTCCTTTAATTTATTACCTCTTTCGACATCTCTCATGAATACGAAAATTGGGCATTGTGCACTCACCAATACTACAATACAGTCATACATTTTCTTATATCCTTAGAGTGTATGTGTTATGTTTTATTAATAAAACGACACAAATATTATTGTCTATAAATAAATATGTATGTTTATATTTATTTGTATAAATTTGTTGCTGGCTGTGTTTATACTTGAGTTTATAAACATATACTATTTTATATGTCTTTATTATTTATTTACATTTTTTTGTACAAATAATTGCAAAGATGATGACATCAAAATTTTATTTATTTATAGTGGCGCTTAAAGACAACTATAACATTGACGATATTGATTTTGTTTAAATGTGGCGTCATTATAAATGCCAAAAAATCGAACTCTATTTATTTAGCAAATTTTATAGTTTTGACATATGTTTTATATCACATAAACGATATGAAGTGTGAATAAAAAAAATTTCAAGATCGATAAATTTATTCTTAAGCATTCTCTAAACAATTCGTTTGTAAATAAACACAAGAAGTTCTTATTTTTCAATGACATTGTTGCTATTTTCTTAACATCCTGAATCCTGCTAAGATTTCTTTGAAAATAACTACCTGTCAACAAATGCATTTCAGATAGTGTTATTGCTCGTATAAGTCGTATGGTAAAAGTTATTTTTTGAACACTACACAAGATATATAATAGATTCTAAATGTGTAGATCCACAAACATTTTGAAAGTCTTATGGACGTCTCATTGAAATATAATCCGTGTTATGGGTCGTATAAGTGCAACATTGCTTATACGCAACAAGGTCCTTTCATACCAATTAAATTTAATCTTATTCATTAGAGAAATTAATGGTTAAATGAATTTTGTAACAGTCCCCAATTATAGATTTAAATTCTAGGTTTTCAGATCCAAAATAATATCAATAGTCGTATGAGTTGTGACATCAATCATATGCAACAAGGTCCCTTTATGAAAATTAAATTTAACTGTATTCATGGTAGATATTAATGGTTAAATACAAATTTTAACATTCCCTGATTCTGGATTCTGTGAAGATTTTTTGAGACGAACTACCAGACACCATATGCATTTCAGATTTTTAGTGTGTAGATCCACAACAATTTTAAGAGTCTTATGGAGGACCCATCAGTCCTACGCAACAAGGCTCCTCCATGTAAATAAAATTTTATTATTCTTAAATAAAAATAATGGTTAAATACATTTTTTCCACTCCCCAAATCTGAATTCGACGAAGATTATTTAGAGAAGAACTACCAGACATCAGATGCTTTTTAGATTCTATATTTGTTGATCCACAACAATATTGAGATCCTTATGAACAACCCATTGAAAAATAAGCATAGTCATACAGGTCGTATGAGTTGCGACATCAGTCATACGCAACAATGCTCATTCCATGAAAATTACATTTTATTGTATTTTTAATAGAAATTATGGGTAAATGAATTATTTAACCATTCCCCGATTCTGGATTCTGTGAAGATTTTTTGAGAAGATCTAGCAGATATCAGATGCATTTCACAATCTAAGTGCGTAGATCCACAGCAATGTTAAGATTCTTATGAACAACCCATTAAAAAATAATCATTGGGGTATAGGTCGTATGAGTTGTGACATAAGTCATACGCAGCAAATTTAATTGTATTCATGATAGAAATTATTAGTTAAATTTAATTATAAACATTCTCCGATTCTGTCAAGATTTTTTTGAGAAGATCTGCCAGACACCCATATGCATTTCAGATTCTAAGTTTGTAGATCCACAAAATGTTCCAGAATCTTAAGGACAACGCATTAAAAATAATCATAGTGTTATAGATCGTATGCCTCATTCGCAACAATGAAAATTAAATTTAATTGTATTATGATGGAGAATAATTGTTAAATATATTTTTTTAACATTTCCCAATTCTGTGTTCTGTGAAGATTTTTGGAGAAGATATAGCAGACATCAGATGCTTTTCTAAATGTGTTGATCCACAACAATGTTAAGATCATTATGAACAGCCCATTAAAAAATCATAGTTTTATATGTGATATCAGTCATACGCAACAAGGCGCCTCTATGCAAATTAAATTTAATTGTATTCTGAATAGAAATTAATTTTCTTCACACTCCCAATTCAGGATTGTGCGTAGATTTTTTGAAATATCTAGCGGACACCAGAAACTTATCCGATTTTAATTTGAAGAGTCTTATGGACGACCCATTAAAAAATAAGCATAGTGTAATAGGTCGTATGAGTTATGACATCAGTCATACGCTACAAGAAGACTCCTCCATGTATTCTTAATATAAATTAATGGTTAAATGCATTTTCTTAACACTTCCTAATTCTGGATTTACGTAGATTTTTTAAAAAGATGCTTTTCATGTTCTTAATGTGTAGATCAACATTTTTTTTTGAAAATAAGCATACTTATACAAGTCGTATGAGTTGTTACATCACTCATACGCAACCAGGCGCCTCCCTTTATTCTTATTAGAAATTAATAGTTAATAGTTAAATTTTTTAGCACTCCCCAAATCTAAATTCTGGGAAGATTTTTTTTAGAAGATCTAGCAGAGATCAGATGCTTTTCAGATTCTATGTGTCTATTTCCACAACAATTTTAGGAAGTTTATGGCCGAGCTATAGAAAAATAATCATAGAGTTATGAGTCGCATGAGTTATGGCATCAGTCATACGCAACATGGTCCTTCCTTACCAATTAAATTTATTCTGATTGATAAGAGAAATTAATGGTTTAACATATTTATAGAGTATTTATATTGAGTTTTGTTATTTTTCTTACTTAAAACTTTTATTATATTTCTACCCTTTCTGCTGTTGATGCAGCTGACACTGTCATTTAGAAAATTTTCCACTTGATATTGATTCAAAAACAAAAAATGTTGTTGTAGTAAATATTCCACTTGTAAATTTGCCTTGAAAAATGTTGGAAATAAAACTATCGACTGCCTTAATTTTTGGTGCAATGCAAAAAATAAATTCAACTTAAATTTAGCACAAAAATCTCTAATATAAATTGGCAATTGACATGCAATAACATTTTATTTGTGCCCCAACAAAATCACTCAGCCATGGCAATAACTTTACAGAACAATCAGAAAAAAACTAAATAAATAGAACTTCGGCAATAAAAGTGAATGGAGTGAGTTTCACGAATTTTTGTTTTATTGTCTAACAAAAAAATAGGCTGTTACAATTTTTTTCATAACCCCCATAAAAACAGCAAACTTATTAACATAATCTTAAGTGGAAATGTGTTGTTTTTGTATATTTTGTTCTGAATTGAAATAGTGCCGCAATAACCTACATTTAGTGAAATTTTTCCTTCTTTGTTGTGTCATAATGAAGGAACAGCGTATAGGGGTTGGAGGAGGCATCACAAAGTTTTGTGTTGGTCGTGATTCCAATTTTGTGTTTCTTTGGTAATATGACAAAAAGTCTGTAATTTAGGGGATATTAGGTTAATTATCCTTAAATATTATGCGGCAACATATGAAAAATGAGGATATTTGGAAACTATTTTCGATGCGATATAAAAGAAAAATGAGGCCTAAATATTAAAAAATTTAGCCTAAGGAAGTGAATTTTTATGATGGCAATAAAAAAAATTAACAGAAAATTTCTCGTAAAGGCTTTTTAAAATTTTCAATGTAAGTGTTAGTAATTAAATTGTTAATAATTAAAGTTAAAAAAATGTCATACCTACCTGAATAAAGTCCTATATAAATGGACGATGATTATAGGTCAATAAACGCTTTATTTATTTAATTTTCAGCATAAAAGTTTTGCCGTATTGACAACCTTGAGACAGGGGGATTTATTAGAATAATGTGGTTGTTTGTTGTTTTCTTATCAAATAACAAAATAAAGTAGTAAATTATAGAATTCCAAGAAATGAAAGTAAAAATCAATTGTTGTGGATATTTATTTTGCAATAAAATGACAAAAAGTCCCTCGTTATTTGCAACAATAAACCAGTAAGGAAAGTAGTAAAGTCGGACGGGGCCGACTATATGATACCCCTCACCACTTTGGGTATATTCAACAGATGGGATCCTAACAGACGACGCATTTTTGAAGAACCATTAACATGACCATAAACATTTCATTTTGGTCAGATATAGAGTTGCTTCTTACAATGGGACAAAATTATGTAAATAAATTTAAAGCAAAATATCGAAATCTAAACCGATTTCATCGAAACTTGTCACATGTTCGGCCACATTTTGAGTTCTTCATTTACTTATAAATCCACATTTGCATAGCGTATTGAATTTCGTGCAATGGAAGGATATATAGGGACTTTGGTGCACCATTTACCAAAAATCGGGTGAAACTATATATGGGAGCTATATCTAAATCAGAACCGATTTTCACGAAACTTGGCACACATCATTCTAGAATTAATTCCGTACGTTATACCAAAATTCGTGCAAATCGAACGATTTTCTGGGACTTTGGTGCACCATTTACCAAAAATCGGGGGAAACTATATATGTGAGCTATATCTAAATCTGAACCGATTTTCACAAAACTTAGCACATATCATTCTAGACTTAATTCAGTACGCTATGCAAAAATTCGTGCAAATCGAAAGATTTTTAGGGACTTTAGTGCATCATTTACCTAAAATCGGGTGAAACTATATATGGGAGCTATATCTAAATCAGAACCGATTTTCACGAAACTTGGCACACATCATTCTAGACTTAATTCCGTACGCTATACCAAAATTCGTGCAAATCCAAAGATTTTCTGGGGCTTCGGTGCACCATTTACCAAAAATCGGGCGAAACTATATATGGGAGCTATATCTAAATCTGAACCGATTTTCACGAAACTTGGCACACATCATTATAGACTTAATTCAGTACGCTATGCAAAAATTCGTGCAAATCGAATGATTTGCAGGGTTTAAAGTCCGTATATCGGACAAAAATATATATGGGAGCTATATCTAAATCTGAACCGATTTTTCCCAATTTCAATAGGGTTCGTCCTTGGGCCAAATAAATGAGCTGTACCAAATTTCAGCCAAATCGGATTATAAAGGCGACCTTACTTTGTTTACAATTTAACATCAACAGACGGATGGACGGACAGACGGACGGACATGCATAAATCGACTCAGAAAGTGATTCTATGCATATTCTCAAAAGGAACCATGGGTCTATCTCGATTCCTTTTGCCTGTTACAAACATATGCACAAAGACATAATACCCTGTACCACAGTGTGGTGGATATTTGATGAATGTTAAATATAGAGGAAAGTTTTCCAGGGATCATTTGAGCTGTAGAATCAGAGAAATAGACGTGGAGATCCAGAGAATCCTGTATTTTTAATGAATATTATTCAAGAACGTGGATTTAAAGGAACAAATCCAAAGATGCAAATCTATATAGAATATTTTGTAAAGACCACATCCATAAGATTGGAGCAATATGCCTTTACTTTTTGGAGAATATTTTGTAAGGACCAGATCTTTAGAATCGAAACCTAAGATTTTTCTAAGAAAACTTTAAAGGACCAGAGTCATAGGCGTGTATTTTATGAAGAAGATTTTGTAAGGACCAAAGCCATAGAATCGGAGCAATAAGCGTGGATTTTTTAAGAATCATTTAAGTTATAGGACCAGCGCCATAATTTTAAGAAGGATTAAAATAGCTAGCCAAGAAGTTGGCGTGACTTTTTAAATAATATATTTAACACTAGAACGCCTAAGGCGGTCATTTTTACCGCTTTCCAATTTCAAGTACAAAAGCAACTGTGCATTTAATGACACTTTTTTTAAAATTTGGTGAATTTTTTATAATAAACGTAATTCTAGGAGGTACAAAAAGTCACCATTTTTAAAAAAGTTTCATTAAATGCACAATTGCTTTTGTACTTGAAATTGGAAAGCGGTCAAAATGACTGCCTTCGGGGTTCTAGTGTTAAGGACCAAAAGATCAATGTTATATAACAGTTTGTAAGGGAGCCAGAGCCATTGGATCGAAGCGTGGATTTTCTAAGAATATTTTGTCAAGAACAGCACCATAGGTTCGGAGTCACATTTGAACCATAATCGTATTTGTAAGGATATTTTTAATAACATTTGAAAGGGCCATTCTTAAAAAATCCACAGGCTTGGATTTTTTAAGAATATTTGGTCAAAAACAGCACCATAGGTTCGGAGTCACATTAGAACCATATTCATATTTTTTAAGGTCCATTTGAGCTACAAGCTGAGACATAGGCTCGAATTTTTTAAAGAATATTTTTAAGGGCCAAAAGATTCAAGTTATAGACAAGGATCTTTTTAAGAAAAGAGCCATAGGATCGAAGCCCCAGGCGTCAATTTTATTTGAAGAATATTTTGTAAAGAACAGAGTCATAGGATCGGAGCTACATTTAATCCATAGTCTTTGTTTTTAAGAACCACTTAAGCTACTAGTTAAGTGGTTCTTTTAAGAATCTTGTTTCTTGTTGAGACCTGTTTCGGATTTTAAGGAAAAAATATATAAAAATATAATGTAGGAGTCATTACTACTAGCGGGTAACTATGTGTGGATTTTTTAGAATATTTTTCAGCAGAGGCATATGATTGGATTCTTAAAAAAAAAAAATTAGAGACTTGCTGAGACCATCCTAGCTTGGAAAGAATTATCAGGGCCATCATAGCTATATAACTTTTTTTTCAAAGATTATCCGATCACTAAAAGGATCATTAAAAATATTTTTTCTATTTAAAAAAAAAGTTGTTGTAATATTTTTTAGAGTTCTCAATGGATTATTAAAGCTACACATTTTTGGGGACCAACATAATTTTGGGGGGATAATCATAGCTAATTGGGTTTAGTTGAAGAAAAATTCAACAGCCATCCTACTTTTGAAAAACTATCAGCCCTTGCGTGTAATTATAAATTTTTTCCAGGGTCATTATAGGATTGTAGCCATGAATTATCAGGGCCATCATGACTATGTAAGGATTACAAGAATTATTTTTCTATCCGATCTCTAGTCGGATCATTAGACCTCCTTGCTAAGAATTTTGAAAATATTTTTGAAGGACCACCTTAGGTCTGGAGGTATTATTGGAGTTAGTTGGATAAAATTTAAAAATATTATTGCAAGGATTATCATTTTTTGGGCACCATCTTAGATATGGAGGAATAATCATAGCTAATTGGGTCGAGTTGACAAACATTCTTGAAAAATTATCAGAGATCTTGTCGGGATTTGAAAATATTCTTATAGAATTTTAGCCACAGGCGTGGATTTTTTGAGGAAAATTTCTTACAGACCATTTGTGAACATATTTTTAAGGGCCAGTTAACAATATTTTCAAGGATAAATCGAGCTACTAACGTAGACTCATGTGTGGATTTGGAAAAATATTCTTTTTTTACTAACAATAGAGATTATTTTAAGATTTTTGAAGGATTTTAAAGATTATTTCTACAGCTACCAACTGAGACATAAGAGTGGATTTTTTCAGAGACAGAGTGGAATATTATTTTTTTTCGAGGCATGTATATAAAGCTCAGCGTGGAGACGTATGTCCATCCAAGAGGTCTCCTAGCACTTGTTCAAGAACCACCCTATTTTAAAGGATTTGATGAACTCTTTGCGTCGAATTAAAAAAAAATATGTGTATAGGATCACTCAGTTCTGGAAGGTTGATAATACTTCCAGAACTGAGTGGCCCTATACCCTATGTGTCGGATATTAAAACATATTTCGAAGTCTGTCTGAAGCCAAAGAATTATCACAGTTTTTTGTGTCGAATTGAAAAATATTTTCTTCAAGGAAGGAATAATAGAAATATGAAAACAGCAGAAAAAATACCCTAATCGAAAAGCTTCTTGAAAGCTTCTAACACTACAATACGAACTACACAAACCGGAATTCCAGACAATTTCCGGTACGAGCAATTTTTTTTCCATTTGTATTCCCCTTGTCCCTCTTTCCAACAAACAAAGAGCTCCTTGTATTGAATTTTAAAATGTTTTTAAAGAGCCACGCGAGCTCTCAAAGCACAGTTTGAAAATATTTTTCAAGTTCTAGAAGCGTTAGCAAATTTAAAAACAAACAGATTTTTTGCGTAGAATTTTCAAGGTTTATCTGAGCTTTTTTCGTCAAATTTACAAATATTCTTAGAGATCATCTGGTATAATCTGGAAGGATTATTAGAGCTCACCCCTTTTGGAAATCTCTGTAAACAGAGCTATTTCCTTGAATTTAAAAATTGTCCAAGCTCATTTATTTGCTTATTTTTGTCCTTGCTCAAGGATCCACCTAGCTTTGGTAGGTGATGGGAGGGCTATCAAAGGTCTTTGTATAGAATTAAAAAAAAAATACTTTCCAAGGATAGTTATATATTTGGAAGAAGTTGAAATATCAGGACTTCAATCGATTAATATTTTATAGTGGATCTTAAAGTGGACTTCAAAATGATTCTTTTGGAGATTAAAGGAAAGAAAGTTTTAAAGAACGTTGATTTGAATAGATTTTCGGAATCTGGAAATATATATTAAAATATTATGTTAAGGCTTCTAGTGAGTGCTCAGAAAGCGATTTTAAATTGGTTTTACACGCTTTCGGCTCGACATTAATGATCGAAGTTTTGCAATGAAAAGTGAAAGGCAGGTGAAGAACCTCTTAGACTACACTAAAGCTCAAAAGTCTGGCTTAAATTTTATTTTTATTTATATTTATATATATTTTGTTATATATTAATATATATTTTTTATATAATAATATTTATTTTATATATATTAATATATATTTTTTAATATATATTTTTTTTATTTTAAAAATATCTGATTTTGGAGAAGTATTTTTGAAAACAAAAAATATACATTTATACTAATGTAAATGAGAGCTTAATTATAATTTTGGAAAAAAATGTCACAAAAAGATTTCGAAATACAGATAATCAAAGATCAAAATCAAAAACACTTTCCTTTCTTCCACTTTCGATCAAGGGAAAGGTTTTTTTTTTTTGTAATAACCTATCTACCTACCGATTACTTGTTCCTCTTGGTTGCAAATCAATATTTGCTGCTATGAAAAAAAAACACATTTTGTTTTGTTGTTTTTTATTTATTTATTTTGGGATCAGTTTTAAGATTCTCTGTTTATTTTCTTCTTGTTGTTGTTTTTTGTTGTTGATTTACACATGATTTATTTATATTAAATTTATCATCATCATTATTATTATTTTTTATTAATAATAAATAATAGTTATATATTATTAAATAATATAAATTGTAATTTGTTTTTTATGTTTGTTTTACTAATTTTAATAATAATAGTTATATAGTTGAATTAAAAAAAATATATTATTTATGGTTAATTTAAAAAAAATAGCTAAAACTTAAAAACTAACAAAAAAGGTATTAAAATTAAAAACAAAAAACAAAGGGTGACTAATAAAGGAGGGAAGATTGGGGACAAAAAAAACATAAAAATAAATTAAATTTGAAAAAAAATACTAAATTTTTTCACACACCCCAGGGATGTGTGGTTTATTGCATTCCATTTCATTTATTTGAAGACATTTAATTTGCTAAAAACAATTTTTTTCTAATATTTTTTGTTAGATGCTGGCCATGTTAAAATGAAATTCGATAAAATTAAAAAAAGGAAAAAATAAAACATTATATGTTAGATTTTTAAATATTTAATATTGTATTTCTTGTAACCTTAAAAACAATAAATTGTGATGTAATTGTAAAAATTATTAATAATTGAAGGAGACTGTTGTCAGGATTTTGTTGAATTTGATTCTAATACACACACAGAAATCATAAGAAAATAAATTAAGACATACACAAAAAAAAATAAAAATAATGCTAAATTAATATATATTTTATTTGTTAATATTTTTAATGAATTATACAATAATATTAATAGTTATAGTTGTGTTGGTAGATAATAATTATATTGTTTTTTTTTTCTTTTTTTGTATTTATTAAAATGTAAAAAACCCAAATGAAAATAAATTATTAACATCTTGCTTTATGAATTTCTCTGGTTATCTCTTATTTTCTTTTTTCTCTCTCTTTTCTTTTTGCGAATTGTGTTTTCATTTTTTACCTTTTTGTGTTTTAATATTAATTTATTTTTTATTTTTATATTTAAATTACACACTTATTATAATTTTTTGTTTTTTTTTTTCATTTCTTTTTCTATTCAATTTGTAGCTGTTTTTTTTTTTCTTTATTTATTTGTTTTTCTATATATTTATTTTGTATATGTATTTTTTGTTGTGGTTGTTGCTCTTATAACTTTTCTTTGTTGTTGTTGTTTTTTTTTTAATTATATATCATAAATAATTCTAAAGACATTGACATTCGGCGTTTATACGTTACACCTAGGAGTGCCTGAAAATCTCTCCTCTCTTCCTTTACACTCACTCTCTTTTGTGCCGCCTCCAGAAGAGTTTCATGCATCAGCTGTTCCGTATAAACCCCACATAGTTAATTTTTTTTTTGTTTTTCTGTGTATAGTTTCTGTTTACCTTCTCCTAACTGTTGTTGTTGTTTTTTTTTTCTTCTTCTTCTTATAATATTCTTCTCCTATAATCAAAATCGAATAACTGTTATGTTTGAATGAGAGAGTGTGAATGGCTAATATGAGTTTTATCATCATCATTATTCTCTTTCAAATGTGCGTGTGTGTGAGAGAGTGGTGTTTAAATGTGAGTTGTTATACCTTTGTAATGGTCGTTCGTTTTGTTTTTGTAAACAAATAAATCTTTTTAATTTTATTTATGAAAACAACAATTTATGTTCCAGGGTTTCTTGGTGTTAATATGGGGGATATTTTGCGATATTAGAATAAATTAATGGAAATGAGATATTTTACCCCTAGCTGACTACAAAGAGAGAATTCAGGTGATTTCACGAAGGTAACGTCGATAAATGTCCTTTGTCCAATAAGATCTCTCTTGTTGGCATTGAAGAACCGATTCACGAGACTTCGTACATGAGTGATAGGCAAAATGAAAGGGTTATATTACAGATGGGGATGGAATCTTTTTAGCCGAGATAAAAAACTTCGCTCAAAATATATTATTTTGAGGAAATTCATCGTTTTAATAGCATATCTGTTGGGAGCAACATTGAGCTTCAGAATATAAATTATTCGAAATAGACATATGTAATTTTCAATTGGCACATATGACCATCAGAACTTTTTTATTTATAGTGACGTATACGTCACATTGATGCATTTGTGTTGATCATACGCCACCATCAATTGTGGCGTACGACCACAAACCTACATATGGGGGCCAAAAGGGGGCAGATAATGACAATCTAAAATTTTAGACAGTTTTGTTGCATTATTATTTATAGTTGTCATTGCTATCTAATGAGTAGCCAAAATACAAAATTTTAACCCAATTCGGTGTAAAACCCTTTACATCAATCCTAAATTACTGAATAAAGGGCGATATCCATTATATGGGGGCTATACACAAAATGAAGGCCGATATATCCCATTTGCAATACCAAATATCCTACTTTAAATTATTATTTTTCCTGGGACTCTACGAATTACTTATGAAGCATGGACAAACGGACTTCGAGCTACGGGCTAAATCGACATCGATTTTTTTAATAAAAAAAAATTAATATTTTTTATGTTCGAAAATTGCGTTTTTTTAAATTATTTATTTGCTAGGACTCTGAGGATTACTTGTGAGGCATTTCAAATTCAGGGACAGACGGAGGGTGGATTTTCAATTTTTAAATATGGAAGTTTTTTTTTCTTCGTGAGAAACCACCACCCCATAAAATTGTATGCTGCAATTACGAGCTCGATTTGATGTAGGAAAATATTTTCCGCTCGCTCAGAGCCTGTGCCCGGAACGTTCCGAATCTCTTCATCAATATCTTATAAAGCCCCACAAGGATTTTCGCACAGGTTAGAAACCGAACATTGATTAAACCGAGATTTACAATTTTCCAATAATCAAACCATCAAACTATAGGAAATCACCCTACCACGATCTTTTGATGTAGACAAGAGTAAATCTGAAGCCCCTACAAGCTTTCATCAAGGATAACACTCTGATCAATAATACATCAAAATAATCGTCGAATAGATCAAGTGATGTTCTTGGCATAGCAAAAAAATTATGGGAACTTATAAATAGAATACGATTTTTTTAAACTCTAAACCCGTTTGGGAAGGTTTTGAATGTGTTTCTTTTTTAACAATTCTCTAAAATCCGACATGGGTCTATTATAGCCCCTCACGAATCCTGACCCAAATGATAGACTACACTTTGCCCCTTCTAAAATGGTGGGGTATGACTGTATCTGTGAATTCTGGAATTTGGTTGACCAACTTATCTGGATTAGCGAAATACGGAATATGAAGGAAGGTCCTTAATTCTAGACGAAATGTCCAAACCTATATACATAGCGCATAAATCATGGGGTCACGATTTCATTAAAAATATTTTTCTTCATTATTGAAGGACATATGGGGTCTCATTTTTCATAACAGGGATTGTAATCAGATTCTGAGTTTAGAAGTATAGATTAAACAACATTTTTTTTTTTTAAATTTGAATTCCATTTCATTGTCGCCGGCGACTCTATTTTGCAAGAATTTCAAATTTTTTATTGAACTAAAACAACACAACTAAAAGAATAATGAGTTTATTTGAGGATAATTTTTATCGAGCTAAAACAAAACAATGAAAAGAAGAGTGGATATTATTTCTAATATTCCTCCAAGTTATTGAGCTTACCTTACCTCACCTCTCTTGGTGAAACAAATCCTAATAAAGAAAAAAACTACCACTGGTATTTTGGATTACAGGACTATTATTTTTTTATTAAAACAAAAAAACATTTAATACACCAAACATCATGTCACACAACATTTTTCCATTAAAAAATTTCTCGCAGAGAAAAAATAAATAAAACAAAACACTCTCATATTTTCCTGATATACGCACACGGATTTAATTAAGGCAGATTTTATTTGCAAAATTGCCGTAACAAAATTTGCCTAATATAAATCACATTTAACATAAATTGGTCTTGCAATATAATTTAAGAAAGAGGAAGAATTGTTAAGCTGGAAAAAAATCTCCCTCAAATCTGTAGTTCATTACTCAAACAACTACTGTCCTATGTGTATCTCAATATCTCTTTATCTCTTACTCGTCATTTTGTTCCTCACATCTACTCTCTCTAGTGTGTGTTTGTGTCCTCTTGTTTCAATTTATCTTTGTTATTTATTATTGATCATACTTTTGTGTTTCTGTTTTTGTTGTTGTTTTAGAATAAACCTCTTACTATTTTTTGTTTCAATTTCTTTTATTTTTTTGGTAATTTATCTTTTTTGTTACTGTAGATTCCTTAATAACACGTTACACCGATTAAAATTAGATCTTGGTTTTTTGTTTAGATTTTTATTCTTTTTGTAACCTTATTTCAGTTGTTATTTTAAAGCAAATATTTTTGTTGTTTTTCTCTTCTTTTTCTTTTTTATTTTGTACCACCAAAAATTGTGTCTAGATTGGGTTTCTTTTTTCTTCATCGTAAGACTAGTAAGTCTAAACCAGATCTGTTTCAAAGTAGCGAAAATAACGTTTTCCGATATATTGAAGACTGGAAGGCGAATAAATGTTTGTGTTCTCTCTTTATCTCTCCAGAAAACTAGTTCTCTTTGAATAAATAGTTGGTATCAAAACCAGTTTTACCGTTAGATGCAAAATGTCCGTAAAAGGGACGAAAATCCGAAAATTCAAACGGAATTCTACAAAATTTTAAGAATAAAAATCTGCCGAAATGGTCTGATGGTTGACCAAATTGAATATTCATTTCTTTTTCATCCGAAATGCCCAAAACGGCAACACTGATCAACAAAGCATGCAATCTTCTCTGTGAAGACCATAGTTCTCCTAGATGAAATAACGTTTGTGCTTATATCTCTCTAAATTAAGATAACCGGTTCTCTTTGATTCAAATGTGATATATGTACAAAAAAGCTACTCTTCTCTTTTGAGACCAAGTACACCGTTAGTAAGTAATAATCATCCAGCAAAAGAGAGTTATTGTTATATCCAGAGAGAGTTATTGTTATACGCACCCAAAGAGTACAAACAATTATCTGTAGAACAGGCTCAAGCAGAGAGCCGTTTTTACACTCTTTTTCACACAAATTACTATCAAAGACAGCACGCGTACGGGAATTTGCCTGAAGCAAATCTCCTTTAGTATTAGAATATTCACTATCATGAAACAGACCACTTATTTTTCTCCTCCTCCATCTTTGTTTGTGTGATGTTTGTCGTTCTTGTTGTTGTTGCTACGTGGTTGCTTGCTTGCTTGCTTGCTTGCCTTGTTATTAGTAACTAATTTATTTATTTAATTATTAATTTTAGAATTTTACAAATACAAACTCAGTTGTTGTGGTTTTTTAGGTATTTTTTCTTTTTGTTGTTTTTTCTCTTTAATTATTATTTAGTTTTATTTTTTTTTTTAATATTATTTCTATTTTAAAAATTACATAATTTTCTACTCACAGATACTTTTATTCTCTTAAAAAAATTGTTATTTAATTTAAAAGAAATACATAGGAGGGGGATATTTGGGGGAAAAGGGGTTGTTTTTGGTTAGGAATTTATAAATATTTATTTTTTACCACGGCTTCTCTAAACAAATACACAAATCGTTTTTGTTTTGATTTTTGTGAAGTCCTTAGGGCCACACACACCAGAAAATAAAAAATGAAAAATTATAGGTATAGGGTCACACATCAGATTTTAAGATTTTAAATTGCGTTTTTTAATATACTTTAAGAAAATCTTAATTTAAAAAATAAAATACTTTTTAAACGGACATTGAAGCTTCTCTTAGAGAATTTCACTTTAAAAATATATAATTTTGAATCAGAATTTATCACATTTTTACAGAAGAGATAAGCCTACACTTGGAAAAAATCTTTACGATTTTTTTATTCGGATTTCATAGCTTCTCTTGACGAATCCTATTTTCAAAAATATTCAAATGCGACTCGCAAAACGGACTTAATTATTACAAAAATGAATGTGCCAAAAAAATAATGATTTCCATTATTGAGATATTACCTGCATTACTTGGAGTTTAGGTTTTGATACACCCATAGCGGATTATGCCCTGAATAATTGCGAACTTTACTGCTTTACAACAAAAGCAATTAAAATCTGTGACCCAGTGGCGGTGCCATACAAACTGACCTAAAATGTTATCAAATCTTCCGTATAGAAATTCCGATCCCTAGTGGGTTTACAAACTGACCTAAAAATTAAAAAAAAAATCTTCCATATATTCTGGCTGCCAATATCACGAAATGTTAGACCCTGTTTTTAATTGTCCAATGCATTTATAGAGGACAAATTTTTCAAGGCATAATATTTGAAAATACAGATCTTAATTATTTGGAATTTTGGTTTTGGGGATTATGCTATGAATAATTACGAAATTAACTGCTTTACAAAAGCAATTAAAATCTATAACCTTGTGGTGGTGCCACAAACTGACCTGAAAATCATCCGTATACAAATTTAGAACCCTTTAAGGTTAAGAAACTGTAATGAAAACTAAAAAAATCTTATATCCTGGCTGCAAACATCACGCAATGTTAGACCTTCATACTCATTTTTTTCCATATATTTATAATGGGCAATTTTTTTCAAGGCATCATTTCTGAAATTATATTTCAATAAATTTACCAAAAATATACGAATTTAGACCCCTAGTGGGTTAACAAACTGACCAGAAAATTTAAAAAAATATTCCATATAATCTGCCTGCCAATATTACGAAATGTTAGACCTTGATTTCCATTCTTTCTATAATTTTATATAATTTTTTTTCAAGTCCTCATATCTGAAATTATATTTCAATATTTGTTATTTCTGAAGTAATTTTTTTAATTTTGGACCAAAGAAAAAATCAAATATTTTTTTAGGATCGCAAGTCCATCTAAAAATCCCAAAATTGGAAAAAAATTAACTAAAAAATAAAAATTTTATTACAATTTTTATTTTTGAAATAATCTATAATTTTGGATTTAAAAAATCTCATATTTTTTAGAATCCCACAAGTCCATCTAAAACATCCCAAAATTAAAAAAAATTATCTAAAAAATTGATGTGTGGCTAGTTACCTTCATTCTCATTTATGTTCTCTGGTGTAAACACGCCCCAAGCTTACACAGCAACAGAAATAAAATTAAATAAGTTCTTGTTGTTGTTAAGTTTATTACACAAAAACAGTGTTATGTTTTTTTTTTCTAAGGATGAGGGGGAGGGGCAAAATGGGGATTTCCTGGGGAAAAAGTTATGACATTTTAGTTTTGTTATTATTTTTTTATATTTTATATATATTGTTTTTTTATTTATTTTATTTCTGTAATAGTAAATAGAGCTGTAAATATAAATATTAAAATAAAGCGTTACTTTACAATACGATTTTTTTTATTATTTTATGTTTATTTTCATCTTTATTTGTTTTGTTTTGCTTATTCTTTTCTCTTTTTGTTGTTGTTTTGTTTTGTTCTGGTTTCTGGGCAATTTGTTGTTATTTTTGCTATATAATTTGTTTTTTTATTTTTCATTTACACCTGAATAGTCTTGTGATTAAATTGTTGTTTTTATACTTGGTTTTCCGTTCCATTTGTGTAGTAGTGGTAGTAGTATAGAGTAGCTATATATGGATGTATGTATGTATATGTGAATGGTATTTTTTATAAACATGATGATGTCTGTCTGTGGTTGTTTGGTTTGTTTGTTTTCCTTTTCTTTATTAGAATTGTTCTTTTCTTTATCTTGGCTGGTCGGTCGTCTTCCTCTTCTACTTCTGTTCTTTTTTTTCCTTTTTCTTTATATATATATATAATAAATATATAGTAGATATAAACAAATATGTATGTAGTTATGTGTCGGTATATATAAATTGTTATGAATGTGTAGTTTATTATTATTATTATTTGTTTTTTCTCTTTTCTTTCAATTTTATTTATTTAGTAGCTTGTATTGTGGTTGTTGTCTTTATTTTCTAACACGATCAATTTGTTGTTGTTTTTTATTTATTTTTGTATTTGTTTTTTCTTTAGCTATAAGATGTCATAAATATATATACTTATACAATTTTATGTTCTCTTAATATTCCTGTTTCTTTTTGTTGTTGTTGTTACTGTCTTCCTTATATTTCTGTACGGTATCTCTCTCTTGGCTAATTGAGAATGTTGTGTTTTTGCTAGATTACCTATTATCTCTTCTCAATGAAGACTTGTTGTTCTTTTTTTTTTGGGATGAGTATGAAAAAATAATTAAACAAAAAACAAAAGACATGAAGAAAATGTTGTAATAACTGTCAAGTGTATTCTCTCTCTCTTTGGGTTATTAATAATAACATTACTCTCACTATTAAACTGAATACTCTTAAAGAGGCCATTACGGTAGTTGTTTTGCATTTTCTCCAATAAAACAAAGAGCGGCAAATGTAATTCACAGAGGGTGGAGGGTGGCGGAGAGTAAACAAAAGTAATTACCATCAATGTTAAATTTTCTATTAAATAATGATAATAACTTTTTTTCTTTGCTTATAGTTTGGTGTTTTTGTTGTTGTTGTTATTACATATTATTAATAATATTGTGGGTGATATACATATATCTCTCATTTGTTGTTTTTTGTTTTCTTTAATTTCTATAATCATACAATGAATGCGAGTATGTGTGTATGTATTTGATTGTGTTTTTTATTTGTTGTTGTTTTTTGTCTAAGATTTGAAATGATAACCCGTATATTCCGCACACTATCCTTTTAAGGTTTTCGAGAATGGTGTGTTTTGTTGTTGTTGTTCTTGTTGTTCTAATAATAAACATATTGTTGTTGATGTTGTGGTTATTGATGATTATACAGCTTCTTCTTCGTCTTTTCCTCCTCCTTCATCTTAAGGTGTTCGATGCCTCTTGTTGTTGTTGTTTGTGAGTTTTCCACAAGGATGTGATGTAAGACCAGTTTTACAGGGAGGGGTGGAGAATTATTTTGGTTTTCTAGTTGTTGGGTTTTGGAAGATATAAAGCATAGTTGTAGTTGTTCTTGTTGTTGGTAGTTATTTTCCCATGAGAGCGTAGGACGGTCCCTTAATATATTGCCATATTTTTTTGTTTGTTGTTGTTCTTCTTGTTGTTGTTAGTGGGGTTTGTTGGTATTAGCAAAGTATCAAAAAACCTTTATTTTTATTCTTCTTATTTTTTATGTAACTTTATTTTGTAATATTGCTTTGGTGTTTCACTGCATAGTCGTGGTGGAGTTGTGGACAAGAAGAAGAAGAAGGGCATCATGGAATAGAAATTTATTTGGAGGTTGGAGTTGGAGGAGGGCGGGGGAGAGAAAGAGAGAGAAAAAATACAATAATAGTTAATTATAAGGGATTTATGTTTTTTCTTATTTTATTTTTTTAAATTCTAAGGATGGATGCATAGATGTAAGGATGAATATGATGTTATGAGAGTTGTGTGTGAAAGGGAAAATTGAAGGAAGGATAAGCATATTTACAAAGCAAATGAAAATGTTAATAATTTAAGCGTTATTAATTTTATGTAGTTATTAGTTGTTAAACATATTTCGATTTTATATTGTTTACACTTAAATTTAATCACATGCAGCACATAATAGAAATAATAAAACACCAATATTCTTTGAAATTTTGACACTCAAAACAAAAACGTTTTTCTTGAAGGCTTCACCACCAAGCGTAAAAGAGTTAATACATTTTATGCACCATAAAATTAAATTTTGTTAATAATATTAGTAAGCAAATAAAAAATATAGAAATTTGAAGTTGTTATTAAAGAAAGATATAATTAAATGAATACATGCAATTCATGTAAAACATTGTTAACAATAATTCCATATAAAAACAAAAAAACATATGTACATTATAAAATATTCATATATTGTACGCTGCATACTTCTAGGCAATCATAAATCGTTAATTCTGAATGCATCTTCTTGAATAGATATAATATCGTCTCAAATCCTTGTGACTTCAATAAATCATATAAACATAAATTATCAACATTTACATCAAATTTGACAAAGATTTGGACGTTGAACCAATGACGACGATCATATTATACTTGAAGAAATAGCGTCATATTTCTACCTATTATATGTAATTTTTGGAATTTTTTTTTCGTCCTTAATTTACTGAACCGGGTCATAAGATATCACAAGATACGATTTTTCATTCTCGCAATATTGTACAAAAGTATTGCTTAAAAGAATTTAGATGGGGTCCTCAAAGACGAGAAATCGAAATTTTAAGGTTTTAATGGTCTATTCTCAAGTTTACCCGTTACTTGGCACTAAAACCCTATGTGTATGTATTTCAATAAATTCAGTATAGATTCCTTATGCAGAGCTGTCGGATTCATCCGAATTATTTTTTTAAAAAATTAGTTATGCCAAATACGTAAAAAAAATCTCGAGAAAAAACGGGTTTTTTAAATTTTTGAACAGGATACCCAGATGATTAAACCGGTTTCAATGTCTTATATGCATATCATGAGAAAGCTAGTAAAAACAAACATGCTAAATGTGTTTAACCGGACTATTATCGGTTTTATTATCCAAATATTCGTTTCAAAGTTTAGAAACCGGTTCTTTCGCCAACGAAATTTTTTCGCGTATATACCCAAATTAAAAATATGAAAAATAAGTCTTTAGAAATACTTTAAGGGCAATCAAGCTGATTGTTGAACTAACAGGTACGATGAGCGATGTTTCGTGATATATATTTAGGCGCTACAAATAACGCAATACAGTCCATTCTTTGGAGTATAATGTAAAAACGTAAATAAATTCAACGAAAAAGCGTTCGACCAAATCGAACTGTTCATACACTACACCATCGTCGGCAATAGTAATAGGTTTAATCATATCTATAAAGGGAAATATGTTCCAGCCAGGATTTGAAATCTACAGTGTCATCCGTAGTTGTCTTCGCTGGAATCGAAATTTATTTTTTGGCGTATTTGGCATACCGAAATAAAAAATATAAGGCTTTAGAAATACATTAAGGGTAATCCAGCTGATTGTTGAACAAACAGGAACGATTTTTGGTGCATATTTTTAGGCGCTAAAAATAATGATATACTAATTATGCTTTGGAGGATAATGTGAAACACAAAAAATTCAAAGAACCACAAGGTTCGACCACTACACCATATGTTAGGTCGAGAAAAGGGAAATTCAATCGCCACATGGTACACTGGACAAATAATGCTAATCCAGATGCGGTTTTTTGTGAGATAAGATCTATGTATCTAAAGCAATATTTTATTGGTGTAGAAAATTGTTTAAAGATTCTCATATCTGCAAAGGAGAAGTCCAAAATGTCCGTATTGGATATCAGAGACTCATTGATACATTTGTCACATAAAACAAAAACCCAAACAGCTGATATTGATTGTATATCAAACATGCATAATGCATACTTTTAGCCATATCAGATCAATGATGTCGTAGAGAGCAGAATAATATTCCGTCTCGATTAGGTGAGGATCATTGCATGGATTGACAACTTGTGAAATATACTTAAACAATTATCATGTTTGGTGCATACTTTTAGGCAAAATATCTTAATGTTAATTGCACTCATTACCAGAGCACAATGGAAAATTGTGTCTAGAGTATTTTAGAAAGCAAGGTTGGCACTAAAAAATATATAAGTGTCGATTACCTCAAGCAAGCACTTCACCAGGAATAGGCCAAAATACAACAGAGCAACATTAAGGCAGAGTGTGACGGTTTCATTGGCCGTTTTATGACCATAATTCGTGCCAATGTTTACTCTAAAATTTGAACAAATCCAAACATTTTTGCTTTCATTCAATAAAATTAAAAAAATATATATATGGTGTTTGACTTTGTTGCAGTTTTTTATCTCACCATGTATATGATAAATTCTTTTACGATTCATTAATAAAATTCATAGAATTTTAACCTAAATAATTGTGTCGAAACTTCTACAAAGAAAATTCCTTGCGCCCTAAAACAAACCCACCAAAAAAAAACTATACAAAGTTTTGTATACAAAAAATAACCTATCACAAAATTGTTTTATAATATAATTACATATATGAGTGCACATTTCATTAAAAATTTTGAAGAACAACACATCAGAGAAAAATCACGACCATACCGCAGCACACGACAAAAAATTTCAATAATTCACGTTTTAATCTAAAAAAATAGTTTATACTTTAAGTTAATTGCACTCGGAATGCATGCATGCAGCACTGTGACACAGTGAAACCAAGTGAATGCATCGGAAATGTATTCAAACACGTTTGGAACAAATTAATTAATATTTCAAGATTTTTTTCACTTCGTATAAATAAATATGAATAACTATGTTTATGGTAATACAATTTGCCTGCTTTCAATTATAATTTAAAATTACATTTACAAGTATCCTGAGCGTACTCATATTTATACAATTACGTATTTATTTTTGGCTGAGCGCACAAAACATGAAGTTGCAAGCAATTATAATTTTTATGGTCCTTTATTTACAGGCAACCCATCCCATTCCTAATTGGTAAAAAAATTGTATATACGATGACCCTATTGAAGGATATGTTAAAAAAAAACACAACGAAAACCATTGAACATAAAAATTATCGTTGTAACTTTACAACAGAGAAAGAGAGAGTGAATTTTGTGTGCCCTGCTCTTGTTTAGAGGGCAAAAATGCAAAACACAAAATATACACATCAACAACAGCAACACCATCAGCAAGTGTAAAGAGAGCCCACGAAAAACTCTAAATTGCTGGTTTGTTATAACTGTCAACGAGATGTCGTTCATTCATTCGTTGCTGTTGTTGTTGTTCTTGCTGCGCAAATCGTTAAATGTAATGACCTCTAATTACGACAAAGAACGTGACACGAACATTATTGCACATAGCCGGTTCGAATCGGCTCATTCACTCACGCAATTATAACAACTCAGAGCCATGACTGCTGGCTGTGACATTCAAGTGTTGGAGAGTTTAGCTTTAGCACAAAATAAAGTTAACCCTACAAAATTTCAGATGTTTTTTATGCAACACACAATGACAAGATGACACGTCTGAAGATTTAGTAAAGTGTATTACTGACTGATAATATAAAAAGTTAACTGAATACAGTCTTAATAATTGAAATGCTGAAGAAAACACTAAAAGATGTGCCAAAAAATTATAATTGAAATAGAAGGTCAAGTTAAAGCATGATTAATCGAAAAAAATTAAATTGTAATATAATATGATCATTTTATATTATAAAGCCATGTTTGTTGCATACTTTTAGGCAATCATATAAAAAAGCGTTCCACAAATTATGAAAGGGTTTAAAAAGGATTCATACTTATCTAAAAGAGCCGCCAAAAAATTTTAATTGAATTAGAATTAGAAGTCAAGGAATGATTAATCCATAAAGTAAATTTGAAATACAAACAAACATATGATCATGTGGTATTATTTAGCCATACTTGTTGCATACTTTTAGACAGTCATATAAAAAAGAGTTCCGCAAATTATGAAAGGGTTAAAAATTATTTCATACCTATCTAAAAGAGTAGTCAAAAATTACAATTGAAATAGAAGGTCAAGTTAAGTGAGTGATTAATCGAAAAATTGAATAGAAATACAAACATATGATCATGTTATGATATATAGCCATACTTGTTGCATACTTTTAGGCAATCACATAAAGAAAGCGCTCCACAAATAATGTAAGGGTTAAAAATAGATTCACTGTTGTCTAAAATAGATGGAAAAATAAGTCCGTCCATGGCTGATCAAAGAGTTTCTAACTCTTTTAATTCATTCATGCACTAAAAAGTTTACAAAATTCGCCAGACACAGCCTGCATGCACCTTCACACATGATTATTAGCAAAGGGGTAGAGTGTGTGGCAAGGACAGGGAAACGTGGGAACATTCTTATGCCACTGTCCAGCATTTTCAAGCATTCGAACCCAATTCTGGGGAAAATGTCACTATTCACCTTATTCAAAAAACCGACCTAAGGGAATGTGACTGGAAAAGTCTGAAGGATTTCACTAAGAACACAGAATTCCTAGAAGTTTAGGGAAATCAAATCTAAAGATGATGTTCTTCTTTTTTAGAGCGGATAACAGACCTTTCTGTAGTCAGAGTGTGCGTCTTACTAATGGTGGCTTAAGTGTGTCTTCTACTAATAAAAATGTGGTGCTGTAAACCACTTTTCAACCTAACCTAACAGGTCAGAAAAATCAATTCAGGAGATATATGGTGAGAGCACGTTGGTTTCTATAAAAAGTCTGTACTGCATGCATGATTATAATTAATCCATTCTCAAGGTATCAGAGACTCATCGACACATTCTTTACACAAGATAAAAACCTAAACAGCTGATATTGATTGTATATCAAATATGTATGATGCATGCTTTTAGGCATTTGAGATCAGTGATGTCGTAGAGAGTAGAATAGCATTAAGTCCATATTACATTTGGATTATTGGATGATTAAACAACTATTGATATACTTCTTTCGAGAAGTAGATTTAAGTAATAAACATGTTTGGTGCACACTTTTAGGCGAACGTTCATATGGTCCAGTCTAGCCAACGTTACCTAAAAACGTTTACGTAAAAATAAATGATCGAAGTTGACCGGTATGTTAGCAGTCGTAATATCGCCCAGGAGCTAAAAATCGACCATAAAACTGTTTTAAACCATTTACCCAAAGCTGGATTCAAAAAGAAGCTCGATGTTTGGGTTTCACACCAATTAACAAAAAATAGGATGGATAGAATTTCCATATGCGAAGCCTTGGCCAAACGGAATGAGATAGACCCATTTCGTAAACGGATGTTGACTGGAGATGAGAATTAGATCACATACGATAACATTGTGTGAAAACGATGGTGGTCAAAGAGCGATGACGCACCTCAAAAGGTGGCCAAACCAGGACTAACGACCACGAATTTTGTGGGACTGGAAGTGGATTATTTAATATGAGCTGCTTCCATATGGCCAAAGGCTAAATTCTGATCTCTACTGTCAACAACTGGACCGTTTGAAGATAGCAATTGACCAGAAAAGGATAAAATTGGAGAGGTGTCGTGTTCCACCAGGACAACGCTAGGCCACACACATCTACAGTGGCTCGCCAGAAACTTCTCTCTTTAAATTTATGAAAACTAAACAATATGTCTTCGAAGTCTTGTAAAAAATTACAATTTAAGAAACTTTTTTATTATTCGATGTCAAAACAGATCTACATTTGGAAGATTTTGAAGACAGATGAAAAAACTTAGAAGTAGATTAATAATAGGTGTCTGAATATAAACATGGTCCTTCGACTTCAATTTATATCTGTCTTGTGAGGCCATTAAAAGTCGAAACTCTGAATAAAACCTACAAAAACTGAATTAAAAAATACAAATATAAATTGCATACCATGACGAGATTATTATTGCAAGGATTTGGCATTCGATGTCAAAGCAGAGCTATATTTCGAAGATTTTAAAGAAATGTGAAAAAAAAACATAGAAGTAGAATAATTATAGGTGGCTAAACATAAACATGGTCCTTCGATTTCTATTTATATCTGCCTTTTGAGGCAGATACAAATATAAAAACATTGGTCCTTCGACCGAAATGCATTGTCATTTAGAAATATAATTTTTTATTGATTGCAATATATTGCAAAGATCAAAACTGAAAGAAAGCTATTTTACAATTTGAATAATTAATTTGACTTTTAAAATTATTTTAGCATTTTCGAAATTTCTTCCCTTCTATAATTTTCCAAAACAAAATATTGTGGTCGACCACAAACAGACACATAATGCCTTTCAACATTGCATTGTATTTCTATTAAATGTAATTTAACAAACGATGAGGATATGCAATTTTCTGTGAAATTGTTGTCTGTGCGTGTGTGTGTGTTTTTGTAATTGCTCATTTTGTGAAATTTTACAATTAATCAACTTCCTGGCTACAATGTAAATTAAAATTAAATTTAACAAGCTTGTGGACAGACATCGACGACAACAGCAATTTTCATAGTAATGACTCAAATCTCAATCTCGAATCTCAAATGAATTAGATTTTATTTAACCACAATGCAAATGGAGGAGGTGGTTCCTGACGTTCTGAGTAATCTCAGCCAATGCAACACAATTGCAACAAATCGTATAAATACACATATTTATGGTTCACCTCCAAAAATAATATTTGAAATAAAAATAAAAAATAAATCTAAATGTGTGCGATGTGCGGTTGCAAGGTGGTTGTTGATAAAAACGACACCCAGCATTCAATCAACTACTATGGATCAAGAGATTTTTTGAGTTTAATCTTCAGTATGAGGGATTTTAGATTTAAGTGAAAATAAATCCAAATAGAATATAAAATTGAATTAGATTAAAGAAGTCAACACCATAGCAAATACTGTAAGATAGTTTTTTATATATATTTTTGAGCTCAAGAACTCGAAGTCAAAAAAATATCAAATGGATCTCTAAAAAATATATCGAAAATTTGAAAATAAGTTTAATAATTTTCTATATATACAAGAATTAGTAGCATTATGATGGACTGACTGCCAATTGTTATCAATAAATATTTCTAAGATTAATACGCCTTTTTTGTGATTTACAAACATCCAGCCAAAATACAATTAATTAATAAATACAAAAAATTAAACCACAATTTCTGATGGCTGCACAACAAGAAATCACATGATATAAATATTGGAGTTCAAGTTAAAGTTTTGTTTTTTCTCGCATACACGTGAGATCATTAAATGTTATTTGTTTTAAAAATAATAACAAAATGTAAGTCAACCTACTGAGCAGCGTACATCCGCAGAGAACCCTGAAGCGTAAAGGCTTTTGAACCATAATTGAATAAGCAAAGAGAAAACATCAGTTGTTGAAAAAAGATGAAAAAATCGGAACAAAGAAAACGTGCATGACACAACAGCATCAGTTTAGCGTAAAATGAGTTGGCATTTAACTTCACCAAGAAATTAATGTTTTGGAGAACACAATATAGTCATGAAAATACTCCTCTTCTATCTATAAAAGATCTACAGAATAAAAATCCATCCGATGAATGACTATTCATTTTATTAAAAAAAAAAAGTATTAAAGGCCTCTTCTAAATATGGAATTTATCTTATAAATATAAAAAAACCGCTACTATCTATAGAAGATCTACTAAAGACCTCATTTATCCTATATATATAGAATATCTCTTTGATATATAGAATACCTTCTCTTCAAATAGTTTAGGGATCTATTAAGAATATGAATTTGTAAGAAATACAAAAAATGAACATGAACAGCTGATTGCGTATGGAAACAAAAGTCTAGTGCATACTTTTAGGGGCCACTACAGATTTTACGAAAAGACTCATATATTTATATAATATCTCTTTGATATATAGAATACATTCTCTCTATATAGTTTAGATGATCTATTACGTACGTGAATTTTTAGTAAATATAAAGAATGAATATTGTACCTGAAAATAAATGTCTGGTGCATACTTTTAGGGGCCACTAAAAATAATATCTCGTAAACTTTTAAGCGTCACTCGAATGAATGGCGCCTCATATTTTCTCTATTATTTTCTTACGTCGTAACATGGTTGGATTTTGCAATATAAATTAGTATTCGCTAATCATCCTATTGCAATAGCTTATTTCCTTAATATATTCTACTACAGCTCGATCAACCTGACAGTAATGAACGACCCGTTCACTTGACCATTAACAATAACTACAACTACTAACCAGAGCAGCCTTATGTGGCCATACCAGAGTCGTCGGTTTCTCATGTCTTATATTACATGCTTCTATTACACAATCATAGGGAATTTGCGTAATTAGACAAATCTCAATATGTTTTATGACGTATCGATCGTTTGGCAGCATCTTGTGAATTTAGGTAAAGGGTATCTTGACTTTAGTCAATAATTTATTGTTTACCCCAACAGTGGTGTCTATATTCTATCACTACAAAATCTTCTACATCAAATGAGTTGGCCCCTTTCGCTTTAGCTCTTTTTTTCTCTATAATCTTGAAAATTCGTAATATATTTTATAACGTATCGATCGTTTGGCACCACCTTGTCAAAAACATAGGGTTCCTTGAATTTAGATTATCAATTCTTGTTTACCCCAACAGTGGTGTATACATTCCGAATCACTACAAAATCTCGCACACCAAATTAGTTGACCATCACCCCTTTCGCTTTAGCCTTTTTTTACACTATAATCTTGCGACCACGCAATGCCGTCTTCAGCCCTATCTCTGATCTGCTGAACACCATTTCATTTATTTTAGGGAAGGCTTTTCTATTTGTAGAATATCTCTTTCTATATATTTTAGGGAATCTATTGAGAATACGAATTTCTAAGAAATGCCAAAAAAGACCAAGAACAGCTGATTGAATCTGAAAATAAAAGTCTAGTGCATACTTTTAGGGGCCACTAAAGATTTTACGAAAATTCCACTATTTTTAGAGATATTTAAATTATGTTTTCTTAATATTAATTTAATGTAACCCAACGTGCCCACAGCCTACAAACTGCAGCAAAGCAACAATTGGGTACCAAATACCACCATTAAGAAACTCATGGTACGATCAGGAGTGTCGCAAACGTATTTTCAGAAAAAAGAACAAGAAAAACGTGAACGGGAGCTAATCGTACAGGAGTCAGAACGAACTCTGGAAATTTTACCAACCAATTGACTCTGGAAATTTTACCAACGATTAAAACACGAAACCGAAGGCTTCGGCGCAGGAACATCCTCCTTTTGAGATGAAGATGGGAACCTGGTGACATATGCAGATAGCGTGTTGAGAATCTGGAAGGAGCATTTTGAAAACTTTTGGCATCAAAAAGTGCCGGTGAAGAAGATACCCCAGAACCAAATAGAGAGACAGTATAGAGTGTATACCATCTAGCCAAGATGAGGTCAGAATAGCAATCAATCGGCTGAAGATGGGGCCTACAAATCCATAAAAGTCCTCTTGAAAGATCTTCTATCAATGTAAGACCTTGGAGACCCATTGAAGGATCTCCTATCTACAACAAATCTATTGGAAGGATCTGTTAAAAGTTCGTCTATGTATAGAATACCTTTCGAAATGTTTAAAAAAATAGAAGGCGGTTCAAACATAATGTTATGCATAGACAACGTATAAGTATCTCCCTAATTAACATAAATTCCATTCTTCCATATGGAATGCTATGCTTTGCGACTTGTTTATATATATATATATATATAATATATTTATATAATTATATAAAAGCAAATACTTGACCTAATCTATAATTTTTATTAGCCAATAAACATTGTGGAATTTTCAAAAATATTTCGATTTGTTTTTGCCAAAAAAAATCTTAAAATTAACACGATGCCAAATATATGTCTTAAAATAAAAAAACGATGAATCGATTTGATTTTCTACCCCCAACACCTAACCCTCTCCAATCTATCCCTCACCACTATGGACATAATTCCTTTAAATATTTACAAAACACAGCCAAAAACAAAATTAAATAAATGGCAAAAAAATTTCGCCGCCGCTGAGATGGTGATCATGAAAAAAAAAACGGAGAGAAGATGTCATAACACAAAATTTTAATGGACCCCGAAAAAGAAAAAAACAAATGAAAACGCTCAAGATGTGTACATATAAATATAAATACATACTTTTTTAATCTAGATAACATATTGTATTTTTTTATGAATATAAAAATAACTACACATAGTATATTTAAGAGAGAGAGGAACAACAAATTATAATAATACACAGTGGTATGAATGTACTAACAGCTGCCTGCCTGTCAGACAGTCAGTACGGCCGGCTGTCTGACTGCCTGCCTTCTGATATACTATAGGTGTCTGTATTGCTGCTGCCGCTATTTTTTCACATTTGAAAAATGTCTGTTTTCACGTTTTGGTATCGCGAAAAAAATCCCACGCATTTGAGACGAGAGGAAAACAACAAAACAGCGCCTTTCGATAATCATGTTCACACATTTGGTAAATAATGTTTTCAAAGATGAAGAAACACAGGCACACAAATTGAAAATATTTTTTCTTTTGTATTTTTTATAAATGACCTACACACAATGACAGCCAGCCAGCCCGTCATATTTTTGCAGTTTTTTTTTATTTTGTTATACAACTCATTAAATATTTTTATTAAATAAGCAAATTAACTAATAATAATCACTTCAAGGCATACGACGATGGCTACCAGTTGATGTTATTGTTTACAAAACTAAAAAAAAAACTATCGAAATATGGGAAGTCATAATGACTTCAAAATAATTCCACAATGTTAGAGAAGTCAAAAACTTTTTTAAATGAAAACTTTAAAAATATTAGGCTTAAACATAATTCACTGAAATAGATAAGATGAACTTTTAAAAAATGTTAAATTTGCATTAAAACCCCCAAACAGCTGATTGCAAATAAAAAATAAAAGTCTGGTGCATACTTTTAGGGGTACCAATAGTTATTATAATAATTCCATAATTTTAGAGAGACCCTAAGAAAATTATTAAATATGAATCTGGTAGTTCGCTTGCCTATCAGCAGTTGGCACATAAACATAAATTTCTAGTGCATACTTTTAGAGTCTTAGACAGTCACATAATTTTATGAAAAATAACATCAATAACATTGCCAAAAAACAACCGTTATCTCAGTAAATTTCTATTAATGACTATGTTACTGTTGTATCTTGTTCTATACTCCCCTAGTTTCATGCTAAAAGTAAATTTTATTCTAAAATATCTATTTATAAATAAAAGATTTATGTTTTAAAATTAAATTTACAATTTTGAATAAAAAATCTCTGCCGTTATCTGGGTTAATATTTAAAAAATCAAATTGATCAGCTGATTGCAAACGAAAATTAAAGTCTAGTGCATAATTTTAGGGGCGTCTGAATAATTTCATAATAATGGAGAGATAATTTTCCCGGTGATTATTAAAAATTGGACATCAGCAATGTGATAACATTCTCGAGCCATATTTAACATTTTTCTATAAATGAAAAGTAAAACTTTCTGTATTATTCGGGATATTAATTAATCTGAAGACTGATAAATAATAGAAACTGGTCATCTAAGGACATATATTTCTTCTTTAATGTTGTTTGATTCAATTTTACCTTATAAAATTTGCCTGTATGGCTGAAAAGAATTCATGTTACGAAGTTTGCTTCTAAATTTAGTGATCGAAATTATATTGAAGTTTAATTAATTTCTAAAAATATTTTTTTCTCTCAAGATCCTCAGAATTTTATGACTTATTTTCTAATATAAATGTCTGTTTACTAAATTTGTTCGTTCCGGAACCAACTACTTTGAAATACCTATTCCACAAAAGGAACGATCGGTACTTTTTCCTGTTCTTTCGTTCATCTAAGGTCTTTTACACCAGTCGTTGCTTTTGATTCAATCGTTCCTTGACAAGATCCTTTTGCGGGGCGAACCAAAAAATATGAAACCGCTTTAGAAACGAGATTTCCCCAAAAAAAATTATTAAATCGGATCCTCTGCATCTGAGAAATAAAGTCTAATTAAGCCCAACTAAATTTACGAAGACAGTATGTACCATAGAATTGAAGAAATCATTTCATGAGAAATCTTTTTAATTTTTTAACTTCAACTTTGGTGAAATTGACCTGCTTTCAAGTTTAAAACGCTTAACCTTTAACAAAATTAGCTAAATAGTCATTAATAGCACATTTCCATTCAATTGAGGCACAGCCAGCTGAGTATCATTTATATTATTAAGCATGATGCATACTTTCAGGCTGCGGTATTCAAATGATTATAAGATAAAGGAAGTAGCGAATATATTATCAATATTTAGAGTATCTTGGTAGTCAAATTCCCATATATGCTACCATGTTTCATATTTGAGACTTGCTTACAAATGTATTTGAAATAGAAAAAGCTGATTACAATTTAGTTTATTCTGTACAATGCATAGTTTTGGGCTCCGGTATTAAAATGAAAGAAATAAAAGAGGTTGAAATGTTTTCAAAGTATTTCAGTGTCACTATACGAAAATCATAAGGTGAAACTGCAATCGCTGCTTGAGGTATCTTATGATTTGTTTATCAGTATGAAGTATATCTATTTTTTGTACCGGATAAAAGTTTTTTTTCTTAATATTTTGTATTAATCTTTAGTAAAATTTCGAGTTTCAAATCTATAACCTTCTAAAAATGAGCTAAAATAACCAGTGGCATTACATTTCCAAACAATTGAGAAGCAAACATCTGATCAACATTTATATTGTTGTGTATGGTGCATACTTTTAGGCTGCGGTATAAAAATGATTGTGAGATAAAGGTAGTTATCAAAATACCGAATATATTATCAATATTTAGAGGATCCCGTTAGTCAACTATAGGAATATGATATCAAGTGCCAATATGATGTGTGAGACTACAGTAGTTTTAGGTTGCGGTATTAAAATGGAAGAAATAAAGAAGGTTGAACATTTTTAAAGGTATTTCGATGTCGCTATATTAAATGCATAAGGTTGAACTACGATCTCCTCTTGATGTATCTCATGATTTCTTAAAAATTATGAAGTTTATCGATTTTTTTTTACCTGATAATAAAACCGATGCAGTATAGAGATCCTTTCAATTGATATGGGTCTCCATACTACATCGTTTTTAGTTTTTGCGCACTTTGCTAGTTTCTACAAGGAAAATCGAGAAAATCGGTTATGTCAAAATATATTTTTCGGCATAAAGTGTATATAATATCCCTCTCCATGTATTTTTGCAGTCCACAATAATAAAAACCCACAACAAACACCATTTTTTTGTAAATAAACTACAAAAAATCCATTTAAAACCCTACCCTCAGGCAATAATAAATTTGCTACTATGTATATACAATGAACCTGACACGACACAATACAAAAACAACACAAATAATAATTACAACAATTATTGATTTGAAAAACGCAGAGAATAAACAATAAACCGCAAACGAAAAAACGTTATTTTTCCAAAATAAATACGACAATAACAAAACGTTTTCGGTCTCTATTTACATTGGCACATAAAAAAAATAACAACAGACACACAAATAAAAAATAAAATAAAAAATAAATGAATACAAAAAAGAAAGAGGAATATCTATCGCTGCTGCAGAACCCAAAAATAAACGAATAGCAGCAAAAAAAAACATTTATGGCAACAAGAACAACTAAAAAACAAAGCTGTTAAAATAATTTACCCTACCCTAACTCTTCCAAACAACTATTCACTACTTATGGCCTGGCCCAACAATTTTAAATGATAATCTCTTTTTTGGAAAAAAATGGCACTCTATTCCCCCTCTCTGTTATTTTTTCTAAATCTCAAACTTTTTAACACTTCAACCCAATAGCAACAACAGCAGCTACTTCATGCTCAGCGCCACCGCCACCGCCACCACTACTAGGCCGGCCAGTCCAGCTGCAGAGGTTCTTGTCTGACAAGTTTAAGTCATGGACTCAAATCTCCACCAACCAAGCCAATAATAGTTTTTTTTTAAGGAGGTTTGCATGTTTTATGAACTAGTCAAATTTAGCCTCGAGACAAATCAATTAAGACGGGTCATTCGTTTTTATGGATTTTTATTTGTTCATTGCCCCCTTTCGTTGCGGATCTTCCTCGCTATACTACCACACCCTCGAATTGCTGTTGATTAGTGGTAGTTATTTTTTGAACTTTTTTTAATGTTGCTGTTATAATTGTTGTTGTTGTTTTTGTTTGCAAAAGGCCGTGTCAATTTTTATTAATAATGTCAATTTTGCATAGTTTTTTTTTAAGTAAATTTTATTGATTGATGTGTTAATGGCACAGAAACATATGTTCTAAGCAGTGTGGAATATATTCAAATAAAATAACGGTTTGAAAAGTGGAGAGAAATTTTTAAATCAATGTTTAAAGTAATTAAAAAAAATTAGTTGGAGTCGGTCGTGTCTAAAAATGTATGCACTCGATGATGAGTCCATAATGCGGGATTTGATTGGCATAAATGGATCTAATGATTTCCAAAAATGAGTCCAATGCTTTCAGAAAAGAGAGTATAAAAAATATCCTACAAATAGCGAAAAAACATCGAAATCGACTGAATGAAATAACAGCTATATCTCCGAAATCAAAATCAAATCTTCGAGTGAAGTACTCCATAAAAAAAGGAACATATTTGGTCCTTCGACCTGGCTAAAGGTTGTAACTTCATCATTATTCAAGAAAAACCGATTGATAAATTTGGTCCTTCGAGCTGATATCATATAGATTGTTAATTAATATTTATCTGGATCTCGTTGAACTATAAATAGGTTAAAGAGTCTGGGTTTACATTTAACTACTAATGGAAAAATACATAATGTATCCTTCATTGATATTTGGTCCTTCGACCTGGCTTAAGGTCATTATTCAAGAAACGCCGATTGATATATTTGATCCTTTGAACTGATATCACATAGATTATTAGTTTGAGAAGAAAATAATCATATATTTACATCAGGAAGAAGAAATTGTTCAATTGTATTTGTCCTTCGACTAGCTCAAAATTTTTCACAATAGGACAAGAACTGAAATTAATATTTCTTTAATATACCTCTTTTGAAATACATTCACCTACTGAATACCCATTAGTCAAATTCCAGAAGCATTGATTGATATAGTTCTCGAATAATATATAAATTAACGTACTATCAAATCTAATCATTTGTCCTTATAGCTTCGTGTAAAGTTAGACTTAAAAAAACTCCGATTGATATATTTGGTCCTTCGAGCTGATATCTGTATATCAGCTAGTTAGAGATGAAAATAATCATTCCATAATCATATTTATCATATTTACTTCAGAAAGAAGAGAAACTTTTTCAATTTAATTTGGTCCTTCGACTAGCTCAGTATTCTTCGATTAGGAAAGTCGCAAAAGGATAAGAACTGAAATTATTAGTTTTAATTGAAATGAAATACATTCATCTACTGATGATGTTCATTAGACGAAATCTAGAATCGTATATTGAAATTTTTGGTCCTTCGAGCTGAAGTCATATAGAAAATTTGTATGAAGGGAAAAAAATAAAAAAGCCACATATCCTAATGGCAAGAGTACACATGTTGTGGAATCAAATAAATTCTTCCAAAAGTCGAATAACATATAAATGTATGCACTATCAAATTTCATCATTAGTCTATTTAGACTTCAAAAAATCCTGATTTGTATATTTTGTCCTTCGAGCTGACATCAGCAGATTTAAGAAGAAAATAATAATAACTACAGGGAGAAGAAAAAACTTTTCAATTATATTTGGTCCTTCGACTAGCTCAATTTTTTTTTGATTAGGGAAGTCGCAATATGATAAGAACTGAAATTATTATTTTTAATAAAACCTTCTTTTAAATGAATAACATTCACCTACTGACTATACTCATTAGTCGAATTGTAGAATCATTGAATAATATATTTGGTCCTTCGAGCAGAAGTCATATAGAAAATAAGTTTGAGAGGCAGATGACAAAATAGCCAAATGTTCTAGTGGTCGGAGTAGGCTCGCTGTGAACTCTAATAATACGACTTTTAAATGTTGAAATATCCCATAGTATAGCTAACCACACTACATAATGTATCCTTTATTGATATAAGGTCCTTCGACCGGGCTAAAGATTGTAACATGTCATTATTCAAGAAACGCCGATTTATATATTTGGTCCTCCTTCAATTTATATGATTGTTAGTTTAAGAAGAAAATAATCATATATTAACTTCAGAAAGAAAAAGAAAAATGTCAATTATATTTGGTCCTTCGACTACATCAAAAATTTTCTCATGAAATTGAAAAGTATGTGGTCCTTCGACCGGGGAAGAATATAAATGGTCCTAGACAATAATACAAATGCTTGTTATGGATTATTCCCCCTGAAATGCTTCCATGAAAATCAAGACCGTTTTTTATTATCTTTTATAAATATATTTTTTCAATTGCTTATATCATATTTATTTTTAACGACCTACATTATGTATCCCCACTCTTTCCCCCCTGATTCCTGATTTTAATTAAAAGATGTCATCATTCTATATATCTCAATAAATTAATTACCACAACAAACCACACAAATAAATTAAGAAAAATTATTTTCATTTTGAGTTCATCAGGTTTTCAGTGCTAATTCGAATGCGAATGAATCACATGTAAGTGGATATTTATTTAGTCGACATTTTAATAACATTGTATAATTTGCGTATTTGTTGTTTTGAATAAAATTGAAAACAAATTAAACAAGATTAAAAGCTGAAACTGTACATTTTTTAGATGTAATTAAATGCAATTTAAAAAAAATCACTTGATTGTCAAATAGAAATAATTGATGGAAATTATTGCATTATAAAGAAGAAAAAACAACAACAACGAATGACACATTTTTGCGTAAGTTGTTGTTTTTTGGGATTCACAATAAGCGAACTATATTCTAAATATTTGTAATATTAAACATTGGTTTGCATTCTGCCATCTCAACCTACCTACGTACCTTGACATAGTTGAAGGTAACACTTGGAAGACAATCATACATCGAACCAAAGTGTGTGTGTTGTAAAAGGAAACCCCCTGACAGCCAACCAAGCCAAAACAAATGTGTAAGAGACCTTGACAACCTTAAAAGTAAATTGATAAAATTGCTTTACAGGCACGTTTGAATTTTATTTACCACCCTCCAAGACTGATGATATAACTTGAGTTTTTTTTATAGAAAATTAATTGAAATTTACCTTACACCTGTAAGCTTGTACTTTTCCGCTTACAAACAGCTTAGTTAAATGTTACTCAATTTTTGTTTACCATTACATCTAGAACACAATATTGTTTTGTTACTCTTAAGCCAAGTATTTTTAAGGTTCTATTTTTGTTGTATTTTTTTTTAATCCACATTTTGTTGCATCATTTTATTCCATGTAATCCACAACTGCTTAAGAAAAAACTACAGTATTGAGGAATAAAGAAAAGGGGACCTAATAGGAAAAGTACGTAATAATCTTTCATCCCATCCTCCTCGTACTATAAGATTGTGCTCTAATATTTTCTAAAATTAAACTTTCGTGTTGGAGGGACAGTACAGATAGGCTAGAACTTTTTAAACTTCCTACAAATTAGACAAATAACACTACCATAATCATATTTACTTCAGGAAGAAAAAGCAATTTGTCAATTTTATTTGGGCCTTCGACTATCTCAAAATTCGTCGATTAGGGAAGTTGCAATAGCATAAGAACGGAAAGTCTTATTTTCCTTTGAAATACATTCACCCAATGACAATACTCATTAATCGAATCGTAATAGAATTGTTGAAGACATATTTGGTCCTTCGAACTGAAGTCAAATAAAAATTAGTATGAGGGGAAGATGATTAAATAGATTAAGAGATTTTGGACTCAAATAAATTATTCTAAAAGTCGAATAAAATATAAATTTACGCTCTATCAAATCTCATCATTTGTCTTTTTAGCTTCTTGAAAAATTGGACTTCAAAAATCGCCTATTAATTAATTTGGTCCTTCGAGCTGATATCATATAGATTGTTAGTTTGAAAAGAAAAACTTCATGATATATTTATTTCAGAAAGAAAAGGTAATTTTGTAATTATATTTGATCCATCGAATTGTTCAAAATTCTTCGATTTGGAAAGTCTCAAAAGGATAAGAACTGAAATTATTGTTTTTTGTAGAACCTATTTTGAAATGAAATACAATCACCTACTGACTATACCCATTAGTCAAATTTTAGAATCATTGAGAACCATTTAAAATATATGATCTCTTAGATATTATAATGGCCTCTAGAGCAACTAGAAAAGCTGACAAAAATAAAGTTTTCGGTTCATTGTACCCCTTAATATCATTTCAACATCGCTGAAAATTATAGGCATCGTCCATGACTATAACCGTAACCTTATGCATAATTTCGAAGCGAACAGACACACTCCCAAATCCGAGTGCAAACAACCATTTAATTGGTATCAATTTAAATGTCAACTCCTATTGGATATATTATCAACGTATCGGCTATATGTCCTTCAGGAGTAAATTTTGTCATTTTTCACACCAAAGTCTGGGACCATTTAAACCGCTAAATATTGACCAATCTTTAACAAAACTGTCAATGCTTATTATATGGCCAGAGCCTTCTCTCTGTGTAACGACAGAACGACCAGAAAAACAGACAAAAATAAAGTTGTTGATCCATTTCATCCCCTTAATATGGACGAATCATTACCAAAAACAAAAGTGCTATTCTTTGAACAGAACACATCCTGCATGCAAAATTTCGTGACGATTGGTCCATAATTGTGGCCTGTGTCGTATTTACACACTCTAACGTACAGATGGACGGACATACATGTCTAGATCGACTCCGCTAGTCGAGATATGACGATTGGTATGCTTAAAAGTGGGTCTTGGGTATTTCGCGGCCCTACAAACTTTTGGGGCAGCACAAAGCTATAATACCCTGACAACATAGTTGTGTAGATTTTAAAAAGGCATCCTTCTTGAAAATCCTGGCTGTATGCCACTGAAAAAAAGTTTTATTAAAAATCCACAAGTATAGGCCCTTGAAAAAATTATTCCTCAAAAGTTCAGGTCTGTAGGCTGCGGAAAAAATATTACATATTAATAAATATGGAGAGTAGGTCCTTTCAAAAATTATTTCTTGATAGCCCAAAAAATATTTCTATAATCCATATCAGGTCTTTAAAGCATATATTACTCTCATCAAAAGATTCTTAAAAAATATTCTTTGGAAGTCTCGCCAAAGTGGGTCGTTTATACCGTAGAAACCCAGTTTTATAGATTCTTTAAAAATCCCAACTATTAGAAAAAAATATTCTTTAAAATCGTGCCTGTAAATCCCCCCCTATGGCGCCTATTCTAGCTTGGAAGAAAATATATTTAAAAGGTAAAAAACAGTCATAATAAAAATCTGAAAATTTGTAGCCCTCGATTAAAATCAACTGTTCATTTTTTTTCTTTAAAAATCCCGTCTACTGAAAAAAAATCTTTAATAATCCTGCCTTGGAAATATGAAAAATATTTTAAAAGGTCAAAAACAATCCTAATAAAAATCATGATATAAAATCTTTAAAAATTCCGAATACTGAAAATATTAGAAATCCTGCCGTATGTCTTGGCGACTTATTGTTTCTTGCAAAAATTAAAAAAAATATATTTTAAAAGGTTAAACACAGTCATAATAAAAATCTTAAAAATTCTACCCCTTGATTTAAAATCATTAAAAATCCCGACTACTGAAAAAAACTTTAATAACAAAAAACAGTCCTAAAAAATCTGAAAATTCTAGCCCTTGATTTAAAATCCACTGTCCAAATATTTTTTTTCTAAATAGTTTTCTAGTTTTCTATACTTTTCACGCAATGTCAAATAAATTCCTCATAAAACCAAAAAAATCTGGCCCCAAAAAATGACAATATAAAAAAACCTAACTAACTAAGCGACCCAAAAACAACATTCCATTCTAAAATATTAAAAGTTATTGACACATTATTCAAAACAATAGCCACTTATTTCCGGTAAAACAGAAGCAGAAGAAGAAGCAACAAAATTAATAATCAATGATCGGAAATATGATAGCAAAAAAAAGAAAAAAATACAGCAAAAAACTAAATTTTGTGAAAAAAACTAAACTCGAATTTAAAACTCATTAGAAGTGGGAAAAAGTCACACATCAATGATAATTAGGCGATAATAAATTTGTACAGAGAAAGAGAAATGACAAAACACAAAAATAACTATATTTCAAATGAAAAAATAATTATAAAGAACAATTTTGGAAAATTTACACAAAGTTATGTGAAAGAAATTCTTTGCTATAGACTTAAAATAAAGAAATCAATTGTTAAACCAGTTGTGAGCTTTGAAATAATTATTATTTCTTTTGAAAACGACGACTTCGAGGTATTAGCAAAAGTAAACAGCCTTGTCACAGTGCCCTCGAATAAACTTAGATGGTAGTTTGGTGGCGTTTGCAAAACTGTCATCGTCGTCGATTGGGGGGGCAACAAAATAAAAGACAACAGCTAAATGGCAAAAAAGCAAAGCAGCAACAATTTCAACAGTTAATAATAGATTCTAAACGCGTTCGCAAAATAAAGACAGCCAAACAAGTGCAAATACACTACACACAATGGTGTAGAGTTAAAAACTAGCAACGGCATTTGTTTGTTTTTTATTTTATTTTTTCATTTTTTTTTAATAACAGAAAACCAGTTGCTCACCACCAATGCTAAATAAAACAGCCAACAAAACAGTAAACTGGCTTATGAAGCTAATTAATACGTTTAATAAATTCTAAAAACAAAACACAACACAACAGACCCACCACCAGTACGACGACGACAACAACAGTCGTCAGTGAGTGTCTAAAGAACAGCTTAAAATTAAGCACAAAACCACATTTTGTTTTAAGTACATGGCCGCATTAAACAGATTTTAAGAAAGTTTCGGAAATACAAATACACATTCAGCAAATTTATTTTTATAAATAAAGAAGACAGAGTCGTAGTCGTTTCCGAAAGGCAAAACTTAAAAGCGAAAGTTTTAAGAATAAATCAGTGAGCAAGTGCACTTCTTCTTAGCACATTGACCCAATAAAAACGACATTTTTTGGGTGATAATCGTTGTTATTTGAGATAACTGTCAAGTTTGCATGAACAATTTTGTGTAAGTTTTCCGTTTCTTAGAAATATTTACTTTTCCATCAGCGCATTGGGAAAATATTTTGAAGACAAACAAATTTTAAATTATGAGATAACAGCAGAATGGTTTCATTTTTTCGCAGAAATATATAACCGAAAAACAGAGGAGGAAGTGTATGGGGTTATTTTTAAAACAATAATATTGGACATTTTTATTATAAGAAAACAAAAACAGCTGAGAGAGAAGCCGACGATCAGAAATGAAATAAAATTAAATATTTGTTTTAATGGGAAAATAACAAAAAAAAAAAAAGATCTTTGTCAGTTGTAAGAGATTGTTGCAGCATTATAAAGTTAAATCTGACCAAAAATTTCATTAAATTAGAAAAAAAAAATTAAAAAGCTGTTTTTCTTGAAATCTAGTACCCTAATATACCCTTTTTATTGATTTATCTCTTTATTTAAAAATGGTTTTTACCTTGTGAGAATTCTAAACCTAAAATCAAAACAAGGAAAAACGTCGGTTCAAACTTAGTATACCCTTCAACACAAGGTGGACATTCGGGTCTTCCAGATACTAATATAGGGCTAGGACTTTGAACATACCGAAAATGACGCGTGACGGTTAAACAAGATGTCTGAAATCCTCATAATAGCGAATATCGATATTACCGTTATATAAAGGCTATATAATTTCATTTTTTTAAAGAGGGTTTCTACTATTTGAAAATTCTAAACCTAAATTAAAAACAAGGAAAAATGTCGGTCCAAACTTTGTGAACCCTTTACCATGAGGTTGTGAAATTGTGTATTCCAGGAGAACACGAAATACCGAACTGCTGACACTCAGCTAGGATATGTCTGAAATCCTCATGATGGCGAATATTATTGGCAGTGTTATATGAGGTTTATATCAAAAGAGTATGCGAAAATGATAATTTTTGGTAGAAAGATTTGATTTTCAATGACAATCCAAATGAAAATCGAAACCCAATCTAAAAAGTTAACAAACATCGATATTTCTTGGAAATATATGACTACAGCGAAATTAGTTGAAAACATGACTAAAATCCCGAGTAATTGGGATTACCGTTATATGGGGGGAGAACCGATGAGAACCGAAAATACCAATATACAGCAAATTTGGTTCCAAAACGCCCCCAACATCCGCAAAATACAGAATACCGTTATATTGGGGATATACCAAAACTTGGACTCATATATCCCATTTGCAATACCAATCATCCTAGATTACTAGCAATGATCGGGCAGAGCTCTAACTTTAATAGGGCGAACTTTGTCGTGATTCCGGTGGAAAAAAATATTTTTTTGTAATCAAAAATATGTTTACTTTTTTGGGTCTTCGACGATTATTTTGATGTGTTGCAAACAGAATGACTAATATAATATAAACTCCAAAATATGGGGAAATATTTATTTTAAATACTACGAGTAATATCACAATTTCAATAGACATATCGAGCCATATTCGCCGAAAAACGTAACCCTCAAATTTGAAATTTTACATGAGAACTTTTTTTAATAGTTTCTTGAGAAACAGTGGAAGGAGAATCAGAAAAATTTTAGATCTTTACCTAAAATCGCCTTTTCAAATTAAAATGCTATCATCACGGTGACCTTATTTTGGGTACATAGGACCTCATCGATGTTGCTTAGCTATTTCGGATCAAAAACTTGTTTTTATACCCTCAGCCTTATGGCTAATGAAATATATACACTTTGATACGACAAATATTGGTTTTATATCCCATGTTTCATTGGACCAAATACGTTTCAGACAAATTAGGGATCGATTTACAAATGTCTGTCTGTCTGTTTGGCGGCTGGTGCGCGCGATATCTTAACCAATTTCCTTCAAACTTTGAACATCGTAATATTTCTTCCAAACTTCCTGGTACCTCCCCAACATATGGTCAAAATTTTCAATATTTATAAATTCAATATTAGGCGAATGGAATGTCAGCTTTGAACCAAACTTTCCACAACTATTATCTTTATCAAGCCTAGATCAAGTCCGGACCCCGACCCACTCATCACCAAAAATGTGTTCACAGCCAAAACACCATACACAATTTCGTATCCCTGAGTCTATATTTGCGACGTGTAGTTTAATTACATGCTACACTGGACAGACGGACGGATTCACATAGCAAGGTCGATTCAGCTAGGAAAATAAAATTATATTCTAATTGGTCAACAAACTACTCTTGGATATACTATCAACTTCTCGGATCTATGTCCTTCAGGAGTGAATGTGTACGCTAAAGAAATTTTGCCAAATTTTACAATTTTTCACACAAAAGTCTGGGTCCATTTAAAAAGCAAAATATTTGCCAATCTTCATCAAAACTGGTATGCTAATTTTTTGGTCAGACCCTTTCTGTGTGTAAAATTTTGTGATGATCGAACAGAAACTAGAAAAACAGACAAAAAATTTTTTTGGTCCCTTTCGTCCCCTAAATATTAACCAATCATTACCAAAAACAAGATGGGGTCTTCTTTGGCCAAAACCGGTCGTACATGCAAAATTTCGTGACCGTTGATTCATATCTGTGGTTGGTATCGAGGTTACAAATTATAATGGACAGACGGACGGACACATATGTCTAAATCGACTTATTTAGTCCAGATATACTTAAAGGTGTTTCTAGGAACAATATTTCGTGACGTTACAAAATGTTGGGCCACACAAAGGTATAATACCCTGACAATATATTTGTTTGAGGGTACAATTACGCTTTATACTGCAGCGTCGTTTTTCAAGAAGATAAAAACGATCTAGAAGTCCTACTTTATACCTCATAAAAAGAAAATGTACACAACCTAGACAGGGTATATAAATATATATGTATTTAATCAAGTATATACTAGAATCTCGATAGCAATCTCGATTTCACCAGAACTTTGAAGCAAAAGATATCCTAATAGCCAAGGTAACCGAAAATGTCATCTTAATTCAACATTGATCAACAGATTTATCCCTTCCCTACACACATTTTTTTCAATTTTTGGAGTGAAAATGTCCTAAAAAAAAATCCATTACTTTCCCCATTTTATCGTATACAACGTGTAACATGGACAACATGCTAAATTCCAAAGCCATGACATGAATATACACATTAAAGAAATGTCTGTTTTTTTAGCAATCAACGAAAAATAACAAAAAATAATAAATTATTATTAAATATTAAAACATATGTACAACAACAGCAAAAAAGTGCAAATAATTAGTATATGACAGGTGTATAGGTATATACACAAATGTATATGCATAGCAGAAAGATGACAGGTGAAGATTGTGGTGTGAAAAGATAATAATGATCCATGACCAAGAGGGAATCAAAATAAAAATGTACAAGAGGAAAATCAAAGTCCAAAAAAACTTACCATATATAGTTAGTTGTTCGTATTAACAATGATGGCTGGTGTTGTTGTTGTTGTGGTTGTTATTTATTTCTTGTTGTCTTTAATGCAGTTTAATAGATGTGATTGTGATTTCGTGGGTTATATGTTATCCAACGTTGAAGGTTTATGATTTGTGTTTTATTATTTTTTATTCACTTATTACTGACAGATTATGTCCCGGAATATGTTGGTGTTATTTTAATAGTTTTATTTATAGGGAGAGTTTCTTTGTAATTAGCTGTAGGCTCAGTTCAGGGATCACGCTCTAATACACTTTTGCTTATAACTTTAAACACCAATTATCTTCTCTTTCTCTCTCGGTTTTGTTTTTTTTTTATGGAAATTTCAATTTGTCGTTTTATTTTCCTTTGTGATATATCACAACTCTCCATACTCTTCTTTTTTTGTTTTCTTTCACTCATTATTCTTCACACTTTCTCTTGATCCCATCAAAATAAATAAGTTTTGTTTTTTCTTTTGTTTTTTGTTTTCGAAAAGAACAGAACACGACGTGTATTATTTTGTTTTTGTTAACACTACGTAACGTAAACGTAGTAGCAAACATTATGATTGTTGATTGATACGAAGACCACGGTTATTTATGGTGACAACGAATGTGATTGAATTTAGTTTTTTATGTTTTATTTCTAGATTAACGTCTTTAATTAGTTTATGATTGTTGGTTTTTGTTTTTAGTTGTAGTTTTACTTTATAACTTTTTTTCATGTTGTTTGGTTTGGTATTTTATCTTCTTGTTGTAGTGTTTTTGTTTTGTTTTTTGTTAATAATATTATAATTTACAAAAGTACGACGAACCATTTGATGTACCGCCACATTTTCTTTAGGTACCCACCACTAACCCACACAACAACCAGTGATGAGAAATATGATGATTGGCGACGGCGACAGCGGCGTCTGGGAGCTGGAGCATTTTTGCTGCGACAACGTCGACAGGACGACGCATACATATTACAAAAAAGAAAAGATGTATGTGTTTGTTTGTGTGTGTAAAGGGTAAATATCTTGTTGTTGTTGTTTGAATACAATTAGAATTCAGCAAACTCCTTGGCGCACTTTTCGGTGCTTGAGATCCGCAGCGCCTCCTCCTCATAGTCGTCAAAGTTACTAGTGTCACCGGGTCCCTTACACCGTGGCACAAATGGAGCCTCAATTTTCTTCTGGAAGATCGCAATCCAATCTGTCGAAGCGAACCATTTCTGATTTTTGATGTCATTCACACCCGCCTTCAGATTGCCATAGCGTTTGGTTAAATCGACCTGCAACAGGTTGCGCAGCAGATCTTTCAGATCCGAACCAAAGTGTGAGGGGAAACGTACTTTGCCCGATACAATTTTCTCGTAGATCTGTATGGGCTGGTCGGCAAAGAAGGGTGGATAACCGGCGGCCATTTCATAGACAAGTACACCGAGTGCCCACCAATCCACAGCTTTGTTGTAGCCCTTGGAGAGAATAATCTCGGGGGCGAGGTATTCAGGGGTACCGCACAATGTCCAGGTGCGGCCTTTGACACGTTTGGCAAAACCGAAATCAGTTACCTTGAGGTAGCCCTGTGAGTCGATCAGCAGGTTTTCTGGCTTCAAATCACGATAGATTAGATCAAGATAATGCAAATACTCGAAGGCGAGTACAATTTGCGCAGCATAGAAGCGCGAGTGGGGCTCCGAGAAACGGCCAACCTTACGTAGATGCGAAAACATTTCACCGCCCGGTACATACTCGAGTACCATGTACAAGTTGGAGTTGTCTTTGAAGTGATAGCGCAACGACACCAAGAATGGAAATGAGATGGCCTGTAGGATGCGCTTCTCGTTGAGCGTGTGCTCGACCTGTTTTAGTTTGACAACCTTCTGCTTGTCCAGAATCTTCATGGCATAGTAGTCTTTTGTCGGCTTGTGTTGTACTATCATGACCCGGCCAAAGGAGCCGGTGCCCAGGGTTTTGATGCGTTCAAAGTCTTCAAGAGAGGCGGTGTTGGTTGGATTGCGGCGCCATTTGTCCTCGAACTCTTCTTTGGCCTGTTCGAGGAACTCTTTGACGGTTTCGGCAGCATCCACTTTTTTATTGGAAGTGGTGGCGTTATTTCCCATTTTCGAGATGGTACCTGTTAACGAAGAGAGACGGAAGGTCGCTGTGGTCGATACCGATGATGATGATCCGGCAGCGTCTGTTGTATCGCCCGCGGTAGCGGTTGTTGCCTGCGTGGTAGGCGGCGACGATATGGTAGACTGGGCACCTGTGGGTGGTGTTATTTTGGCGGCTTTTTGCGCCGATGGGTCTGCCGATGTGTTGGTGGTGTTCGCCTGGGGCCGTGCAGCAGCTGTGTCCAATTTAGTCGCGGTCGTCAACGGTGACGGCGACGACTTGCTAGACGACGCGCCGGGACTGCTTGGCTCAAGCTGTTTGCTCAACTGTGCGGACTCCTGCTGCTGTAGGGATTTGTTGTCCTCACTGCCGCTGCCAGAAGACTGAGGAGTCTTTTTCTTTTTTAAAAAGCTTAAAATATGTTTCGCAATTTTGAAAAATTTTCAACAAACTGGTGTCGACAAAATACTGGACTACTGGCTGTCACACTGGCACACGTTAAAGATGATCACCACTTTTCTAGTATTCCACTTTGCAGGCTGTGTATGATTGTACTAGAGATGAAGACGAAAAAACTGCCGCCGTTGTTGTTGTGTCTACACGAATTGTTGATTTCTCTTTTAGAAGAAAATTTATCACTGTTTTAATTCGTTTCAAATCTTTTATTGTGATTTGTATTTACTTTTTTCCTTGTTTAGTGTAGTTTTAATTAATTAATTAATTGTTGTTACACTTCATTTAATTTTTTTGTGTTGTGGGCTTGGATTGCTCGTTTCATCTGAAAAAAGTAGCGGGAAAATGCCAATAAAACACACGATGATTACCACTGAGTATCAATAAGAGAGATGACACGACAAACGAACGAACACAACGAACACTCTCAAGCTCTTTTTTGCTTTTTTGCTAAACTTTGACGTTTTAATTTAGAAGTGTCAAGTGTTTGATTTCAATTTGAAAATGGTTAGTTGTTGTTCTCTTGTTCTCATTGGCAAACAGCACTCATATCTCGCGAATGACATACACACACATACACAATCAAATACAGTTGATTTTATTTTATCAAATGAACAAAACAATAAATGCCGAGATAAAAAGATAATGCTGTCGGATTTACAGTACCCCATTTGTAAAGGGGGGATAGAAAATTGAGGGACTCGGAAAAATTTAGTCAGAGTTGCCGTAATTTTACACGGAAAGAAATTCTATTAATTTTTCATAAATTTCATTGGCCTCAATATGTGACTTGAACTATTTATGGAAGTTCTCAAATTGTTGCAAAAAATATTTACATTTTTCCCCCTTTTGCCAATTTTAATTTGCTTCACACCCTTTCATTTAAAATTTAATTTATTGTAATTGCCTTTTACAAAAACAAAAAAAAACTAGAATCGTTAAAATGTAAATTACAGGTGATTTACAGCTGTTACAGAAGTGTGGCAATACTATTGAACACAACGTATTGCAAACACACACTCAAATACACTTTCATGTTGTATACTCTTTTTTCTATAATCGCAATAACTATACATTTTTATACTCTCTGCTTTGCTGTTATTATTCCCTCTAACACCTCTTCTTTTGCAAGTAGTGATCTATGTATGTAACAGACAATAACAGCTGATCTCGTAGAGGGGGATACAACAGTCTCTTCTTCTTCCTCTTTTATGTTTGACAATTACGACATTGTGTATTCTTCCTATTTGAGGAAATTTTCTTATTGGAATTTATTGTAAATTATTATTATTATGATGCACCCCATCACTTTGGCAATTCTCGAATTCTCGGATTTCGTAATATGCGACAACACCACACAACAAACACACACACTACATACAGACATTGCGCCTCAACAAACACTTGTTTGTCCAATTTTTCTCTTTTAATACACTTTTTATTGTTACTGCCTATTTTTCGTTTTCTTTGTATCGGTATGTTTTCACAATATTTTCACTTGTTTTCCAACAGCAGCAGCATCACTTTGATTCCTCCGATTTTTTACACTTATTTAATAAAACTTTTTTTTGTCTGTTGCTTCTTCTTTATTGCTTTTCTTTGGTTCCTGCTCTGTTCTGCTTACTGCTATGTACTCATTTTTATTACATTTTTTTTGTGGCTGCGTGAAGGATGTCTGTATGTATTGAAAAGGGGGGGCTACTAAACAAATTCACATATATTTCAATTGGATTGCCATATACGTTTGAGTGTGTGTATGTGTGTGCGTGCCTGAGAGTGAGCGAACAAGAGTTTCGTTTCGTCGTAGTCATTTGTCACTGTGTGTGTGTGCGAGTATGTTTGATTATCATCATTTTTTTCCATTATATTTTCGCTATGTACACACATTTTTCACTAATTTAGCCTCGATTTTTTTACATCGAAATTCACAAATTGTTGTTTAGTATTTTTTTCATAATTGCCACATAAAAATATTTTTTCATATTGCTATAATGCCTTTGACCGAGTTGAGGTATTTTATATTTTTTTTTCACACTGTGCTATTGAATAATCGATTTTCCGTTTCGTCTTGGCATAGGCAGCACATACTGTCATCCACCACTTAAATCCAATTAGAGCAGTAGCAGCAAATGAAAATGAAGAATATTTTCCAAAAACTTTTCTTACTTGTTACTTATTTTTTTTTCATCGCCTATGCTGCAAACATATGTGCATGTATAATTTTGCTTATATGATTTGTGTGTGTGCAATGAGAGCGTATTCAACTTAAAATTAGAGAAATATTATTTTCTAATTAAGCGATTAAGTTATTGTAGTGATTTATTTAAATATATATTTTGTATTTGCTTTTCTTTTTTGTATTTTTTGCTTCTTGTGTTTAAACGATAACACGACGACGAGACGCGGGCGTTCTTACTTCACTCACGACTTTTACTTAAATGATGATTATACTTTATCAGAATGAGAGGCAAAAAGAAAATCGAAAATAGAATGCTTCTTCTTTCGCCAATTGGATTCCTAATATTCAGCGGGAACTAATAACATTCTCTCGGTTATTGGTTATTCACAACAGCCATATGTAATGATAACACAGCAAAAGTAGTGGTATCATTTTTTTATGATTTGGCATTACCTTTTCCACAGACACCAGCTTTTGTATGGCTCGCCCACAAAGTCTTAATGCTGCCAAATTTCATTAGTTCAACTACAAAATAAAAACACGTGCGTAGTCAAAACGTTTATTTCTCTGGTATCGGCAACAACGCCGAGTGTTTATTCAAGAATTATTGAATTTTAAATTAAAAAATTACCTAAAACACGTTGTTGTAACACCACAATTTTAAAATGGTAAGTTATTTATTAAAAATCATCAAAATCACAGGAAAATAATGTTATTTTCTCTCCGTGTTTCTTCTAGGCAGATGAAGTCAATCCTAAAGCTTTCCCATTGGCCGATGCCCAATTAACAGCTAAAATCATGAACCTTTTGCAACAGGCATTGAACTACAATCAATTGCGTAAAGGTGCCAACGAAGCTACCAAAACATTAAATCGTGGTTTGGCCGATATTATTGTGATGGCCGCTGATGCCGAACCCTTGGAAATTCTCTTGCATTTGCCCCTGCTGTGTGAAGATAAAAATGTTCCTTACGTCTTTGTACGTTCAAAACAGGCCTTGGGTCGTGCATGTGGTGTTTCGCGGCCAATCATTGCCTGTTCCGTCACCACAAATGAGGGATCTCAGCTAAAGTCTCAGATCACTTCTATTCAACAGGAAATCGAAAGACTTTTAGTTTAAGTTTTCATTATTACCCCCTTTTTTATAACTATATAGTATCCATGTAAAAGAGCATTTTGTAAGTTTACAAATTTTTATTCTTTAAAACTAATAGTGACAAATCCCCCTTATATACCACAACAACAAAAGAAAAAAAAACACTTATTTTGTACAAATAGTATAAAGAAAAACAAAAAATACTAAGAAAAATCCAAAAAAATAAAACAAAAAATCTATAAATTTAAATATTTAGACTTTAATTTTGTAATGAAGTTAGCAGGAGGAAAAATTAGAACCACGTTGGAGCCAAATGTAAACATTGTGAGATACTAATACAGTTCCAAATTGTTCTACTTATGTATGGTACTACCGCTGGGTTTACAAATTAAAAAAACGTGCTTTACAAACAACAACGTGTTTATCTAGAAAATGTGTATTGAATGTATTTTCATTAGTTGAATTATTATAGTACGGAATATTGATATTTAATTTACTCCTTTTACAAAATATAAAAAATTATCTTGAGTAAGATTCTTTAATATTTATTATCAGTGAGGTTCTTCAAATAAGGTAGATTATGTTTATATCTTAAGAGATTACCCCAAGTAATTTTTCTAAGATAACTGTCACCCAATTTAAGAAAAAGAAAAGAAACAATTCGTTAGTTTTTCAACATTAATATTAGATCAATCTGTAATCGCTGTGCCCTACTATAATCTAAATTATTTTGTTATAAAAACTTTAATACATTAAATTAGAACGGGAATTTACTATGAGTAGAATTATAATCGGACGGAATATTTGTATATGCACTTTTTATTGTAAATAGGGGCTGAAACTATGTCAAAACATTAGTCAATATTGGAAGTGTTCTGTTTATCCTTCGTAAACTGGAAATGTCTGCTTATTTATAGTCATATTGCTTGGAAAATGAAACTTGGGCTATATTGAAAATCTTGACCAAAGATGTTTTGTAGCCACCTAAAACTGGTTATTCCTAACTATTGATGGAAAATGCGTCTGGAACCATGTAGTTCATAATATAGTATGGGGCCTTTATATAAGTATTAAAACATACACCTAAAAAAATCCGGAATACCAATTTACCGTCAGATATGTAGTAAAACGCGGCTAATACCGACAACAAGGTGGTACTTTTATGGCGTAAACCTATATTGAACACTAGCATATTTCCGCTACTTAGTTAACGAATGTGGGAATTATTTTACCGACCATCCATATCTCAAAACTACACATCAATTCTGACCTCAGCAGAAATCTATCTCTATACTACATTTTATATCATTTATTACTCTTGTAAAACACATTTCCAAAAAAAGCCAAATTTCAAATATAGTTTCACTCAAATCCAAATTTAGTACCAGTTAGTGCTCGTTAATATAAATTTCCACAACTACCTACCTTAAGAATCATAATTACAAATTATCTTAATTCCAAATTTCAGGATTCCAAATTATATGAAATTTAGTACCATTTAATACCCATAAGTACAAATTGTCAAACCTACATCTATATTCTCAATACTACACCTCAACAATAATCTTATTTCCAAATTTATGTGTTCCAGCTTTATCGGTTCACCTAAATCCAAATTGTACCAAATATAGTACCATTTATCTATATATCGCTATCCTACAACTCGACGGTAAAATTAATTTCAAATTTCAGGATTCCAGCTTTATCCGTTCCACCAAATTCAAATTGTACCGTTTAGTACCTCTTAATATTGCATGCTACGAAATTGTAACAAATTTAGTACAAATTTCCAAACCTACATCTATACTCCTAATCCTACACTCCAACAATAATCTTATATACAAATTTCAGTGTACCAGCTCTATCGGTTTACCTAAATCCAAATTATACCAAATATTGTACCATTTAATCCTTTCGTACACATAGGTACGATTTTTCAAAACTATCTACATATCGCTATCCTACACTCCGACAGTAAAAATTACTTTCAAATTTCAGGACTGCAGCTTCATCCGTTTATCTAGATTAAAATTGTACCAAATTTAGTACAGTTTAGTACTTTTCGTATATACAAAACCATCTCCTTATATCGACCCTACTTCTCAACCTTAATTCGCATTCCAAATTTACGCAATGCTACGAAATTGTACCAGCTTTATTAAATTTTAGAAGTTTTCGGATACTTGTAGTTCGAATGTCCAAAAAAAACCTAGCTACATATATTCTAAACTCCATCAGTTTCCCTCAATCCAAATTTCAGAGATCTTTTAGTGCCGTTATAGTACGAATTTCCTAGAACCCAGACTTATTTGACACCTTCGGACTTTGGGTGACCCAAAATTCCTAGATTCCAACTTCAGCCGTTTCGTCTGGGGGTTGAGGTATCGTTAAGTCAGTCAACCACTTTGCACTTTTATTGGTATAGATTTTCTGTAAATATTCCAAAATTGCATTAACATCGGTTAGAAAACGGAATTAAGACAAGATTTATTATTGCGACAATGTCAAAACATTCCAGAAAATTCGATTGAAATAATGATTCAAAAACATTCAAAATACCGAAAATGGGCGCTTCCGGTATGGGGTCTATACGTGCCGTGAACGATTTATTCCACTTTCAATACCGAAAATCCTAGGAATATCTTAACATTGCGATCTTAATTTCAAATGGGCACAGCATTTAAAAATGTACTTTCGACAAAAAAATCCCTTGAAGTTCACCTTCGTGACAAACAGCACCACGGTAAAAACCTTTGAACACTCACATCTCAGTAAATTTTTGATAAATTTTCCATGCAAAAGTCCTTTCCCGATGACATTATTTTCTGATTTTAAAGCCAATAACAAACATGCATGGCAACTTTAATATATACAGTGGTGGTCACAGAATTAAAACATTTACTGTGGTAAACATTTTTTGATGAGCCCTCGATTCGTTTGAAGTATTTTTGAAATTTTTTTAATTCAGAACACTTCGATATACTGCACTTAAGAGATTTAGTGTGAAAATGGAAAATTATTGCATGCAATTTTTCCATAAATAACGGTTTTTACGAAAATACGTCGGCTTTGAAGTGGCCATATAATTAAAACATTGTGTAATTTTTTACTTTACTACATTTTTTGCAAAATATTTTTAAAAAAGCTCTTTAATTTAGTTAAATTATGTAAACTAAGCACCGATAAAATCATTTACGATAAAAATTTTTGAAAAAAATTGTAAAATCTATCAAAATTGCCAATAATTTGTACAGAACACCCTACATTCAGAAAATAACCCTTATTATAGAAAATAAAGGTCCGAATGCACCAGAAATTGCTAGAATTAGTAGAAAACAATAAATAATTCTCAAAATAAATAAATATTTGAAATAAAAACTGAAAAAATAGGAATTAACCTAAAAGAACGACTCAATTTCGAAAGCCTTTATTGAAGAAGGCCCGAATATTTTTGCAGTATGTGAGGAAATATCGATTGATATTGGCATTTATTATACCAAATCGATTGTTCGAGTAGTACAGAATATATTTTATCAAAAAATATATCAGTCACACCAGAATGAACAGAGATCAACACTTATGTTGACGAGAAAACGTTTCTGGTACACAGCAGCATGTTTGATGGTTAACTCTTGACCCTTAAAATCTATTGAACATGACAATATTTTTCCAAAATAATATTTTTTGAATGGAATAATGCCTATTTAATCTATTTTAGCCCAAAAGAAAGAAAAAATTTACAATTTGACAAATATTTAAAGTCTTGTGTTGAGCATCAAAAATGCTGCTGTGTGGCAGAAACTTTTATTCGTCAACATAGGCGTTGATCTCTGTTCTTTCTGTTGTGACTTGTACATTTTTTGATAAAATATATTCTGTACTACTCGAACAATCGATTTGGTATAATAAATGCCAATATCAATCGAAATTTCCTTACATACTGCAAAAATATTCCTGCGTTCTTCAATAAAGGCTATAGAAATTGAGTCGTTCTTTTTGGTTAAATACCATTTTTTCAGTTTTTATTTCAAATATTTATTTATTCTGAGAATTATTTATAGTTTTCTACTAATTCTAGTAATTTCTGGTGCATTCGGAACTTTATTTTCTATAATAAGGGTTATTTTCTGAATGTAAGGTGTACTGTACAAATTTTTTGCGATTTTGATAGATTTTACAGATTTTTTCAAAAATTTTTGTCAATAAATGACTTTATCGATGCTTAGTTTACATAATTTAACTAAATTAAAGAGCTTTTTTAAAAATATTTTCAAAAAATACAGTAAAGTAAAAAATTACTCAATGTTTTAATTACGTGGCCACTTCAAAGTCGACGTATTTTCATAAAAACCGTTATTTATGGAAAAATTGCATGCAATGATTTTCTATTTTCACATTAAATCTCGAAGTGTTCTGAATTAAAAAAATTTTGAAAAATACTTCAAACGAATCGAGGGCTCATCAAAAAATGTTTACCACAGTAAATGTTTTAATTCTGTGACCACCACTGTAAGTATTTAAATATAAATTCAAACCCCACCAAATATTTATCCTTTTTAATCCCCTCTTATTAAATAATAGACAACAACATATATTTATTTATTTTTTTAAATCTATATATGATTTGTTTTTATTTCAGTTTTTCATGTTATTTTATTTGTTTTTGTTGTTGTTCTTGTTTATTTTATTAATAATTTATATTTTAATATGTGTCTCAATAACATTGTTGTTGTATTTATTTTAAAGATTTGTTGTATGTGTGTATGTATGTATATATATGCTTTCTTCTGTAAGTTGAAGATTTTTATACTTTTGTATCCAGTTTTTACTTTTACTTTTTTTGTTTAGAATATTTAACTACATACAAATAATTTCCAAAAAAATATGATATTAGATCAAACAAATTTTCATTTCGTGTATATGTAAAGTGTATGTCTGCCTGTGTCGTGTGAAATATGTACCTTCGTTTCTTATCGGATTTACCAAGAGCTAAGATCAAGCTGATGATGATAATTATTTATTGTTTACTTGCTGTTTTTGTTTGTTTCCAAAGATACCTTTGTTATTGTAATTTAATAATAGTTAATTTTTTGTTTTTTACTATATATGTTTATTACAAAACAAAGGGAAAAAAGAATGTACAGTAACATTTAGAGTGAAGTAACTATGTTATCATTTTTACTACATTATCCATATGTGGTACTTGTTGTTGTTGTTGAAGTTTTATCTAGTCAGTTTGAACTCTTCTTTCCTGTTTGGTAAATCCAATGTTGTTGACTTATCTGTGATAAGAATGTGTTTGTGGGTTTTCGTTTCTTATTGTTGTGGTGTTTCTTTTTAATCCTCTGATTTTCTAGTATTTTTTGTTTTTTCTTTTTGGAGATTGATTGATTAATTTCTTTAGTTATTGTAGTTATTTGCCGTTTTACTGCAGCAAATTTTGCAGTTTTGCACATGCGATCTGTTTTTGTTTGTTTAGTTTTCCGTGCTTTGTTTCTTTTTTTTTTGTTTTTCATTTTTTGTATTAATTTAATTTTACATACAATACGCAGGGGGGAACTATCAAAGTGGAAGTATGGTAGAAAATAAAGAAAGATAACATAACATCATCGTGAAGAACGAATAATAATAAAAATAATAATACAATTAAAATATTTGTTTAATAATAATAATAAAAACACGTTAAGCAGGAATAACATAATAAAATTCCACAACAAAACCGGACTTGGACGTCGTAGGGGCATATAACCTATTTCTTGTTTCTGTAGAGACATACAATCAAATGCATGGAATACAAAAACAAAGAGAAAGAGAGAAAAAAATACACATTAGTTAAGTTTGTTTTTGAATATTTTCGATATGATCATAAATATGACATACAACATTTTCACATTTTTTATTAAAGTATCAAATTTCATTCGATAACTTTTAAAGTGAAGAATATTGTTGTAGTATTTATCATTATGTTTATCTATTATCCAATATTAAAAGAATTACCTAATTGCTCTATCCATAATATTGTTGATGCGTGTTTCCGAATATCCCGGTACCAGTTTATGTATGATTTCTTTTAGAAACAGGTCACTTACACCAGGACGACTACGTTCGGCCAATTCGAATACCGATTTCAAATCGCCTATATCCAATACATTCAAATTCTTATTGGAATTACTGCTATATTTACGTTGAATCTGAAATAAAAAAATATTATTTTAATATAAAATTTCCCTATGATATTATGCGGTGCAACTTACATCAGTGAGTATAGGAAAAAGAAAATTATTAAGACAGGCACTGTTAGTGTGTGCCACACGACTACCACCGCTGCTGCTGCCACCGCCAATATTTGTTGAGGAATTACTCTTATGATTTGTATTGGATGATGTAGGTGAAAGGGAGGCCGATTCGTGGTTTATAAAATCGGCTGAGCCTGCATGGGAGTTACCATTGTAAACATTGCCCATACTACTGCTGGTGGCCAGCATATGACCACCACCACTGCTGGATGGTGTTACAGCCACCGAGGAAATAGAAGCTGCCATAGTACTGCGCCGCAGGGATCTCTCCTCATCGTCGTCTCGGTGTTGCTGTTGTTTACCATGATCCATTAACTGCAACTGAATCAATAATTAAAGACAATTTCATTCGATTTAATTTCATTTATAAAACTCACCGATGATCGTCTTTCAATATCTGCATCCAGAGATGTGGTACGAGTAGGTCTCAAACTAACCTTTTGTTGTTCTTTAAAGTTAGTGCTCGATGAGCTGGACATAACTCCCGCCTTGCTGGAACTCTCCAACAAATTGCCAGTTGAGGACATTAACTGTTTATGTTGCGAGGAAGAATTGGCATTGGACGACAACGGTGATGACGAGGAGGAAGCAGAGGAGGAGCTATTGTTTGATACTTGATGATGGGAATGCTGTGCTGGGTGATGGAGTAGATGGTGATTCGTGTGATCACGGGTATTGATCGAAGCTGCCGCATTAGAGGACGTAATAGTTGTGACCGATGAAGACGGGCCGGAAGCGACTGCAGAAGACGAGGCTGCTGCTGATGTTGCCGCCATACTGTCACGCTTGTTTTGAGACGTTGATTGAACGGAGGAGGATGATGATGAGGAAGAGGCGCCTACCTGGGAATGATGCTTGCTGCCATGGTGCGACAGTGGTGTCAATGTATCCATACCATGGGCCAGTTTATCCATTTTCAGTTCATGTTCATCCAGTCTATTGAAATGGTTATTAGTTATTGCCTTGTGTGGAGAGGTGGCCTCATTTCCAAAATGAGCCCCTTTCACAGTCATAATCCATGGTTCGTCATTATTGCAGCCCGGTTTGGAGTCATCACTGAAAGCAAAAAACGAAACATTAGTTTGCTTTAATTTTCCCCCATGTTTAATAGCAATGACTTACGAATCGGAATTCTCAGATTCTGTTTCACTTTCATCACCCTTTTGTAATTTCCATTTCTTGTAACGGTCTATCAGATCGATAAGGTACGAATTTTTCTTAGCTTTTTTAATAAAAGGATACTTGAGTAATTCCTTTGCAGTAGGACGCTAAAACGAACGAAAGTAATTATAACCTTTAAACACAATTTCCTCGTGGTTATACACTCACATTCTCTGGATCCTTGTTAAGGCACGCTTCAACAAAATCTTTAAAAGATTTCGTATAATTTCCCGTCAATTGTGGCGGATTATTTTTGGGTATAAGGAATAAGACACGCATAGGATGCAATTCAGAGTTGGGAGGTTCACCCTTAGCCAACTCAATGGCCGTTATTCCCAGCGACCAAATGTCAGCTTTGGAATCGTACATGGACTGTTTAATAACCTCTGGTGCCATCCAAAATGGTGTACCGACAAATGTATTGCGTTTTGATGTGGTGTTCGTCAACTGGCCGGCTACACCAAAATCGGCCAATTTCACATCGCCCATTTCGCTCAAGAGGACATTGGCAGCTTTTATGTCTCGATGTAGTTTCCTTTCTGAATGCAAATAGTCCAGACCCTTGAGAACTTCACGTAATATTATGGCTATGTGCATTTCTTCGAAAGAACCCGCCTTCATTAGATCCAATGCCGAACCGCCGCCCAAATACTCCATGATAATCCATAGTTTGGTTCCCTTGAGAAACGAACCAAAGTATTTGGTAACAAATGGCGAGTCGCACTGCGACAACACCATAATCTCCTGTTGTATATCTTCGATTTCATCTTCAGCCTCTTCCAAGTCAATAATTTTTATGGCCACCACCTATAACACAAAAAAGAAATGAATAAATGTTATATAGCTATACACGTTGTCTTGTTTATTTGGCTCACCTGTTGAGTACGATTGTCAATGCCTTTGAAAACTTCACCAAATGATCCTTTACCGATGCGTTCCTGTTTTGTGAAGATTAACTCCGGATCGACCTTTTGCTGCAATTTTTTGGAGAAAAACAAAAACGAGAGGGTGTTATTCATTTGTTAAAGGCATATCTGTTTTTGTTATTTTCCATTATTTTTGGTGTGCTGTCGTCGTTGTTGTTGGTGTTGCCAGGTATGTGTGTGTCTCTGCTTTGTGAGCACTTCGGCTCTTACGCTGCATTTTTCAGCTATAAATGTGATTTGTAAGACATCGAAGCAAATGAAAAATTAATTTCGAAAGAATGTGGTTGAAAAAAAGTGGCAACAGAAACAACAAGAACAGCAACAATTGCGATAAAGTAAAAACAAATAGTGATTGATGATCTCATTTGTTTTGGTGTCGATGGTCCCGGTCGGTATATGTGTAGAAATGGGAGAGCAAGGGAAACCCTTATCTATGGCCATAAAGTTTCATAAAGATATGCGCTCAAGGGTTTTTCATTTTTGCCCATAAATGGTAAGGAAAATCGTTCGCTCAGTACTTACCTCTGTCCACGACATGGTGGGCAGATAATGATGTCGGTGGCAATGTGTTGTTGTCTGTCTAACGCTGCACTCGACTTGACAAGTACTACTACCTCCTTTGGTGCTGGAGCTGGTGACTGCTGCAACAATTGGCAGCTATGGTTTCCTCTTCCGCCTTTTGCGGGTGATGCAGCAACAAATGCAAACAACAAAACAAGACACTTCTTTTCCCTTAAAAGTAACAATGATCCACTACAAGACGGCGACTATAACTTCCGTAAACATCAGCAGCAGCAGCGATAGTAAAAAAGCCACAAACTCTAAGCACACACCTCACTCTCTCACTCACACAGTCACACGCACACGAAAGCAGATTTCAAATCGTTTTACTCGATCAGGAGGAGGAAAGGTGTGAGGCAAACGAACATTGGTTTACGGGGTCTAAGACGGCCGTAAGAGAGGGAGTGTACACTGATGACGATAGTAATGATGATCGTGGGATCCCCTTTTTTGTGGACACTCCACCACCACTGCCGCCGCTACGCAGCACACAGAGAGCAGTCTGTTTGGAAAATTGGGACTACAACGGGAACCCACGAACACGTCCTCTCCACTTCTTATGTAGCACTGTGTCGGATTGTCTTGTGCCACTTCTTACTCGTCGTCGTTATTGTTGTTTCGCAACTTCGCGCTGCTTGCATTCACACCAGAAATATATGTATTTTTTAGCTTTGCTTCTACCTCTTCTACTCGCTCAATGACTGACTACTGCTACGTTTACAATTAGCGCTGCGACTGTCAATCTGTGTCTTTTACGCTGCTGTTCCGCTGCGCTCCTCGGCCCAGACTGTTGTGGCCCTTACTGTTTATTACTGACTTGACGGCTTGTTTCTGGCAATGATTCCCTATTTCGAATCGAATACAACACCAACTTCCAAATGTGACTTCTTTTGTTTGCCGATTTTCCTTCTTGTGTTCACATCTATTATTCGTTCTTCGTCTTTCTTGTTTTCAGTACGCCTTATGCATACAAATTGGAATTTAATAATATAGAAAAAAGGTGTAGAAAACAACTTGGAATTCTTTTTCTAATCTGTGTCGAAAGACAAATAGATCTTGTTTTACCACTTCTTTTTTGCCTATTTCATTCAATCGACTTGCTTTGTTTTCAATTTATTATCGTCTCTGTTTCTGTTTGTTTGTTCTCTTGCTCACGTTCGTCCGTGGTTCTCTGCTGTTTTGCTGCTCGCTCGCTCTCTCTCTCTCTCACACAGATGACAGGTTAAACTTTCTTTTTTTCAACGTTTCAGATTTTTTCGCAGATTAGATTTGCTATTTTAACTTTTTCCCAGAACTTTTCCGATAGTCGAAATGATAAAAATTATATAGCCATAAATTTTATATTACGAAAAATATAAAACTATCCGATTTAATTAACAAATAATCATGCTCGTTATGTAAATAAGCAATAATAACTATCCGAGATGTTTTTCTTCGATTCTCTAATATTTTTCTTTTTTTATTTAAGATGATTGATATACGAAAGCTAACTGCTGTGGAATGACAAATGTCAAAACAAACTGAGTGGGAAAACATATGTGAGTACAATTTGTCTCAGTCAATGACAGCTGTTTTGGATTAGAGTTGCAATTTAGCCGTTATAAAATAATTTATGAGAATTCTTTTTTATTTTTATAATTCGAATAGACTATAAAAGTTATGCTTATTATAAGTTTAATAATATATTGTTCTATCAATGGATATTTTCTGTTATATGGCCGTCATCATTACTTAATATGGTTTATTTTAATAAACGTCTAATTCACAATTTTCAGCTTTTATATACATATGTTTTAAATGAAACATATACCATTGGTTTAAGGAGAAACATATAGAAGAACTACATAGTTGAGGCTATTGATATATTCTTCCTCAGCGGTACTAGGGAGATCATTGAAAGTGGTTCCATAATGGCGCGTTTGGACTAAATCTTCTAAACCGAGGTACTAGATCCTAGCTTTTTAGACTAGCACTGAGATGATAAAAATTAAATCAGCTGATAATTGATTAAGTACACATTTCTATTTCAAAGTAGCAGAAAAATATTTTCATAAATCCAATTTAGATTTGGGATTTTAAAATAAATAAACACTTTCTAGAGGGAGTGAAACATTTTCGGGGAAAATAGTGTTTTTTTCTCTCGATTATGCAAAGGATTTTCATCAAGTCGAGATGTGTGTATTTAATTGAGTTAGCAATTAAATATATAAAAGCTATAGACGAAACGCGCCCTAAGAAATAAAGAGTCCCAACAGCATGACATAACATTTCCTCGAATAAAAGTCGAGTCTCAAATGTCATCTCGATCTCAAATGTCATTCCATATCGTATGCTTCAAATATAATTCACTGGATTTCTAAACATGATTAAGGAATCGACATTTGAATTCGACAATTTTTTTTATGCCAAAGTTATATATAAAATGTGTGAAATGTGTTTTGAAAAATTTAGAAAAATGGTCTGTTCCCGTACTGCAAGAATCTACTCGATTTTACTATTTTCTTCGATATCATAAAGGAAAAAAGTGCTATCGGAGTAAAAAATAGTAGATTCTTGCAGTACGGGAACAGACCAAAAGTATATTCGAAAATCGATTTGTTTGATGATGAACTCGATTTTGAAAAGAAAAACTGGTATTCCATTCATTTTTCGAGGTTTTGGTCAAATGCTAAAAAATGTTTCAATAGCAATGGCCTATTAATAGTGTTTCACAAAATCTTCAGGTTTTTTTAAAACCTGAATTTTAAGGAATTTGGTTGTGATTATATTGTTGCCAATCGCATTGATGCTATCGGTGTTATCATTTATCAGTGAATTAATAGTAAATTCCTCAACTGACGGCGGCAAGAGCGTCTGACTCTGTTATCAACCAATCAGCTGATTGACATTCATCCAATGCGCCTTTCTTTTGTTATCGGTGTTATGTATCACTCTCATTCGTAAACAAAGCATAATTCTCGGCATTTTTCACCTGTCTCCCTATTTCGCATTTTACTTTACACACGTTCGTTGTATTAATTCTATGTCGACTTCTTCCTATCATTTACAAGGATTCTTGTGATTCTAGACCATCAACAGTGATAGGAAAAAGCCCCCTCCTTGCAGAAGTGGTGCTCAGACAGACATTTTTGGTCATAAACAAAGTATTTGTTATTTGGAACGTTAAAATTTCGATGAAATGCCATCATTTTGTGCTGTGGTAAATTGCAATGATCGGTATGGACATTCGGAGAATATTTCCTTTCACAAGTAAGTGCGGGATAAATTTATCTTATTCATATTTATACGCATTGCCATATTTGCAGATTTCCTCTAAAACGAAAAGATCTACTGGTGCAGTGGGAGGGATTTATACAAAAGCAAAGAGGTCCCGATTGGCGGGCTTCACGTTGGAGTTCATTGTGTAGCCGACACTTTCGCGAAGATGATTTTCGTTCATTGAATGAACGTAAGACACTTAAAAAGACTGCTGTACCCACGATCTTGGATGTGGGTAATTATACGGAAGCACACAACAAAACAAAGCCAGCATGTGGAGGAAATGTACCAAGGGAAAATGAAAGCCAAAAGGATAAAGAATTTAAAGAAATTATGGCAATACGAGAGCAACTGGAAGATGTCGGAACAAGTGGTAGCACTAATATTGCCAAAACCAATTGTCGACTTTGTGGCATTAGTGCAATACCCGTGGTTACTTTTGCATCCAATTATGAGCTGTATGGTATGCTACAGAAATGTTTCCCCACCTTGAATATACAACAAGATGATGCATTCCCCAAAGTGTTGTGTTCCTCCTGCTATAAAAATCTACAACATTTTTGTGAATTCGTTGATATTGTGTGGGCAGCACAAACGGAGTTGCAGAAAAAATACAAACCCAAGGCGGTGGAGAAACCACCTCTGAAAATAAAACAGGAACCATTAGCAGTGCGTGTTAAGCAAGAAGTGGCGGAGGTGGGCTATGATCAGCAACAAGAGTTGGGTGCAAATGATGAATATGATGTTATGGCCGATGGCCAGCATGATGAGGCTGAGGGCGGTGAAGCTGTAGACCAAAAATTTGAATTTTGTGATTTTCCCATCAATGATTGTGACATTATGGAAATTATTAATTTGGACGATCCGTTTATAAATATACCCGACGATGATAACAATACCATTGTGAATGAGGGTGAAGAGTGTCCGAAACGAGTTAATGAACAACGCGCAAGTCATATGCCCACGGCACATGAACTGTTGCAGGTCCATCTGTTAATGGATGAACATAATTATGCTTATGTGGATACAGATGATTTTAAGGAGGAGCAACAAGTATACAAGACTGAGAAATCTGATGGTGATGAAAGGGCTTTTGTGGATCAATCTAATTTAGCTACTGAAAATCTTGTCAGAGAAAATAACATTTTATATAAAGATGCTGGGCATAATTACATTCCAGATCAATCTTACACCGAAGCAAACTCCTTTGAGAATCGTGCTTTGAAGCCCATTGTAACATCGGTCAGTGCAATACAACAACCCACGAATAAGGGAAATGGTATTGTTGTACTCAATGAGAGCATTGTTAAATCGGGAGCTGGAGGTTGCCATTTACATTCATGCATGGTTTGCCATTTAAAGTTTTTCTCTGTGGAAAATCTCAAAGAACATTATACCCAAACACATGGTACTCCCATGGTGACAGTGCCGGCCAGTAATATATTGGTAGAAAGAAATAGCACTGAGAGTAAATGTCACATGAAAACGGAAGTTATTGAAAATTTGGAATTGAGTAGTGCAAAGGATGTTGCTGCATGTCCCCCAGAAGAGTTGCCTAAAGACGCTAGTGAAAGTAATGAAAATCAAAAAGACATGGCAACAGAAGAGAGAGATATTGAAATGCTTGAAAAGTTGAAAAATAATTTTAAAACACGCCGAAGAGAAGTGAAGAAAGATAAAGTGCCACAAATAAATCCCAGACAAACAAATTATCGACGTCGTAATATTGCCAAGAAAAATCCGCACAAAATCTCCCTCAATACCATGGCTAATCAATATCAACAGTTGAGAAAACTCTATCAGACATTACAAAAGAAATGTTTAAATTTAGAACAAAATGTTGAACAACTGCAGCTGCAACCAATAACAAAAATCCACAGAACAATTAAAGAAAAGCGAAAATCTAAAATTTCGAGTAGTTTAGAAACAACAACAACGAAACACATACCTTCAAATCCAACCGAAAATAAAAACTTTTCCTGTCCGGTGTGTTCAAAAATATTTCCAAATTCGAATAGTTTACGCCAGCATAGTATAACACACACCGAAGAACGAAAACATATATGCAGTTTATGTCAGCGATCTTTTAAGCGCCGCAATGGCCTGCTGCAGCATCTTAAGGGATTCCATCTACAAGTTAAACCGTTTACATGTCAAGTGTGTAAACATAGTTATGCTCTGAAATGTGATATGTTGCGTTGTAAACATTCTGCCCTGAAGGCCAGTGTTTTATTAAATAAGTGTACATAAATTAGACTCTTAGGATTAGTGAACAAATAAAATAATATAATTAAGCAACTAAATAAATTATTTAACAATAAAAATATTAAGCTATTAAGCAAATGAAATGTGGAAAGCGCAAATTTCAAAATGTTGCCTTATTCAAACTGCAATTGGCTTTTTAAAATGCAGCTAATATACACATCAATAAAGCAACATATCAAGTCAGCAGAATGTACCTGTAAGAACATATTCAACTTCAACACTCACTTAAGAACTTGAACATCTGTATGGGCTGTAAGTATTTTTTTTGTATTCTGTGTAGATCTTGTTTAGAAATTAGATTTTAAAATTTGATTTCTTTATGTAGTTGTAGTAGAAGGAAAGTCTTTAATATTTTAGGAATTATAAATGAATTAGAAATATATTTTACCCATTCTGCAAAAGGTTTCCATAATCTAACACGAAACGGAATTTGTTGACCTTTTTAAAATAATTTCTAATATTTTCCGAATGCACTGTTAGAGTAAGGCTTTGGTCATAACTATATGTTACAACATGCATACATCAAAGGCAAATCTGTGAATACTGCCTTACATGAGGTGTTCGGACACATCGAGCTGATGACAGTCAAATATTAACGTTTGAAGTGGACTAAACACTACCGACACATCAGGACACAATTTCAAAATAGAGTTTCGAGACCTAACCTCACAGTCGTTATGTTTTTTTTTTTCTGAATAAAACATTTTTACATTATCTGCTAGTAGATCCAAATTATCTCTCATAGTTGTTTCATATCATAAAATTGTTAAATATGGTATCTGTACACTTGTTTTCGCATTCTTGGCCCAAATCGATTAGATATCATTTGAAGAGTCTTCGTAATAACAATGTTTTTTATTTGTACATACATACATATGTATGCGGTTCAATGTATTCAATTGCCAGTAAGGAATCCCCGTTCGTCATTCGCAACAATTCAATGCTGATTAATTGTTGTTATAATATTTTATTGGATATGATTATCTGATAACGAATTCTGTGAAATGACAACATTTAAAGAAAGAAAAAAAGAAAAATTCTACCTATTTATGAGGTAAATTTTATTTTTAATCTGCTATCTTTATTACATACACGGTTACGTTGGAAGTGTAGTGGAAGTTTTGTTGTTTTGTTTTTGGCCCAAGAGTTTTTAACACCACGAAATAGTTTAGTATATTGATCATCAAAGGAATGTGTGTCCGCTCGACTCTCAGCTATCAATTGTAATGAAACTAAATGCTGCATTTTGAATTATCATCTTTAAAATAGTTTTGGGGGTTCGGGTTCGGTCATAGATTATATTTGTTAATCGGTTTACCATCTATTGAAACTGTGGCGGTGCCTTGTATGTGGGTAGAGGTCAGATACTTTGAATGGGATGCCTTACAAAATTCATGGTTATATGATTTTCGCCACAACTGACGTCCTACCTCCTTTTTTAAGCCATTGGCACCGACGACGTTGTTGTTGTGACAGGTTGACTGTTGGTGAAAGGTCCAGGGGTGCTCGGGCATTGACCAGCTGAACGGCGTCAAACAAGATCAACATCATGCAAAATTTGATAAATTTAAAAAAGACACTCGGAAACATTTTCCATTGCGGTGTTCAAAATACCAAATGCAAATACTGCAGTAGTGTTATAAGCATAACTAGGGCTACAGTAAATAATTTGAAGCGAAATTTAAAAGAATATCACCCATTTGCTTTAGTTGACTCCCAAAGACAGTCGGTAGAAGGGAGTTGGAAACCCCGGAAGAAGTGACACAGGTGTCCGGAGCAACAACTGTAGTGCAAACAAATGTGCGGTCAAATATTGGGAAAGATCAAAGATCAATTGATTAGGAAAAGATCATCATTCTTTGCGGTTGATGGAACTGGCAGCTTAAATGCAATACCATTTGAACGATATAAGGCAACCATTTGACCATTTGAACGATATAAGGCAACTGAGCGAGGTGAACGACCTAGTTCAATTTTAAACCAGTGAGCGGAGCAGTATAGTCGGACGGGGCCGACCATACGATACCCTACACAACTACCACGGAACTCAAATTTTCTGCGGATGTTTATTCCGAGCCTGGGCAATATTTCGTGATATTTGCACCCTCTTGCCCGATAGAGGTAAACAGCACCTCTTCCTCACACTGACACATTACGAGTATTCAATACAGCTATTGTCAAGATTTCCTTCACCGTGGGTTGTGTTTTGATGTTCGGCTTACATTTGTGGTCTATAGATCGACTCGAAAATAACACAAAAAATTAAGTTTTCGGTGCAATTCATTCCAAAATTATTATCTGATCATCACCGAAATTTAGAGGCGTTGTCCTTGACCATACCCGGAACCTCATGGAACATTTCAAACGATCAACGCTATAGTTCCGCTCTCTAGAGTGATAATGGGTTACTAAATAATATACGAATACGGAGATACTTGTAAATATTTAGGTGTAACTCTCACATCCGAGCACATACAATAATATAATTGGTCTTAATTTAAAGGTCAACCACTCCTCTTGGATATAATATCAACTTCGCGGGCATATGTCCTTCAGGGGTAAACATATACGCCATAGAATTCAAATTTTGTCATTTTTCACACAAAAGTCAGGGTCCATTTGACCCGCTAAATATTGACCGATCTTTATCAAAAGAGGCATGCTTATTCTTTGGCCCGACCTCCTTCTCCATGCAAAATTTCACGATGTTCGGGCCATTATTGCGGCCTGTGGAGCGACCAGAAAAACCGACAAAAATTTGGTATTTGGTCCATTTCATCCCCTAAATATTAACCGATCTTTCCCAAAAACAATAGGGGTCTTCATTGGCCAGAACCCATCCTACATGCAAAATTTCGTGAAGATTGGTCCATAACTGTGGCCTGTATCGTGTTTACAAATTATAATGGACAGACGGACGGACGGACACACATGTCTAGATCGACTCAGCTAGTCGAGATATGACGATCGGTATACTTAAAGGTGGGTCTAGGACCAATATTTCGCGGCGCTTTTGGGGCTGCACAAAGCTATAATACCCTGACAACATAGTTGTGTAGGGTATAAAAATTAACTAGTTTGTTCGATCACTGTACAGAACGAGATTGTCCAAGGCTAGTGTGTGTTGTGAGTGCTTTGCTGGCAGGAAGGACACCTTTTTAGGATTCTTGGGACAATGCGTTCCCGATACGAATTGAGAACAGTCCTGAATCCGGACCTTAGTTGTGCCAGAATCGAACGGGTTTGCGTAGGAAGAAGCCTCTCACTGTCCGAAATTGCAGGAGGATGTTGGAGTAGGACTTTGTTGCATTTGTACCAATTTATGGCTTCGGAGACAGCCAGTTGATGCACGGATTTCATCGCGTTCGCGATCGATAATCTGTTGACGTCCGATGGAATGACAAACCGAATTTCTATAGTCATCGAAATTACCTCTTATCTACCTCCTCATACTTTCTTGTTTAGCTTCTTATCTTTTCCTTTTCTCTCCTACGGATCTCTCCATATTTTCATGGATGATCACAATGGACCAGTTGGACTCAGAGTGCAGCAGCCACATTAGCGATTGCACATTCCCAAACCTAACCTATTCAACCTCATTATACCCCCATATGTATTGCATATGAAAATTGTCATTTTGCTTGGAACATCTTGAACATGAATATATTCTTAATCAGAAAATTGTCGACTTAGCCATGTCGGTCCATCTATCTTTCGATATTACAATAGAGAACCTAATATTTAAGATATAGCTCACATAGGTTCCTACTACTGCTAGCATGTTTTTGGTTTTGAAAAAGAGTCCTCCATATAACGGCACCACCACATATTTGGTATGTTGAAGATTTTCGTCGCATTTTCAGGTACGGTCCCATTTTAGCTGCAATTTGATATTTCGGGTTCTTGGTTGGATTAAACAATTCTTCACCAAACATTTTCATGTTGTGACATAGCTCACATATAAAGATCACGTCTTCTTTTTGTTATCTTCAAGCGCCAGGGGCATTTTCTCACTGAAGTGGCTTTCATTTGGTATTTCAGGTACTTCATGTGTATAAAACATTATTCCCTATTGAAATTGGGAAAAATCCATAGATTGTTTCGTCCATAAAATGGGGCACCAAAGCTATAAAATATGGCCGATTGGCAAAAATTTTTTCACAACGTACAGAAGTTGGTATAACATATTGTGTGTAATGTTTCGTTGAAATCGGTTAAGATTTAGATATAGGTCGGTTTACATACAAATGGATATTGCATTATTAAGTTCGTCCAATGTCATGTCGAATGTTTTTTGAAAAATCCGACGTATGTAAGGACCCATCTGTTGAATATTCCCAAAGTGGTCAAGGGTATCATATAGTCGGCCCCGTTCACAGAATTTGATTCAAAAATTCTCTGTTAATGGGTAAACGCTTCTTCTTCTTGATTTTGGTAATTATTCAAGTTGATTTGAAATTTCTACTTGTCTTGGAGACTAAGTTTTCATTTGCGAACAATTCAGAACCATTTGAACACTGACTCTTAGATGTCGCTTATCTTTGGCACTTCTTTCATATTTCATCGTTGACTTGATTATTTTTTTTCTACGTATTGGGGTTTCAATGAAATTTAACAATTACATTTATTGTTTTTAATAGCGATCAAGTGCTGATTAATTATTTATGATACTTCATTGGTCGACAAGAAATTGAAAAAAATTACACAAAATATTTCCTTTTAATAAATATGATTTAAGTAGCAACAAGAAATGTTCAATTGCAGACATTTCAATAATATATAAATTAAATTGCACAAACTGTCTTCCAAGAAGCTATTGAATACTTAATATACCACATCATATTCGTCATTAGTTGTCTAATAATTTGTTTTTATCAGTAGACTTTTTAAAAACTCTATTCAGCTTTGCCTTAAAGAAAGTTGTTTTGAAAATGCCAAAGAAGGGAATGATTACTCAAAAAATTGTCACAAATCTTAAATATTCCAGCCGATTTTTTTGTCAACAAATATGTATGTATCAAACTGGAATGACTGAACATTTTGCTTATGATGCTACCCTTGGGGATATTTCAGGCATAACTCAACATTAGAATTACATTCACCTATACGAAGAAGAATCTATGCACTCGGACATGGGGATTTCCATATGCATGTTGACTACTGTGAACAAGAAACGGAGAAAAAAAAAAACAAAATAAAACGACAACAGCAACAACATGATGACCATTTTGCTGCAGGGGCACTGTGTACGTGATGTTTGTTTAGAAGCAAGTGTTGCAAAGGGTTGTTCACATACAAACATATATTTGAATGCACCAGTGAAATCCATGGATTCCAAACGAATGGATTTTAGAAATCATCGGCATTCGGTTAAAAATAGGAACCCGCAAAAAGTGATATTTCGAGCACGATATATGTTGAAAAAATGTTTTGAAAATATACTGTCCTCTAAACGGAATATTAGAAATTTTCAGGAATAACCTTCTCCCAATTCCGGCGTTTCTTTAAGAGGTAAATGTCTTCATTTATTTCCAAACAAATTTTGCTGACTTTTTTGCATTTACCTAGCTTACTTGTGGTTCAGTGATTATTTTGTATTCCATTTGTAAATTGATTCCTAAATCCAAGAAAAGCTCCTATCTTAAGCATACGACGTGAAATTGTATTTCCTCCGAAAAAATATGTAAAATACTTCATGGACTGGTTATTGCGTATGAACGAAAGTATGTGTTTTGTGGTTTGTTGGAAATTTGTACCCACTCCCTGCCAGCTAGCCAGATGGTTGTAATGTAACAAAATATGGCAAGGAGCCGGCCGAATACGGGATAGAAGAAAGGCAAAATTATGATGTTTCGGTAGAAGCAACCGTATATTGGTTTATAATTAGTAGTAAACTTGCTGTATAATATATACGATTATATGAGTCTTCTTTCCAACGACAATAAGAATTGGATATCATGAAAAAGGGGACGCATCGAAGCCCAAGAAAAAATAAAACATCGCGTTTAGAACCTATCAATGTAGACTGTCACAAATACTCTTTGGCGGTAAAGGAAGCTCGAATATTGAATTTTTTTGCAAAACCTTGAAATTATCTAAGGCTGTACGGATAACATAACATTCACGGCGTGATTGCCTTAAGAGGAAAAAACTCCCAAGACTTTAAAGAATACGAAAAAGAAGACTTTCAAAATGGTTTCGGCAGATGTCGGCAATGTGAGCTCAAATATTTATAAAGGGGAACTTTATAAATATTTGTTTAGTTCGACGGCAGAATTTTCGCCTAACACTGGATTTCGTAAACACTTTCCTTCGACGCAGATCGGCCCATTGATCTTTCGGACAATTTTTCTCTCAAACACTGCAAGAACTGCCTCATCTGCTTGCGCAAGTACCCATCTTGTAGAGAATGGACTGGCCAATTAAAGTTATTTTGTATAGGCGTATTAATTTTGCAGGAATGCCGAACGCAGATAGGATAGGGCTGTCGACGAATATCTATAGATGGCACATATCGTCTGGTCTTATTTTTTGTGCACGGGACACAGGATATTGAGGTTTCCATCATTGGGCATGCATTCCTCTACCCAAATTGTACTAATCAGCTGGTGCATGCTCCTGATCAGCATCTGATCACCGGTTTGAATAGTTCGGCTATTAATCCATCGGCACCTGCTGCTTCATTATTCTTCTGTCGATTAATTGCTATTCTAACCTCATCTTGGCTAGGTTGTATACAATCTATACCGTCACCTCTTATTGGTTCTGGGCCATCTTCTTCATCGCCACTTTTTTATACCAGAAGATTTGCAAAATGCTCCACAATACTCCATCTGTATCTGTCACCAGGTTTTCATCTTCATCTCTACATGGGGATGTGCTTGCACAAAGCCCTCGGTGTTTTACTCGTGGGTAACATTTCCGGACTTCATTCTGACTCCTGTACATCTCTATTTGCTCTCGCTCAGGTTTTCTTTCTTCTCTTTTCACCCGATAATTCTCCCTCTCCATTACGTGTTGCTACTGTCTGCAGGGTTGCCCTATACGCTGCGTTTTTCACATCAGTAGCATTACGACACTTCTGATCGTATCACGGGTTTCTTGATGGTGGCCTTTGGTACCCAAGTGTTGCTTTTGCAGCAGTTTGCAGGGAGTGGACAATTCTTTGTCATTGTTCTTCTATATTATCGGGATAAGGATTGCTTCCGTCAAGCATGTGGGTAAGTGGAGTATGATTCTGCTACCTGTTGTATTTGAAGTTTTTCGACGACGAGTTTCCGCGTTGTGCTAAATTGCATATTTGCTCCTACATTAAAACGAGTGGGAACCTTGGCTGCTACAAGGTAGTGGTCCGAATTGATATTCGCTGCTCAAACACTTCCGTCTATCACAACTATTTGTTATCTCGTTGTTTGATTGGGAGAAATCTAGGAGGCCTTGTGTATGTCGAGATGCTTGAATCTTGCACTGCTAACTACCATGTGTTTTGCTGCCGCGAAGTCAAGGCAATGTACTTTGTACTTTAAAAGGACCTACCGAATATGCTGACACCCAAAGAGTTTACCGAATAATACCCACAATATACCGAATAATTTCGAAACAATTTCGTTATGTTATTTTGAATTTCTTGGTACAATGGGTGATTGCGGCTTGCATTGCTGGCAATGTGGCTGCTGGTTATGTTACATCTTTGTGTGTACATAAATGTTTGTATGTGTGTGTGTCTATGACATTTTATGGAAATAATATTCTTGTCAGGATTAAAAAGGATACGTGACTAGAAACATTAAACTAAACATAACTATTTGAAACAATGAATATCCAGAAAACGACAGGCAGGAGACTATTGGCAGAGCAAATGGTTTGATATTCGGAAGGACCAGTAGCTACCAGAAAAAAAACTAAACAAATAAATGACAAACCGGAGTACTACAAAGTGAAAACAGATCTTCCACATTTACAGCGGCTGAGTGGATGAGTCAAGGCAACATGAATTAGCTTTACCCTTGGCAAAGAAACAATTTCTTTGCATCGGAAGCAATGTTTGGAATTGCAAACATCATTGCGAAGGATTTTGAGTTAGGAGTTCGTTTTTTGTTGCTCTTGTTGTTTGACATCCCACGTTATTGTCGATGATGACAATGGTGAGTTTGAAATAGGCCTTATATGTGAGGGTGCGAGTGTGTGTGAGTTGGGGGTTATGCAAAACTAGAAGACATTTTTTTGCTACATTTTTTTTATATTCTCAATGTTAGGAATATTGCCGTTTTTTAGTTCATAACTGGCATTTGTGGGATATGTACATGTATTGGTATGTGTGTGTAGGGGTTTGTAGTGTAGTTCCTTCATATTTTTTTCGGAAGTTCAGTCACATTCTCCAACATTTGATGGTTGCATACAAATGTTTCAAATATGAAATTGTTGCCCCACAATGTTTGTTTTTCCCCCAGTTATTTTTTCTTGTTGCTACAACCGATGAGAGCCATCTATTCAACATTCCTGGATAATGTCCCATATCATATGGCATCTCATCATCCATATCTACATCGACATGACATTGCATAGCATCATGTTCCACATACCATAGCTATGTTTGTCCCGTCACTTGCTCGCTGGCTTGCATGCCGCATATTTTTGTTTGAGATGATGACGATACGTGTATTACTATCACGTATCATTTCATTTGTTTCTCTTCTGTCGTTGCCGTTGTTGTTGTTATATGTGTGTTTTCGTGTTATTATTTATACACGGAGATTCGAATCATTCTCCATGTTACAATTTCATTGCCTACCCTGCAAGTTTTTTCGTAAAAAAAAATACTCCATAAATCTTTTTCAAAGTCGGATGTAAAATGTATTTTATAATATTTTCTTCTAGCTGTTCGCCTACCACACAAAATTTCTCATCTAAGGGCTCACAATGTTTTGAGTGTAAAAATGACTAATACCATACTTTTTATTTAAAATGTTAAATAATCTAAGTACAAATGTCCGTACAACCACAATTACACATATTAGAAACCAATAAAATCATTGTGAAGGCATTGAAGACCATTTTAAACTTTCTAAACCGCGATTGATCGTAGCGAATTGTATTCTATATTTAAGATCTCGAAGACCATTAGATTAGAAAGTCTATCAGATATTGTGATTGACTTAAGATAAGTGTTTGTAAACTATGAGTGTAAAATATTACCAACACAAGAGTTTTTGCAAAGTTTCCTCGACAATTTCCTGATTTACAACGCCTGTAACAAGACCAAGATCAATCACTGATTATTTCTTGCGACCATCTGTAATTGTAGTAGTCCTGATTTACAACGATATCGGAGACGATCCAAAGGATGTAGCAATGACGTCCACACAACAATAACAAGGCCAGTCTAAATGGAAGGATCATTCATTGAAAATTTATTGCGAATACCAGGAATAGTTCTTGACAACCACATGAATTTGAGTCCCACCATCGAGTAGTTTCGATGTAACTTCAATCTGGTGAAATCAAAAAGAATAATCTGATTATATCATGATCCAGGAATGCTTCATGACAACCTTTAATTTGAGTTCCACCATTGAGTAGTTTGGTTATGTGTCTGCAAACTTTTGGGAAGTATACCATTACAAAGGATACAGGATCCGATGATATCTGGGGATACTCAAAAGATTTACCAACAAGGTCCGGCACCAGGAATGTTTCTTGAAAACTTCAGATTGTTAGCAACACATGAATTTGAGTCCGACCTGCGAGCAATTGAGATATATTTCTCCGGAATAACATAATTACAAATTAATCACCCAAAGCGAATGAAATGAATACATAAATGGGTTCAACTCCGTTTTCTGAAAATCTAAACTACAAGAAGAAACTTTTGAGCAGCTCTTTCAATCTGAAAGACCATTTCCTGCAATGCCTGCAGAAGGCCTTCCCCTTCTGCGTGAACCATTGGTTGGCTCGGTTTTATATGCCTTTTGAACTGGGGTATCCTCATCCATTATCACAACATGACGTAGTCGCTGCAGCTGGATACGTCTGACTATTCCGATGCCCGGCGATATTCAACATCAAGGCAGATCGTCCCGTAGATTTTTCGGAGAATTTTTCTCTCAAACACTCCAAAGCTGCCTCTTCTGCTTCTTCTGCCTCCAATGCTTCATATCCATACAACAGCACGCTCGTCTTGTAGAGTGTGAGTTTGGTCTGGCGAGAGGCGGCCTTCTTTTTGAATTGCTTACTTAGACATAGTAGCATCTGTTGGCCAACACTATACCAAGGTATATGAAATCTTTGACTACCTCGAAGCTGTAGTTCTTAAGTTACACATTTGGTCCGAGTCTACTAGACTTCTTGCGCGTTGATACCATCAGCTTGGTCTTCTCGCCATTTACTGCCAGTCCCACTTTGGTAAACTCCTTCTCAATTTTTTCAAAGGTGGCTGTTACAGCTCGACCCATTATGTCGATGTCGTCGGGGTGGGCGAGTAACATATGCTGTTTGGTGTACAGATTGTCATTTCTGTTCATATTTGCATCTCGTATGACCTTTTCCAGCAGGATGTTAAACAGGTCACACGACAAACTGTCATATTGTCTGTATCCTCTTTCGGTATTAAGGGCTGTTAAAGGTCCTTTCCGATTTTAACAGCTAACCTTGTGACAGTTAAAGTTATCATGCATATCCGTATTAATTTTGCAGGAATGCAAAACGAGACATGGCTTTAAACACCTCTGAGCGCATTGGGCTGTCGAATGAGACTTTGTAGTCCACGAATGGATGGAATCTGGTCTCTGGTGGATTTACCAGGTCTGAAGCCACATTGATAAGATCATTGACCATTCGCTTCAGTCGCTGGATAGCAATTGATATGCTATGGGAAGCAGACTAATTCCTCTATTGTTGGTAAATATCGTCTTGACCTTTTTTTGTGCACGGGATACAGGATGCTGAGGTACAAATCATTGGTCATGCATTCCTCTAGCCAAATTGTACTAATCAGCTGGTGCATGCTTCTGATCAGCGTCTGACCACCGGACTTGAATAGTTCGCCTGGTTATCCATTCATTATTATTCTTCAGCCGATTAATTGCTATTCTGACCTAATCTTGGCTAGGTGGTATACTATATACCATTTCATTTCATATTGGTTCTGGGGTATCTTCTTCACTGTTACTATTTGATACCAGAAGCTTTGCAAAATGCTCCTTCCAGATCCTCAACACGCTGTCTGTATCTGTCACCAGGTTTCTTTCTTCATCCCTAGTGGGGGTTGGGCTCGCATCAAAGCCTTTGGTTTGGTGTTTTACTCGTTGGTAAAATTTCCGGACTTTATTCTGACTCCAGCACATCTCTTTTGGAAATACGTTTCTCCTCACTCCATTCTCCCAATAATTCTCTCTCGCATTGATGTTGCTACTGTTTGCAGGGTTGCTCTATACGCAGGGTTTACATTAGATCACAGCATTGCTGCTAAGACGGGTGTGAACCTTGGCTGGTACAAGGTAATGGTCTGAATCGATATTTGCTCCTCGGATCGATCGAACGTCTAAAACACTGGATGAATGCCTACCGTCTATCACAACATGATCAATTTGATTTCATCGGGAGAAATCCACATGGCCTTGTGTATATCGAGATGGTTGAATCTGGTGCTGCTAACTACCATGTTTTTTGGTGCCGCGAAGTCAATCAACCTCATGCCGTTGTAGGATGTTTCTTCGTGGAGGATGAATTTTCTGACAGTGGGGCCAAAAATGTTTTCCTTTCCGATTTTTGCATTAAAATCTCCTAGTAGAATTTTAATTCCATGACCAGGGCAGCGGTCATATGCTGTTTCTTGGCGCTCGTAAAATAAGTCTTTGGTCTGTTCATCTTTATCTTATGTAGAAGAACTTCGCTTTTATCTCAACTACTGGAGTGAATCTGGAGACGAGGTCTTAATTCTCATATTCATCATACTTTTGTATTGTACTGTTTGTTCCACTGTATTATATAATTATTTCCACTTTCAATTTGGGTCCCTCACATTGTCATGCTTTTAATTTTGTTTACTTTTATGACGTCACACAACTATAAAACAAGTGCAAACTTAGGAACATTATTATAATCAGGGTGTGATGCGTATGTTTGTATGATTAACCAACCCCATCCACTGAGTATGAATTGTTTTCAGTAATAAAAAAAAAGAAATGACTAATCCATTGATATTTATAAGTTAAAAATAAAGAAAACTACTTCCTTGACAATGTCATTGCTTTAATATTTTTGATTACGCTCCAAAAAAATACAAGTGAAGCAAACAAAAAAGAGTCCAACAATTTTCTTGTTGTTGTTATTATTGTCATTTTATGCGATAAGAAGTAAACCACAAGATAAAAATGTGGCCATTTCGTATAAAATTCATATTGACAGCTAACAGAAGTTACAGTATTAATTAAACGTTCGATTAGTGCAGAACAAAACGAATACGACATAAATTAATAATCGAAAAAAATTAATAATCACAAAAGGAAAATGTACGGAAAAGTGTTGTTGTGTTTAACTTTTGTCGCTGCTGTAACATTGCCATTGGGTAAATAAAAAAAAATGAAAATGGAAACATTTTTCGGCAACTTTAAAGTGAATGTGAAATTAATGGTTTTTATGTTGTTTATATATTTATTTAGCAAATTCTTTGAAATGTTACGAATGTCGTGATGTCAATTCCTGCAAAAATCCCAGTACAGTGGAATGTAATCAATCCAATGCCAATGCTACACGTGATGCTCTTTTGAATATCTATCATAATATTCAAATAACCAATAGCACACAGTATTCATGCTATGTTGGTATTTATAGCGGTGGTAAGTGATGTGATATTTATAAAAAAAACATTAAATTTATTTAAATTGTGCTTGTGAAAGTAAAAATATTAAAAAATAAGTTTATTGAGTATATTCAAAGCTTTAAGCTATATATTATATGAATATATTCAATAAATTCAGTTTTTATTCAAGGGCCTAAATTAAATTTATTTGTTATACACAAGTATATATATATTTTTTTTTTAATAATAAGTATTAATCAATCTCTTTTTTTATAGGCAACACTACAGTTTCCGATGTCCGTGGTTGCCTTCCCTCGAATGCCGTCAGCTGCAGTGCACCCCTTGTAAATTCCACTTGGGTAAAACACACTTGCAATATCTGTTCCCAAGATTTATGCAATAAGAAAAATTCCGTCGGTACATTCTCATCCAGCATTGTAACCATGATTGGTCTTTTGTTTTTGGCTAAAGTATTTCTAAATTAAAAAAATCGTTAAAAATTTTTTAAATTATATTTATAAGTCAAAATAGTATTATTATAATTATTGGTTTGTTAATTATTATGTATATAAATTAAATTACCAAAAAAGAATTGTTATAAATGTTATAATCTCAAAAACAAAAAATTATAATTTAAAAATAAAAATTTATACGAAGCCACAAGACAACAATGGGTATTATTTGAAATAAAACGAGAAAGGAAATAACTCCCTCCTAGATGTCCATAATGACCATATATTTTTGAGTGTCAGTCGCAATATTTTAGGGGAAGATTTGAAATGTATTAAATTTGTCATTCCGTTCGAAATATTCGTCGAACACCTTTAAAGGTATAGTCATATCCACTTGCAAAATTCAAGACATAGCTTTTTATACCCTTCACCACACTGGGGTATTATGTCTTTGTGCAAATGTTTGTAACAGGCAAAAGGAAACAAGATAGACCTATGGTTCCTTTTGATAATATGCATAGAACCACTTTCTGAGGCGATTTATGGTTTTCCGTCCGTCTATTGATGTTCAATTGTAAACAAAGTACAGGTCGCATTTATAATCCGAATGAGATCAAAATTTAGCACAGATCACTTATTTGGTCCGATTTTATGTAAATGGTGCCCACCAGTGCCCTTATATTTCTTTCGATTAAGATGATTAGTTAAAATCGGTTCAGATTATGATGTATCTCCCATATATATGTTCCTCCATATATATTTTTGTCCGATTTTAAGGAGCATCGAAACCCCTGAACCTCTTTCGATTTAGCGTGTCAAATTGAGTCTATTATGATGTGTGTGATGTTTCGTTAAAATCGGTTCAGATTTAAATTTAGCTCCCATGTATATTTTCGTCCGAAGAGATGCTTTTTTGGAGAATTTTATAATATTTCGTATCTCTACCAGATCCCTCCGTACGATTTTTTGTCCTTAGGAGACCTGTAACACTTCAGTTCTTTTTAGGAGGCCATTACAAGGCGTGTGTAACTATTGTGGCCATCTAGACTTGGAGAAGTTTTCCTCTTTCGAGAAGTTCTATAAAAGTTATTTCTTTCCTGCACCTGTGAGAGGATATGAAGAATTCAACAGGCACGTGTCTTGATTTCTGGGGAAATACCTGATTCTCCTGGGAAATACCTGATTCTCCTGGGAAATACCTGAACATATGTTATCTATAGTTGAAATGGAAAACACGTGATGTCTCTAAGAAGGCTCTGAAAATTGTGTTGTTTCAAGAGACGTCTAAACGATACGATGTTTTTAGACTATTTTTGGTGATTATTTAGAAGCATTGGTATCCGTAGGAGACCTCTAGAAGTTTAGATGTTTATAGGAAAATATTAGAATGCCTGTAGAAGGTTTGGTGCCCTTCCAAATCTAGAGAACTTGTCCTGTTTCGAGTTCTTTAGAATTTCTTTCTGGTACTTTGTACAGGATCTTATACATTCCGAAAGAGTTAGTCGCAGACTTTCAGATGATCTAGGGGTTCTCACTTTCAATTCGGATACGGATGTGACAACGACTTCCCCTGAGTATAGCACATAAACAAGTACTTTAATGAGATTGGAATATAAGTGGGCGATAGGATTACATCCTTTCAAGTCTGAATATAATTTCTTTCAATTAGGACGGCATAACTTACAATTGACGGGTCTACGAGTATTGTTACGTATGAGAGCAGAAATGCCTTCTATGTGCACCGAGTCGTCGTAATTGTTTATTTTAATCTTATCACAAATTAGGTGACGGAATTGAGTCATTCCCTCTGTCGTCAAGAATAGAGCTAGCAAATAAATTAAAAAAATCCCCATCTTACCATAATACACAAATTTTGCCAACATTTGCTTTAGTTGATTATAGTCACCCACCAATTATGTAGTACGATTTGTCTAATGTTCGACGATCTCCTCATAATTCAACAAAATTTCTTCCCAGTTAACATTTTTTGAGATGAGAGAACATTTTATAGACGCTGTGTCCATATCTGGAGAATTCCGTAATCGGTTTCTCATATTTTTGATATGATATATTGTATTTCCGAAGCAACATTTCCTTGTTTCAAAATCACCATCATCATATCCATATTTTTTTCGTTTACCAGTGCTCTGTCCGCAACCAATTTCATTTTTGCTCCAACTGTGTTCTTATCGACTTCAATAATTGCATACTTCATAGCAGTATCTAAAAATCATAGCAGTAAATTACTATACAGCTCGGTACAATCCTACCTAATATGTCAATTCGAATTGACGTTGGCCAATAATACCATAAATCATTGCTGTCAAGTACTTGTCTTTTCTTGCCCTATTTTTTATATATATGTCGGTTTTCTCTTTTTTTGTAAAAATATTTTTTTTATTAATTGTAAATACGATCGATAAGAGCAATTGTTTACTATTGATATTAATTGGGATCAACACTTATGTGAAGACAATAAAATCAATAATAAGTTGTGGCAAGGTAATATTAGTTTGCAGATTTATTTTGACAGGAATAGATAAGATATTGAATTTTAGTTCTTTTACCTTAATGTGAAACTATAAAAAGGTGGATGTTTAGTATACTAGCAGTAATAAAACTCTATGACATTTGCATGCCATCGTGATTTTCTTTTAGAGACAATTTTTAAATACGCACTAGTGAAATGAACTTATTGAATGCCAAATAAATTAAGGTAATAAAAATTATCGGGTCATGGATGAAGGAAACATCTAAATTAGATCCCTATAAAATAATTAAACAAATTAAAATTTAAATTTGATTTTTATTGATTGACTCCGTCCTTTATAACAATTTTTCAAGAAATCCCCACGCATAGTGCAGACAATCCTTTATAAAAATGTGAAGCTTAAAGTGGAAAAAGTCCTATGTAAAAATTCTTTTAAAAAATCCACGCTTAAAGTGGAAAAAGTCCTTTGTAAAAATTCTTTTAAAAAATCCACGCTTAAAGTGGAAAAAGTCCTTTGTAAAAATTCTTTTAAAAAATCCACGCTTAAAGTGGAAAAAGTCCTTTGTAAAAATTCTTTTAAAAAATCCACGCTTAAAGTGGAAAAAGTCCTTTGTAAAAATTCTTTTAAAAAATCCTCGCTTAAAGTGGAAAAAGTCCTTTGTAAAAATTCTTTTAAAAAATCCACGCTTAAAGTGGAAAAAGTCCTTTGTAAAAATTCTTTTAAAAAATCGCTTAAAGTAAAAATTCTTTTAAAAAATTTGTAAAAATTCTTTTAAAATATCCACGCTTAAAGTGTTGATAGTCCTTTGTAAAAATTCTTTTAAAAAATCCACGCTTAAAGTGTTGATAGTCCTTTGTAAAAATTCTTTTAAAAAATCCACGCCTTAAGGCCATTGTAAAAATTCTTTTAAAAAATTGATGGAAAAAGTTGTAAAAATTCTTTTAAAAAATGTAAAAATTCTTTTAAAAATTCTTTTAAAAATCCACGCTTAAAGTGTTGATAGTCCTTTGTAAAAATTCTTTTAAAAAATCCACGCTTAAAGTGTTGATAGTCCTTTGTAAAAATTCTTTTAAAAAATCCACGCTTAAAGTGTTGATAGTCCTTTGTAAAAATTCTTTTAAAAAATCCACGCTTAAAGTGTTGATAGTCCTTTGTAAAAATTCTTTTAAAAAATCCACGCTTAAAGTGTTGATAGTCCTTTGTAAAAATTCTTTTAAAAAATCCACGCTTAAAGTGTTGATAGTCCTTTGTAAAAATTCTTTTAAAAAATCCACGCTTAAAGTGTTGATAGTCCTTTGTAAAAATTCTTTTAAAAAATCCACGCTTAAAGTGTTGATAGTCCTTTGTAAAAATTCTTTTAAAAAATCCACGCTTAAAGTGTTGATAGTCCTTTGTAAAAATTCTTTTAAAAAATCCACGCTTAAAGTGTTGATAGTCCTTTGTAAAAATTCTTTTAAAAAATCCACGCTTAAAGTGTTGATAGTCCTTTGTAAAAATTCTTTTAAAAAATCCACGCTTAAAGTGTTGATAGTCCTTTGTAAAAATTCTTTTAAAAAATCCACGCTTAAAGTGTTGATAGTCCTTTGTAAAAATTCTTTTAAAAAATCCACGCTTAAAGTGTTGATAGTCCTTTGTAAAAATTCTTTTAAAAAATCCACGCTTAAAGTGTTGATAGTCCTTTGTAAAAATTCTTTTAAAAAATCCACGCTTAAAGTGTTGGTAGTCTTTTGTAAAAATTCTTTTAAGAAATCCACGCTTGTAAAAATTCTTTTAAAAAATCCACGCTTAAAGTAGAGGTAGTCCTTTGTAAGAATTCTTTTAAAAAATCCACGCTTAAAGTGGAGATAGTCCTTTGTAAAAATTCTTTTAAAAAATCCACGTTTTGGTCTATCAAAAGAGCACTGGATTGTACCGAAGCATTGTTATGCTTCAAATTTTTGGGTACCACTCAGATTTGATCGTTCTACGTTGCTCAAACGGAACAGTCTTGACATGTTTTGTTAAAAAATCAGGAGTATTTTGACTCTCCTTTGAATACCCCCGGTCGATTTATGTTTTGTCTCGGGCTCAAATCCCTGCGATGATCTCAAAAACCTAGTTTAAATGTATTTTAACCAAACGACACAAGTATATTTTGGTCATTTTTTGGGATATAAAGAAAACTTAAACGTTTGTTTTGGCCAACTATCTTTTGATTTGGCTCCTCTTCGAATACCTGTTTTCGATAAATGCCTATTTTGTTTCCGGCTCATACTCATAAGTCCAGATTTGTAATTTATTTTTACCAATAGAAAGAAGCGAAAAGGCTTTTTAAGCATTTGTCAAAAGTTGGTGGAAGAAATGTCCAAGGATGCTTCTATCTCACGATATGTCATCTGAGGTATTCTGAAATTCTCCAAAGCACTTGTTCGATCAGAAATTGTCGGATCTGTGTATAAGACTACAGTGTGTACAACCAACAGTCAGTAGTCCGGTCTCGCAGAGCATCAATGTTCTGTGGCACTCTTATCCCGATAATCCATGTTGTAAGTTTTCAGCAAAATTTTATTTCACTATAAACAATTCAACACATTGCGGTACGTTAAACCCCACTGGATACGTTTGTGCTAAAAAATCATACGTTTTTTAATGGAAATTTCGTATGACGCCAAAAATACCAACCTCGTATCTCCAAATTTTTAACCCTGTAGGTTAAAATACCTTTGTTTTTATACTTCAATATTAAACTGCATTTTCTCATCCTTAAATTTACCCCCATCATCCCTACGACCATCCTTGTAATGTATCGCACCAACTAACATGCATGTGTTGTGTAGCTGCATCAATTTTTCAAAAAGACTATCATCATCGATCAATTAATTAAGTTTTTGGGCTTATGTTTGATGTTCAGACTTTTCCAAACGTTGTTCAATTGATTTAAATGGTATTTGGAGCAGGGAACACAGCACAACACAACGGCAGGTAAATATAGAGAGAGCCTCAAGATACATCTTGTTAAGTTGCAGTGTTATATAGATGGATGGATGGGTTTAATAGAATGGAACTGTTTTCTCTTCCCATACTGGTAAATTAAATCGAATGGTTTTGTAAAAGGGAATGGTGATTTTAAAATTTAAATATAGGATAAATACCATACATAGGTGATTAGAAAACTTATTCATGTTAGATTATTTACTCATTCTCATATCTAAATCCATAATGATTATTTATAGTGTCTTGGCAAGCTTTACAAATTTATATTGCAAAAGATATTGATTTAAAAAAAAAATAATGTTTCTATTTTGGATATTCCATTCTCACATTCTGCAAGCAGACAGTCCTAAAACTTTGTCATATAAATTAATAGCTCTCATGTTACCAAAATCCATGCCAATACACATCAGCATGCATCCACTACTGAGTATGAAGCGAGGACGACGATGTCAATATCAGACAAAACTAGACATTAGATATAACTTTGGTATTGGATTAATAAATGAAACTATTAGAAATATCCCTTGTAATACATACATACACTTTTTTTTTGCAAAAGGACACATGTGTCATGGAGAGTGATGTCCTTCGAATTTCGAGAAACATTTTTATACCATGTTTTGATACACGTAGATGATACGTGCGATATACCAAAGGGTAGCAGCAAACATTGATGCATTTGTGGCAATCAAACTGAAAGTTTGTCATTTGTCATTGTTGTTGTTGTTGTTGGAAAATATTTGTATATTTGGGTTCCATTTCCTTGCATTAGGTATTACTCTTGTTGACTTTTTTTTAAATTTATTGTAGATATTTTGAAATATTTGACTCTTTATAGAAATGTAATTGAATTATAGAAACATCGAAATCACTACATAAATGTATTAGAAGTTTGGAGTTTTTTAGGTTACATTCCGACGTAAACTTTCAAATGCCGATACACGTGTCTCCTATTTTTAGACATTCTATCATACTTTTTTTAGAATTTCCCGATAATTATAAAAAATTAAATTTCTTGCACAGTGGAACTGAGACAGTGGTTCTGAGAGACTAGAAAAATCACTGTTTGATGAGCTCTTTGGTCGGAAGATATGATTGGGTATTAGTTATGGATTGAAGTGTTATGTCCGCCTACGGAGAACAGAGCAGAGTATTAGGCGACCACGTACCCATCAGTGTTTACGGTTTGCAGTTTGGGCCATGACTGTATTTGAACGAATCCTTGTTGTTACCTCGTCGCCTCAACCAGTTTTTCAGACTTAATTGCCAAGTCCTTGCCATGATAAGAGGCTATACCATGACCGACCTCAAGTCCTCACTAAATCAAATTTCTTCTTCCCTTCTTCGCAAAATAACAGTATTAATGTATGCGATTATTGGACTGATGCTGGTGTGGCTGCCTTGGCACCCTATGTCTCGAAGTCTACAAGGCCATTACTTAATCGACCAACACAAATGATGACGATCAACGCTATTCTAATGGACCACTATATTGCCTCAAACCTCATTACTCGAAATGACGTCAACGGCATAAGGACCTCCCCTCAACCTTATCGATGAAACCGGAATCAACCCTAGGAAGACTCTCCCTTGACGGACGAGGAAGACGCCATGGATACAACTGTGAATAGCACTTCAGTGACTAACACGAAAGCTATCCTGGTGACTCCTCCAAATCAAAGTGAGTCCTCTCAGATTATGAGTAGGGACGTAAACTCTGGCGAGAAATATAATCCAAATTTCATCTCCTTGTCTTGTCGTGAAGTCTCGAGACTCCTGAGTTGGCCTTCGAAGTGGATACTGGCATGATGAGATTCGCATCGCAAATATGGATCAAGGACAAAGAGATATCTGAAAAGAAGATTTACAGGAAAGCGGTTAATTTCTGCAACCGGTTTATCTGGCGAGAAAGAGAATCCAAATTCCATCTCCATGTCTTGTCGTGAAGTCTCGAGACTCCTGAGTTGGCCTTCGAAGTGGATACTGGCATGATGAGATTCGCATCGCAAAGATGGATCAAGGACAACGATATATCTGAAAAGAAGATTTACAGGAAAGCGGTTAATTTCTGCAACCGGTTTATCAGACAGGACAGAGACTAAATTACGAATAATTCCTTCTAATTAATTCATTCGGAAGTAATCAAAGAACTATCCGAATGAGATTTCGAGTGTGTTCTTAATTGAAAGAATTCCATCATCACGTGCGAAGTCTATCACGGTAGCCCCTCCAAAAGAGGAGAAGATTGTGAGAGGCCCGAGCACAACTAGGACAAGGCTGGCTAGGATTTCTGAGCCTTCAGTACCTCTCAAGGGATCCCTGAGCGCTGAGAAATCCCTGACAACATCCTCAACTGCAAATGAGGGTAAGGGTCTGTCGAAGTCAACCCGAAGGAGAGTCGGTAAAAAGGTCTCTAGGAAAGCTGATAAGGCATATGCGTCGGTAGCGTTGATGGAGAATCCTAACAAGAGTAGTTAGGATGAAGTGAAATCCAAACCCACCTTCTCAAAGTAGGATGGCCAGAAACCAACACTGGCGCCTAGCGACCCTGCTTCTCAACCAGATCTTCCGGAGGATTTGCGTGTTGCAATAATGGATTGAGCTGACCTCGACGGGGTTATCAGAGATGTCTACCTCAGTGTGGATCCCACCACCATTTAAGGGACATGGAGAATACATTGATATTGGTTGAAATTGGCAGTTATATCTGAGAGACCACCCAATATGTGTCAAAAAGGAGTCAAAATTGTTTGTATTGCTATGGGCAACCGCAGTTTTGTTATGTCCGCCGACTTGCTATGTTTAGATGGTATGCTGCTGTCGACAAGCTACTTTCGAATTTTTCACAGACGACAGCAGTAAATTCTTAGAGAACTTTTAAATTCAACAGGTATCCTGGTCACTGAAGATACTTTCATCAACTAAATCTCTGATGGACCAATTGTTGTCATAAAACTAAAATCGCGTAATTTCAGCCTCTGAACGTCGTATTAATTTAATTATCGATTAACCAATCTAAAAGATTTCAAGTTGTATATCAACAATCTCTTAAAAGGATAAGTCGTTAGGAAATAAACTGGATAAGTCCACATAACATCCACATGATGAATGCTCGGGATCACAAATTTCAGAGCAACGAGACCCAAAACTTTATGAACTGTTTCTTGAAGCTAAGTCTGAAGCCTTTAAAATAGGAAACGCAGATGAAAAATTTAAGGAATCGGACCATGTTAACCTAAGAGAAAAGAATAGAGAATTCTGAAACTCCTCTATGAGACAATATCGTCAGATTCCATCAGTGACCGTCTGCACCGTCTGCAGTGTAATATCGTCCCATGTGACGGGACCGTATTGCCATTGCAATATTGAAGTTGTAAAGAGAACCGAAAGATGTGTACCTCACTACATTGCTTTCGAACACTTTTTGTCGAAAGGGCCTACGGATTTCCATGGTAGAAAGAACCAGTAGTGAAGAGCCTTCCAATTATAATATGTTTCAATTTGGGCAACAATAGTTAACTAAAAATAGACATGTTGGCACGCCACATCAGCGTGGAAAATGTGAGCAAGGTAGCGTCGTTCCGGCTAAATCTCATCTTTATTTTTTGTTCTAAAATCAATGGCCAATGTTATCAAAAATCTAATGTTTGGATGATGTAGCACAACAAAAACCTCTTTAAATTATAGTTAAATTCAAAATCTAAGACGCAGGTGTTTATGGAATCCACTATACTTCCTAAGTACATCAACATTTGACCCAAATATGATTGAAAATTACTTCCTCCACTCCAAATACTTCACTGACCCATTGACTATTTTTATAAAAAGAAATACGATTTAATTTTCGTTAACTTACATTTGCAGCTGATTCTCAAAGCTATTCATTCAAGGAAGTAAAGCAACAAAAAAATGCAGGCCGATGCTGTTCAGGTCAGGCAAAATGCATTTCACAAACACAAACAGCCTTTGTGTTCTTTAATGTCGTTTCCTGTCAATCTGTCAAACATGATAATTTTAGTGGCAGCTGGTCTTAAATTGTTCAAAGCAAACAGAATTTTTGTTTTGTTGGGTGTTGAAATTGCTGACAACCCCTGGGCGAATGCAGAAGCGACCGGCCATTTGTGTAGAGTTAAAACTTTAATTGGAAACAATTTTTGTTGAGCAAAATACAAACAATTGATGATGAATTTCACTTTAACAAAGTTTAGTATTTTAGGCTACCATCGAAAAATATATCCTATTTTATGCAAACTCAGTGCCCAAGCTGCATGCTGCATTCCTCTCCTCTCTGCCGTAGAGTTGAGGTGCCTGTGCTAGGACTGGTACATTGCATTAATGTTTGCTTGCTTGTTGTACCATCGGTGTCTCGGTGGCTTAAAACCAATATGATCGGGCATCATAATAATATTTGACAGCTGTTCGGTTTGCAGCATAGACACATGGTCGGTCTAGCTTTGGCCTCCGGTTAGCCAGCCAGCCATTCGTGTTCACTTCCATGTTTGTCCGCTATGATGTGCTGCAACTGCATCATGGCCCTTCTTCTTTTTTTGGGGGGGATGCGGCAATACATGCGGCAATACATCCATACATATGCTGCTGGGATAGATGGATGGATTGTATATCAATATATGTATGTGAGTGTGTGTGTGTGTTTGGGTGCATCTATAATAAAGTTAAAGTGTGAAAGTTGGTGGCATTAAATGACAGTTACTGTCTGTTATTTGTCATTTCTGTCGCAGTTTCTGTTCTGTCCATTAGATGTGTAGAGCAAGGGTCAGTGTGTGCCATTGCTTGTGTAAAGAACCCCATTGCGACCATCACCATTACCACCAACAGCATCAGCACTAGCGATACATGTCAATTTAAGCGTTTATATGCTGGCTAATCAGGGCGGGAGATAGGACTGCATAGGGCCTGATTGAAATACCGACAAACATTAACCGATGAAAGAACAGATGATGGAATTTGAAATGTTTTCTTTGAAACATTTCCTAAAGACTAAGCGATGACTTTCAAAAAATGTGTAGATGTTTCAAAGAAACTCCAATAAGAGTAGATTTTTCTATTAATAAATTTAAAGGTCTCTCTTCGTTGTATTTTTTAATATTTTTCAATGGTCTCCACAAAGTGCAGATTATTTTCAAAATTTTTCCTAGGACCTTCGAAAAAGCTTCGATTTTACATAGCCTCAATGACTTTCCAATTATTGTGGGCTTTGTAAAAGTATTGTTACGAATATAACTTTAGATTTAAGTTAATTTAGATTAATTCCGTTAATTTAAGAATTTGAATTGTAACGTAAATTTCTACTACGCAGTTTATTTGAATAACTTCACAACAACAACTACTGTATAGATTTTTCTACATCCTTCCATTTCCTCTTTCATTTTCTATTTTGTTATTGTCGTACAATTCTTGTTAAACGTCATCATTGATGATCGCTTAATTCCTCTTTCTTTGTTACCCCCTCGCCTGTATATGTGTTGTTGTTATTGTTTACTCAATGTAAGTTTGTATGTGTGTTTGTTGCATTGGTAGATTGTTCGTGATCTAGGCGTTACCAGATCGTCTAGAAACTTCTGTAGCGACAAGCGAGGCTCATATAAATAGGGGAAATGGAAAGGCAGTGAGTCAGTTGTGAATCAGATCGCGAATTGAAACCGTCGAGTAAAGTAAAGTGCAAAGTAAAGTTGTGTGAATAAAATCATTGTAATAATCGTAATCCGAAAGAACCCGCGTTTTATTTGGTACGAATTGTATCGGGAAATAAAACAACGTCTACACGGGATTAAGCAAAATCCAAAATCGTAACAGTATATATTTTATAAATAATTCAGTAGTGTTGGCGGGTTATTTGGGATACCATTTGTATTTTGTTTTTGCAAAATAGTCAGGCTTAATCCCAGTTTGTTGTTTTTATAAAAAAAAAACAACTATTTATTAGTGGGAAATGTATGGCATTGTCCGCCGAGGGGTAAGGCAGGGAAGACTATAGTTTCGGATCTCGCCACTGATCCTCATCAGTTCCCTTAGTTTTTTGTTGGGATATTCTCCCCAGAAGCTATTAATAGCTTCTTTACAAAAAACATTTCAAACCCAAATGTCTCTTGTGACAATTCGAAGTTCTTACGTTACCAGCGATACGACCCCAATGAGAAGTTCGTTTCGTTGGCGCCTGACTTCGTGGTCAACAAGGCATTTACAGACAACTACAATACATTTCCCACTGCTATGTGTCGTCACTTTGTGACGAATGCACATAACGTTGTTGTTGGTATTGCTAGTTAAAGCAATAAACCAGTGTTGGCGGGTTATAAAAAAAAAACAACTATTTATTTATAAATAATTTTAAAGGACTTTCCATAAACCATCGATTTTTTGAAATATGTCTCAAGGACTCCTTAAAATTATTTAGGGCCGTAGATTTTTTATAAATAATTTTCAAGGACTTTCCACAAATCGTCGGTTTTTTACAATAAATCTCAAGGACTTTTAATATTTTTTAGGGGCGTAGAGTTGTTGTAGCTTCCTTCAGGATAAAAAGATAAAAATATTTTTCAAGACCCTTCAGAAGAGCGTCGATTTATAAAAAATCGTTTTCAAGACCATTCAGAGGAGCGTAGATCTATAAAAAATTATTTCAAGACCATTCAGAAGATCTTAAAATTATAAAAAATATGTGCCAAGACCCTTCAGAATATCGTATATCTATAAAAATATTTTTACAAGGCCCTTAAGAGCGTAGATATATGAAAATATTTTTCAGGACCCTTCAGAAGAACGTAGATTTATATAAAAAAAAATATTTTAGCGTTGATTTTTTAAGATATTTTTATGATCTTTTAAATAGGATATATTTTTTTAAATACTTTTAGGGTTTTACAAACTAGATTTTTTGTGTTCATAAAATCTTCGTTGGACTTGCTTTGAACTAATGGTCGTTTTCATTTAATAGACCTGGCAGGGCCTACCGTAATACCTCTCCATATCGCACAAACAGCACCTCCAGCTATTCATAGATTTGCATTTGTATGCATGTGACAGTATGTCCTTATTTATAAATGGGGTAGTTGGGCAACTATTACCATGTATAAACCAACAAACATACAGACATACATACAATCACACATATCAAACCATACGCACATACATACATTCCATATGACTGTATGTATGTTCATGTATTCGCTTAAGCAATTAACATAATTGCCAAAGGGCCTCAAAGGACAACAAAAACAGTAACAATCAAACACGCACACACACACACACACTCATACAAATATAGAGTACCAAGTCCACTATACAATACAGTTATTGTGTACATGAAAAAACCATGGAACTGACATGGGAAGGTCATGTGGCTGTGACTGCGTGTGTGTGCGTGCTTGCATTCGGCTTGGTGGCACTGTTGTGCATTGTTGTATTGTTTAATAACATTTTAATAATTTTGTTTTTTGTTTATTTTTGTTGTTATTGTTTATTATTCATTTTGGTTTCTTTTTGCAAGAAAAAAAGCAGAACACCAAACAGAAAAAGAAACGTATGTGTACACAAATATGTATTTTATTAAAAGCAAATTATAAATAAGCCTTAAGGCCATTTTAATTAAGCTTAATTTTCTTTGAGTTCACTGAGTGTGGAGCGGAATGGCGATGGGGTGTCACATAAATCGGTTCATCTGGAATGTGTGATTTTTTTTTTATTTGAGGTAATTATTATAGCTTTAGTGGATCATTAATAATGATATAAATTTCAAGGACTTTTTAAAAAGCGTAGATTAAAAAATGCATTGTCTTTCGAAGGAGAGAATTTTTTTCAGGGGCGTAGCATAAAATAATCCATTGTCTTTCGAAGCAGAGCATTTTCTAGGACTTCCTATGCGAGTATTTTTTTAATTAGTTTGATGGGCTTTGTAAATAGCATAGATTGCTTAGATTATTTTTATTTTAAAGAGCTAGATTTCAAGTCCTTCTGTAAAAGAATTTTTGAAAATATTATATTTTTAAGGACCTCCCAAAGAGCGTAGATTTTTTTTAAAATATTTTTGGGGTATTTATAAGTTGAAAAACCCTAAAGATGAGAGCGAACTTTTTTTTTAATATTTTCTAAATTCTTAAAAAAATATTTGTATTGGTAGATTTAGAGAAAAAATTCTAAGACTGTTTAGAAGAAGAAGCCTTCTAATATGCGTCGATGTTTAAATATTAGTTTGGGGAAAAAGAAATTCATTATTTATATATGAACTATAGGACTTTTATTTATCATCCTTCTGAATGTCCGAATTAGGCCAATTATACGCCATTTTGTTGTAATATTTGTTGCCATTTTAAAGGTAACTTCATAATACCTCATTCATAGAAGTAATGCTCTCTATTTGCAAAAAACTCTGGTAGTCGATTTTCGCAATCCTCCATAGATACCAATTTTTAATCGGAATGTATGGCGGATGCATTAAAACTTCCCAACCAGCTCCCGAAGTTTCTGGTGAGTCGCTGATATATGTGACCTAGCGTTGCCCTGATGGAACACAACACCTCTCCTGTTGACCAATTCTGGTCATTTCTGTTCAATTACTATCTTCAAACGCTCCAGTTAAGATCAGTATTTAGCGTTTGGCCATATGGAAGCAAACCATAATAAATAATTCCCTTCCAGTCCCATCAAATGCAATGCAGAACCATCCTGCCAGTTAGTTCTGTTTTGGCCACCGTTTGAGGTGCTTGTCCGCTCTTTGACCACGATCGTTTTCGCAAATAATTGTCGGATGGGATCCGTTTCTCATATCGATTCACCATCAGTTTAAGAAATGGGTCTATCCCATTCCGATTGGCAAGGGCGTCGCAGATGGAAATTCGATCCATCCTATTTTTTCCGTTAATTGATGTGGCCCCCAAACATCGAGTTTCTTTTAGAATCCAGCTTTGTGTAAATGGTTTAACACAGTTTTATGGTCGATTTTTAGCTCCTGGGCGATGTTACGACTGCTAACATGCCGGTCAATTTCGATCATTTCTCCGACCTTCTATAAGGCGTGGTTTTTAAAGGTAGTTCTTAAGAACTTCTATAAGGCGTGGATTTTTAAAGGTAGTTCTTAAGACCTATAGGGCGTGGATTTTTAAAGGTAGTTCTTAAGACCTATAGGGCGTGGATTTTTAAAGGTAGTTCTTAAGACCTATAGGGCGTGGATTTTTAAAGGTAGTTCTTAAGACCTTCTATAAGGCGTGGATTTTTAAAGGTAGTTCTTAAGACCTTCTATAAGGCGTGGATTTTTAAAGGTAGTTCTTAAGACCTTCTATAAGGCGTGGATTTTTAAAGGTAGTTCTTAAGACCTTCTATAAGGCGTGGATTTTTAAAGGTAGTTCTTAAGACCTTCTATAAGGCGTGGATTTTTAAAGGTAGTTCTTAAGACCTTCTATAAGGCGTGGATTTTTAAAGGTAGTTCTTAAGACCTTCTATAAGGCGTGGATTTTTAAAGGTAGTTCTTAAGACCTTCTATAAGGCGTGGATTTTTAAAGGCAGTTCTTAAGACCTTCTATAAGGCGTGGATTTTTAAAGGTAGTTCTTAAGACCTTCTATAAGGCGTGGATTTTTAAAGGTAGTTCTTAAGACCTTCTATAAGGCGTGGATTTTTAAAGGTAGTTCTTAAGACCTTCTATAAGGCGTGGATTTTTAAAGGCAGTTCTTAAGACCTTCTATAAGGCGTGGATTTTTAAAGGCAGTTCTTAAGACCTTCTATAAGGCGTGGATTTTTAAAGGCAGTTCTTAAGACCTTCTATGAGTCGCATATTTTTTATGATATTTTTTTCAGGTGCTCTAAAGACGTGAATTTTTAAAGATATCTTTCTAAGATGTTCTATAAGATTTAGATTTTTATATAAGACGTAAATTTTAAGGATATATTTCTAAGGCCACGTCTTTGAATTTTTAATGACATTTTTCTTAGGCCTCATAATCAAACTCTGAATATCTTGTATATCGTTTGTACCAACTATGTGAAGTATCTACGTTTATATTAATACGATTTCCATTTCATTAATACCACGTAATTAAGGTATCCATCTTTTGATGAAATAACTTTCCTAAAGATTTTAATAATTTGATATAATGGATAATATTTTATGTTAGATATTCCCCATTTCAGCATCGCCTTCTGTTTCGCCCTTGGTAATATGATTTTTGAAATATGAAATGTGCTTTTTCGCAAACAAACGAAACAATAAAGCTTAAAGCCAAAGCAATATTTCCACAATCAGTCACATTTTTTAGCAAAGTACTAAGGACCGGAGCTTAGTGATTCCAATGCAAGAAGCATATGCAAAGGTCCTGGCCTTCAGATAAATATCTTCAGTTGTTGTTTTCCATATTTCACATTTCAATGTTCTATGCATTTTGAATGTCTGATTAGTTTCACAGCGACTGAGAAGAATGGAACAGGATCCAATGTGAAATGAAATATGCGAAGATGTGCTTGTAGGAGTGGAATGGGTGTGAGCCTCCATTAAAATTGTGTTGTTTTGTTAGATGTCATCTTGTATTTTTCCATTTTATTAACTTCCACTCATCCTGGTAAGGTTGAGTTTTTCACTTCGCAGGCTGACGCTGATGATGATGTTGACATTTTACTGCATCACTCAGTTGTTGTTCGGCAGCAATAATTTCTTATGACAGCTATTACAATCCGCCATGATAGATATTTAGATCGAAAGATGGAATATTGCCTGCTGTTGTGGAGATGTTTTTCCTTTAAGTAAAACACAAGCAACGAGAATACGTGACAAGACGTACACTTTAGGCGTTAGCAGTAACTTCGTCTTAATTTACGTAAAGCGCCTATGACAGTAACGTGGTGCTGCAGCTTGTCATTTGTTTTTAGCTACAAAATTGGTAGGCGTCATAATTCTTGTGAAAAACACCACAAGGTTGTGGTTAGGTTAGGATAGGTTGTTGTTTTCCTCCTCTCACTAACTTAATGCGATTTTCCTTACAAAAGCCATCATTATTAGTGGCAGGAAAAACAAATAACAAATTAATTCAATTATTCTCTTGACCATTTACCTTCTAAACCCTTTTGTTTTGGTTTTGCTTTATTCGAATTGATGATGAAAATCTTACATCTATAATAACCGAATGAACAATTTTAAACCGTTGAGTGGTTATGCCTAGGCCCTTGTATAACTTAGTGGTTGCCTCACATACACATATCACCTAGTTGCACTCAATTGTAGTTCGTACTACTTTCCGTCTAGGATTTCATCGGTTATGCAGATGGACTTTAGGGGCAGATAGTAGATGGCCAAACACCTGCTAAATTTTACCAAAAACGAGTTGAGCATCGAGTTACGTACTTAAATCATGTTTACTAGCGCTTTTATTGGGCTTACCATAACCCAGCGAACCAAGTGGAATGTGATTTGAATAATTTTGAATAATTATAAATTAATATATTCTTGTTATATTCAGCTACCGATGATAAGAATTAAGACAGTTAACGGTTTTTTAAGATATTTTCAAAGGTCGTATGCTTTAAGAAATTTTTAAGGATATATTACCTTGCCTAAGGGGAAAGGCGTAGATTTCTTAAAATGTTTTTCAGACATTCCGTAGGTCGTATAATTATTAAAAAATATGTTTCAAGAATCTTCAGAAGACATTTCAAAGAGTTAAAACAAGGGTTTTGAAAACACCCTTCCAAAAAAGCGTAGATTTTTCTAAAATACTTTTCAGGACCTTTACATGAGGGAAAGAGGTTCCATTTGTTTATGTTCAGTTCAATGCACAATTGATAAGTGACAATTTTTTTGCTGGGTAGCACGAAAACCGCAATTGTGGTTGATACCGATGATAAGCGAAGGCGGCAGTTAATGGTTTTGTAAGAATCCATATATGAGATATTTCCAACGATATTGGTCTTCTCATAAAAATATCTGGCATCACATAGATAAGCTTTAGCTCTTCGTCATAGAAAAGCTTCAGGTCTTCGCCATATAAATGCCTTAATTCTTTGTCATGGGAGAGTTTTAACCCTTTCAGTGTTTTTGTCGAATATATTCGACATTTAAAATTACTCTCTTCCTTTGCAATTTTTCGGTTATCCTATGTACCGTTACAATTGATGTCTTTGTTTTTGATGAAAGAGAGACAAAACTGTCCGAGGGTTAAAATAAGAATTGATTTTTTTTTCTAAACTCTGGGCCTTCATATGATTTTAAGTACAAAATTTTAGATTTTTATTCCGACCAAAATTTTTTTTGACACTGAAAGGGTTAATTCTTCTTCTTTAGGTCTTCTTCATAGAATAACTTTAGGTCTTCTTCATAGAAGAACTTTAGGTCTTCTTCATAGAAGGGCTTAAGGTATTTATCTTATAAGAGCGTTTTGTCCTCATCATAGAAGAGATTTAGATCTTCATCATAGAACAGCTGTAGTTCTTTATCAAAGAAGAGCTTGGATCTTCATCATGGCATAGCCTTAGGTCTTCATCATAGGAAATCTTTAGGTATTCGTAACAGAAAAGCTTCAAGACTTCTTCACAGAAAAGTGTTAGGTCTTCATCTTAGAAGAGGTTAAGCTCTTCATCACAGAAGTCCTTTAGTTATTCTTCATAGGTCTTCGTTGTTAAAGAGCTTTACATCTTCTTAATAGAAGAATTTAAGATATTTCCGATCCTCCTAAGTTCAAATTATCCATCCTAAATATGAAATCTCTCACATTCTGCATGCAGTTAATAATGTTTGTAATGATTACACAAAAATCAGTTAACGATATTATTACAAATTTTGGCCCAGCTTCAGGATTACTTCCACTTCTACTAAACGCATTGCAACAACCACACACACAATACCAGTCAGCCAGCCCGTCAGCAACGGTGTCCTTCTTCTGTAAAATCTCATCACAAATTGTTACAGGTCTTATTATACGGTATCAGAACGTAAACACAGTATTTGTGCATGGTTGGTAACTGTATAACACGACATGTGTTCTAGGATAATGAAAGGATCATAGAGACTTATAAGCAACCATATCATACGTACACACACATACATTTCCCACTCATAAGAGTCAGAGGAAGAGAGAGAGACAATGTTTCAAAAGTTTTGTGGCCAAAAGACAAAATTAAATAAAATATTCATAGAAAATCATTGCTACAAAGGAATGTCATTTGAGTACAAACACATACACATGTACATAAATGACAACAACACACACCTGCACATCACACATGTAGTCGAATATCACTTGCCTTAGAGGAGTTGTACAGGATCTGGCATCATAAATCCCAACACATCATTTGATATGTCATGGATATTTTCTGTGAAAGATAATCATAAGATTTGTGGAAGATGTGGCTTTCCAAGGACTTAGTGGAAAATTGGCCATCTCTGATTTGGGAAAACAATCAAAAATTGTTAGTAATCTTTTCGAATAGAATTAAAACAACAACAGTACATATAATACATGTTTAAAAAATCTGTTTCTTCACATACTTATTTCATTGACCATGCATGGGCATTTGTTGCCTTATGGATAAATTTCAATTTCTTTGTATTGCTCAGAAACGACATTATGCTTAAGGTACTATAAGGATTGGTTTGAATGCATGTGTGTGTCTTTTTCTAAGGATATCCCGAACAATTTCCTCTACACAAGGAATACACACATATATCAAGGTGATGTCGTCGCTTGCCAATTTATTGTTGCTGTGGCTCCTATGTTTGGAGAAATAATTTACACTCTGAGTTGACACATTGTTGCCTATCTCTAAGGATGTCTTAGTGACGTTTATTTTTATACACTCTCTCCTATGGCATGTGGAGTTTGTTATTCTCTTTGTGACACCTTAAAGTAATCACTCAGTAGGAATTGGAAGAGGAGGATTCCAGATACGTTGTCATAGTTGTCTACCTGCAGACACTATGTCAATGGAAGCACCCACATAATGTAAATTCAAGATTTGTGGAATTTGAAGATTTTATATACTAACGGAAAGCTAATAATTAAATTTTCCGTCGCTATAGAAGGGTATACAAAGTTCGTCGTATATGTCTCTTTTATTTTGCTTATTCACACTCCCATTATGACAAATGTACGAAGTGTCATTGTCTCTGTTTAACAAAATATTGTTGATGGTGTGAAATGTTTTTGTTTTTGCTTTTGTTTTTATTTTTATTACCAAAAGTGTGAAATGATAAATGCTCTTGACAAATAGGTTTATAATAGTTTTGTCTGAGCCATAGGGTTGTTGAAGTTTGTTTAGCATGTCGACCGTTGCCGTTGTTTTAATTTTGTTTGGGTTTACAGTGGTGTTGATTTTCTGCAAAGAGACAATGGTGTCGCTATGTATATAGTGGGGAATCAGAAGTTAATAACACGATAAATATGTCGTCTCTAAAAATAGGAGGTTTTAGGAATTTTTTCTACTAATGGTTTAGAAATACTAAAACCGATCTTATTGTTTCGCTCCTTGTCCTGATAATATTAATATTGAAGCACAAACTGCACTAAAAACAACAGTTGGATACCAAAGACCACCATCATGAAACCCATGGTACGATCAGGAGTGTAGTAATGCTATTGATGTGAAAAACGCAGCCTATAAGGTAAACCAGCAGGCAGTAGCAACAAGCAATGCGAGGGAGAATTATCGAGAGAAAATACGTATTTTCAGAAAAAAGAAGAAAGAAAAAGAAAAACTGTATTCAGAATGAAGTCCGGAAATTTTACCAACGAGTAAAACACCATACCGATGGCTTTGGTGCCGGCACATCCTCCTATAGGGATGAAGAAGGAAACCTGGCGACAGATACAGACATCGTGTTGAGGATCTGGAAGGAGCATTTTAAAAAGCTTCTGCTTTCAGAAAGTAACGACGAAGAAGATACACCTGAACCAAATAAGATATGGCGGTATAGATTGTATACCACCTAGCTAAGATGAGGTCAGAATAGCAATTAATTGGCTGAAGAATAATAAAGCAGCAGGTGCCGAACTATTTAAGACCGGTGGCCAAATGCTGGTCAGGGGCATACACAAGCTGATCAGTACAATTTGGCTAGAGGAATGCATGACCAATGACTGAAACCTCAACATCCTTTGTCCCGTGCACAAAAAAGGAGGCAAGGCGTTATGTACCAACTATAGAGGAATTAGTCTTCTTCCCATCGCACATAAAGTGCTAAACAGCGTACTGTGTGAAGACTGAAGTCAATGATCAATGAACTGGCACATTCTTTATAGACCTAATGTTCACACTGTGACAAGTCCTGCACCTATTCGTCTACTATACACCCGGAAAAGTCCCACCCTGGAAAAGAAACACGAAAAATACATGGACACATTCCACCTTTTCGTCGACTACAAAGCCGAATTCGACAGACCAATCCCTTCAGAGATGTTTAAAGCCATGCCTGCGTTTGGCATTCCCTCTAAATTAATGGGGCTATGCAGGATAACTTTAACTGTCACAAGGTCAGCAGTTAAAGTCGGAATGGAACTTTCGAAGCCCTTCAATATCGAACGATGAATCAAACAAGGTGACAATTTGTCATGTGAACTGTTTAATATCAGTAAGTAAGACGATCAATAAGCCTTTTAAAATCGATAGCTAAGAATGATTTAAAAATATTCTTTATAACTAATAACCGCTTGTCAAAGTCCCCATGTGCGACTATAAACTTGTACATATATATAAATGCTTATCGAAGAGTGGCTGAGACCGACGAAATATTTTTAAATAGTACTTGCAAATGCAAAACGAAGAGTCACCTTCCATGTGAAAACTAATCCGATCATTTGTAAAATTATCTAACTTTCCAAGTTTTTCTTTATTTTTTCATCGATGAATAATTTCCATGATTTGCTAACCACACTCTAGCACTATTTCGAAAACAGAGGCTTCCTTTAGTAAAAAAGTAGATGTCGAAATTCTGCTATATTCTGGCTTGAAATTAATAAGTCCAGATTAAATAAATTCAGCCACAGCTGAATTTATAAGCCATGTTTTTTTGGAATATCTTCCTTGACGACGTGCATAGATTTGATTTAACTAAAACCGATGGACTTTGTATGAGTCGAAATGAACTACCGGAGAATACTTATTGGTATTCACCTTTCTTGAAGACTATATGTTGAGAATGTGCATACGACGCTTGAGGTCTTGAACAAGCGTACATGTCTATACCCCGCCAGATTTTGGCTTAGGGTCCTGAATATGAATAAGCCATTGCTCGATGGTTTCTTAGTTAAATACCCCATTCGTACTACTTTTTTTTATCATGTGAGCTCTAGACTATGCAAATATGTTTTACTTTCCCTTCTGTGTCCTACTTGACCAGTGTTTCCGTCCGAAATTTTTTCCGCCTAAAATTTCCCTAAAAAATGCCCAAAATCAACAGGCTTTCAGTATGTCTTTATAGGATTTAACAACCTTTTATAGAAAACTATATAGCATCTATAGAGAACTCTGTATCTATTAATACACACAAAAGGTATTTCCGCCAGAAACATATCCTGAAGATCCGTAACCTACTGAAGACTCCAACTGATATACGATTACAACTCCTACTGGTCCTTAAAAATATATTGCCATCGGCGTTGTCACACACACATACTCCTACCACTCCACCTACCTCTGGACAATCATCCATACGTACATATATTGTTTTTGTTTAAATGTGTACATTTGTTTGGCTTTATTTGATTATGATTACATTATGCAAAGAGAGGAGAGGAAAAACCTAGTTACAAATTTATAATCTCCAGGACCAAAAAAACAAAAGAGAAAGTAACAAACAAAAACAAAAGGATATTAACATCCATAGCATACAAACGCAAAAACCTGCTGGTGTAATATGACCAAATGATTATGTGCATGACTCTACACTTATGTCTGTATGTGTGTTTGTGTGTATGTTGGTGTCTGTAAATAGCTTTTAAAAGTAAACTATTTGACAAGAGGGAGGAGAAAAACTACAAAAATTCAAATGCAAGGAGTCGGACAGACACAGAACAAAATGTCCTTTGGCTAGCGACAACAGCAGGAGTTGTTGCAACAACAACAACGACAAAACACAAATATGAAAATAGTTTTCTCTTAATTGTTGCTGTGATTTATGATTTGAAAAATTAAATTCTCAACACTTTATGACATTAACACAAAGGTATTTGTGTTACGCAATTTGTGTAGTTGGACAAATCCCTGGGAGACAAGTGACTCCCTCTCTCTCTTCGCTTTTGAAATCTTGAACTCAATTCAAAGGCAATTTTATACTCATTCTAATGACAAATTTACAAATTTATATCAGAATGTTTGAAAGTTTTTTCTTTTCGTGTTTCGTGCACGTAGAAATATTATTTAAATTTTTGTAAAATTTATAGCATAGTTTTGTGTTGAAAATTTATGGCTTGATGTGTCTGTGTTCTGGGAATCTTAGAGTGCGGGTATTGTTTGCCAATAGTGTGTGCATGTGTGTTTTCTTAAATATTTACATTCACAGTTACATGTCCTTCAAAACGAAAATCTAACTTGGAAAAATATTTACCCAATTTTTCTTTACTTTGTTGTTGTGGCTTAAACATGCCTGCCTTTACCGATTATTAGGTTAAGTTGCAACATCTTGGCCAGAGATTTTTCTTGGTTGAAGTTTGTTTTTATTAAGTTCTGCGGTACGTGCTTACCACTCAAAGTTTTGGCTTTAAAACGAAGGCTAACCCTTTTTGCTCCTTCAACCAAATAACCAACCACCAAAAACCGAATGTAAATAAAGTGAAATTCATTATCTTTGAATTTAATCTGGGTTACATGGCCACGTGTGTGCATATGTGTGTAGGTGGTGGATAACTGGTGAACACTTGGCCACAGAACCACGAACTAATCTCTATTATCAGGAATGGATTTTTCAAAAAGTGTTGTGCTGCTGCTCATAACACACCGGTGGAGTACATTTTCAGTGTCTTTTTGAAGTGCCGTAGGTCTTCTTCTTAGAAGAGCTTTGGGTCTTAGAAGAACTAGAGGTATTCTTAATAAAAAAAGAGCTTTAGGTCTTCTTCATAGAAGAGCTTTAGGTCTTCTTCATAGAAGAGCTTTAGGTCTTCTTCATAGAAGAGCTTTAGGTCTTCTTCATAGAAGAGCTTTAGGTCTTCTTCATAGAAGAGCTTTAGGTCTTCTTCATAGAAGAGCTTTAGGTCTTCTTCATAGAAGAGCTTTAGGTCTTCTTCATAGAAGAGCTTTAGGTCTTCTTCATAGAAGAGCTTTAGGTCTTCTTCATAGAAGAGCTTTAGGTCTTCTTCATAGAAGAGCTTTAGGTCTTCTTCATAGAAGAGCTTTAGGTCTTCTTCATAGAAGAGCTTTAGGTCTTCTTCATAGAAGAGTTCTAGGTCTTCTTTGCAGAGAAGAGCTTTAGGTCTTCTTCATAGAAGAGCTTTAGGTCTTCTTCATAGAAGAGCTTTAGGTCTTCTTCATAGAAGAGCTTTAGGTCTTCTTCATAGAAGCTTTTTTCCATCTCTCGTATGTTAATAGGTTAAAATTCTTATTTTTAAGAAGTGCTTTAGAAAACACAAATATTTTTATGCAAAATAGTCTCAGCCACTGAAAGGGAAATAAACCCCAGAAAATGAAAGAAGCCAACAATAACAACTAGCTCCAAATATGAAAAATAAATCTCTAAACCATGAAATGCATTCCAAAAAAAAGTGCAAATGAAATCTAACGAAAATTGTCAGGTGTTTATTCAGGAAAAACAAAGAGAACAACAACCAAAAACAGAAGTGGCAGCAATGTTTTCAACACCTAAGATGTATTTCCATAAAGATTTTTTCGCCATTTGTTAAAAACAAATGGCACACACAAGCACACATGCTGCATTGAAGAACAGGAAGAAGAGCACAACTAACATCCGTTAACTTTCGCTCTATGTAAATTTAAGTGTCATTGTGGTAGTACCGAAAAAAAGAAAACAACAAATAAGCCAGTGAAAGTGTGGCAAGTGTAAATGTTGCGGTATATGTGTGTGCTTGTGTGTGGCAAGATGACTTTTTAACTCTTGCCGCCACATCATCCATCCAAACATCCGAGGCATTCAAGTGTGGGCTGTGAGTGGTGGTGTTGAAGCAATAAACACTCAGCGAAACATAAATAATTTGTTTTGTCATGTTTTTGCATTTATATTTTTTTGCATCCACTCTACTTCTTCCCCACACCTCAAGTGAGTTGTCCTCCTCCTCCTCCGCAGACCTGCTGCTAAGTTAGTGTGTTGCTGTTTTATTATTTTAAGTGCATCCTTGTCACGACTTTTATTTCATATTCAAGTTTAAGGACATTTGGTTGTGGAGCAACATTTTCAGCGCTTCTTGTTTTTGTTGTTTACTGTGGTTTTGTTGTTGTTTCTGTTATTTCCTTATTTAGCATTTTCCCAAAGTTTTTGGATGCTTTTCACACTTTGTTTGCTGCCGTTCGCTCATGTAAGTCCCGAATAAAATCCTAAATATTGGTCACTTGTTTCCTGCAGTCATTCACTCACAACCCACTGAGCCAGCCATCGTTTTCATGGCTAAAAAGGGATGAAATATTTTTGTTTAGCTTCTTTTCCTCTTTCAGGTTTTGTTGTTGCTTTTTTTGCTGGAAATATTCTTAATGCATTTTTACTTTGGTAATCATGATAAAATTGAAATTTATGACCAGTTTTGGTTACACCATCACCACTGCCACCACCACCGTCATCAGTTCCAATATTCCATATTTGCAAGTGCCTGTTTGGGTATGTGTGGGTGTGTGTAAGGATGTTTGCCAACTCTGGTGTATTGTAAAGCTTCACTTCGAAGAAGCATTCATTCATATTGGAGTGGCTTTTGTGTTCCATGGGTATTGTTTCCGAAAAAGAATGGCATTGCTTCGTTGGTCGGTTGGACGGTATTGTATATTTTATGACTTTGGTTTAGTTTATTTGCAATCGTTGCTGTTGTTGTCTTTTTTTTTTTGGTTAGACAAAACGAAATCAGCGTAGAAAGCATTGCTGTAAATGAAATTGAAATGAATCCTTTTGGACAAAAAATGAAAATATTATAACAAAATTAATAGAAAAATGAGAAGAGAAAGGAACTGAATATATTAGAAACATTTTTTAAAGAAGTTCTTTTGTAAAACCTTTATTTAAGAAATTTAAAATGGGCCTTAATTTTCAATTCTTCAGCCATAACTAAAAAACTTATCCATCCACCTTATGGGACTCTAACAGGGAATATACTTAGGAAGTGTGTTAAAATCAACTGGTTGTTAAAAATCAACCCTTTAATCATTTTTTAAGTTACTTTATGGTGACGTTCTTTTGAAGCTATATTAAAATAATTAACGGAATTAAATTAATTTTTCGAATACCCATTGGTTCTTTAAATGTAGAATCTCTGGGTCACTGGAGAATTAGTCAGCTTGGATCTCGATAATGAGGACCTCTATCTTCACTAAAAAGAAAATGTCTTGTTCCTGTCAAAAGTTAACATGTTGCTATCTGTATATCATATTATACTTCTCTATATATAGGGTCTATTAGTCATATAACTAATAGGAATCTAGAAAGGTACTAACATTTCGTGAAAAATATTAGCTGACTTCTGAGTTCCCAGTTATGATCCATTCCTTCATAACGCAGATCTATTTTTTGTTAAAGTCATTTTTGAACGGTAGATTCGCCATATATAAACGGAACTATAGATTTCTCCAAATGTGGTACTGCATTAAGAGGATCCTAAAAATATCCTCTATATTCTATAAATATAAACTACTAGTCCTCTATAAAGGATACCTACTTGCTGTTGTCAAACAATTGGTTCTTTAATCTGAATCTGTTGTTCCTTGTTGAATTTTGTGGTCCTATTGTTGCTTTATTGAGAGAACATTATTGTCCTTTATAAAGAGGACATACCCCTTTAACTTGTACGAGGAAAACATGTTGTCTTCTACAAACTATCCCAACATACTATTCGATAAAGCTTTTTTACGAAGAAGGTCTTCAACTCTCCTATGACATATAAGATCTTCAGAGCTTCTATGAATATGAATGAGGTTTTTCTAAGAAGAAGAATACCCAAAGCCCTTCAATAAGGAAGAAGACCCCAGCTCTCATATGAGGAAGATGACTTTCAGCTGTTTTATGAAGAAGATATTTAGCTCTTATATGAGAAAGAAAGCATCAAGCTCCACTTCTATGAGGAAGAAGAACGCAAGATCTTCTGCGAAAAAGACCTTCTGCACTTCTAGGAAGTAAACTTAAAGCTATCCTATGAAGAAGTTCTAAAGCTCTATGACGAAGACCGTAAGCTCGTATGTGAGGTAGAAGACCTCAAGCTTTTCTGTGAAGAAGGCCTCAAGCTCATCTATGTGACAGAAGACCTTCGGCTCTTCCATGAAGAAAATCTAAAGATTTTCTATGAAGAAGACCTAAAGTTGTCCTATGAAGAAGAAGTATAGCTCTTCTACAAAGAAGACGTATAGCTCTACTACAAAGAAGACTTTAACCTATTCTATATAGAATACCTCAAGCTCCTCTATGGATAATACCTAAAGCTTTTCTATGGAGAAAACCTCAAGTTCTTCTATGAAGAAGACCTACGGCTTTTCTAAGAAGAAAACCTCAAGCACTTCTATAAAAAGACCTAAAGCTCTTCTATAAAGAAGACCAAAAGCTATTTCATAAAGAAGTCTTAAATCTCTTCTATAAAGAAGACGTCAAGCTATACTATAACGAAGAAGGGTTAAGGTCTAAAGGCCCCTCAATAAAGAAACAATTTGTCTGCTCTATAAAGGTACAACAGGCCCGAGAATAATTGGTAGCAAAGCTCTTCTATAAAAGATATAAAGATCTCCAATACAGAAGACCTACAGCTCTTCTACGAAGAAGACTTAAAGCTCTTCTACGAAGAAGACTTAAAGCTCTTCTATAAAGAAGACCTAAAGCTCTTCTATAAAGAAGACCTAAAGCTCTTCTATAAAGATGACCTAAAGCTCTTCTATAAAGATGACCTAAAGCTCTTCTATAAAGAAGACCTAAAACTCTTCTATAAAGAAGACCTAAAACTCTTCTATAAAGAAGACCTAAAGCTCTTCTATCATACATATATGAAGAGGAGGTATTTTATAAAGAACAAGGGTTCTGCTATGAACTAGACCTAGCGCTTTCACGTTAAGATGACGACCTAAAGTTATTCCCCTTTATATTGGTTTATTGTCTAACTTACCTTTATATCCCTGTAAAAATCATACTTAATTATTGTCTGCATAAATTTCCATTTATTTACCTAAGCTCTGTTCTAGTAGCTAACCTTCTAATCACTCTAAACTAATTGAACAACAATGTCTAGAGTTCTCTGCTGGTATATCGCTACCTTTTTTGTTTAGAGTCTCTGGGCCATCTCTTGAATAATGTCTCAAATTACCATTTAATATTTGTCGCCTAATGAGTTTAATGGTCTTTGTAGGGCAGAGCCATTACATCAAAGTGGCAATGAAGTGTTTGCTTCTAGGGGACGAAGAGAATCCGGCTTCCCCCAGACAGGTCAATGTTAAAAACCACTATGGCATACAAAGGTAAGTTTGTTTACGAAAATTTCGTTGACTGACATTTAAGTGTTTATTTATGCTAATTAACTTTTGGAACACACAGTAGATGAATGTTAGAGAAATAATGATAATGACTCTGACGATGATGATGGGTGGAGAGTGAAAAATTGCCAAGTGTTATTCCAAAGTATGACAATAACCCATCACTGTACTTCCATGGAAGAGGAGTACTGATTGCAATATAATGATTTATTCTTTCAAAATTCTCGTTTTTATAACCAATCAATATCCCATTAATAATTTTTGGGGGAGTACAAAAATAATTTTTCAAATTCTTTTTATTTGTGAATGGTTTTGCTTTCTTCCATGGCCTGGTATGTGATTGCAATTTCAGACTGGATTTTTGTCGTTGTCTTTACGAAATGGATATTCGCCACTTTCATATTCCATGGCAATTTGTATTAGGAGGTTAGCTGGAAGTTGAAACGCAAGAATAGAACAAAACAAAAAGCCTGGTTATTTTATGCCCTTAGGAATTTCAAGTAATTTAACGCCAGCCTTATTCCCCAAATACGCACACACACACCCATACAGACATGTATAAAGACAGTGGTGGTCTGTTTTCTGTCTTTTAGGCTGGCTGAGAAAACTTTGCGAATTAGTAGTAGAAGAAAATAGAATAACAAAAGCGCATTTGCCTTTAAACCAAAACCAAATCCATGGGAAATTATGTTCCCTTGGATTCCTTTTTGTGGGAAAAAAGGAAAGTTTTTCATTAGTTTTCATAATGGGAACTTTTATTCTCCCCATCCTCCTTAACAAAAACAAAAAGAGTTTTATAGGATTTTACGGCTCATCCTTTAGCTGCTGCAACAATTCTGCACCTAGAAAAATGGGTAAAATTCTTTTAGGCTGTTTCTCGGGTTTCTTCTTTCCGTTCACTTTTTGATAAGGTTTAGATATTAGATGGAGGGGAGTAAGGTAAGTTAGTCATACCGTATGCTAAGTGTAAAATATTTGTTTCAGATTTTATATACCTCAGATTCGCTTTGAAGTGGATTTGGAAATGAAATTCTATATAATAATCCTATAATAATACCTCCAGCTCTCCTATAGGAAGAAGAATACATGCAGCTCTTCCATAGGAAGAAAAATATTTGCAGCTCTTCCACAGGAAGAAAAATACTTGCAGCTCTGTTATAGGAAGAAAAATACATACAGATCTCCTATAGGAAGAAAAATGCCGTGCAGTTCTTCCACTGGATGAAAATTACCTCCAGCTCCCCTATAGGAAGAAGAATGCATCCAGCTTCTCCACAGGAAGAAGGATACCTGAAATCTCTTTATCTCAGATCCAAATGAAATCAATTTCCGAAGGTGTATTTTATATCGTCGTATTGAACCACATTTAGGCAATTTTTTCTAAATTCTTATTATTACAGGCCTATGATTTTATCCTAATAGAATCAGAACTCTCTCTATCACTAACCTTAGGGTGTTCTTCATTTCCATACAGCCGAAAATGCTTTCTTCATTTCTTCCCTTTTGTTTCCAACCAAAATATATTCCTAACAAATCTACAGAACAAAGAACTGCAAACATAAGAAAAAGTCTCAGAAATACAAATTTCAAAATTACCACCATAGTTTTGCTACAAAGATTATGCAGTCTATTTTCCAAGGATACAAATTGGAGAACAAAAAAAAAATACGACTATTTCATGGCAGGCATATGACAAACTATTTGAAGGGGTCACCATGGCAAAACACTTACACACACACATAGAAATGAAGTGTGAAAGTAAAGTCCATATTTTTACCAAAAAAGGGAAACTTTTACATTTGTTTTTATAGACCAGGGACACTCCTATCCTCTTAAGTATTTATATATACCATCTCTTACATCTCGTGTATATGCATACAAGTATAAGTGTGTATTTGTGTGCCACATTGTGCATGTGCGTCTGTGTAAAATATTTCACTTAACTACTTTAATGATGATGTAAGTGGTCTCTTACTGTCAACCCAGTTAGCCATGGCCATAATAATTTATGCGTAATAATGTGCTGCTTGAAGGAGAGGAGGAATGTGTCCTCATTGGCTATTTAAAAGGATCTTGTAACCAGTATAGTTGGCTGCACAATGAGTAAATGTAATTAAGAGGGACATTTGCTGCAATGCGTCTCGTCTTTGTCGGAACTTTGAATTTAAAATTGTGAGAGAAGAATACGAGTGATGGAGGCTTTGGGATAAAATTATTTATAAAAATAGGAGATATTACCACAATAGTTCAATAAAATAAGTAATAGAGGAATTTAACTACAAACACAGGAATCGGGAAATTTGTTAAAGACATCTATAACTGAAGATATTTTACAAAACAAAAAATGGTGCTTGAAAAATATTCTTTAAAAAATCCACGTCGTATATGGTCCTTGAAACAATATTCTTTAAAAAATCAACTCCGTATATGGTCCTTGAAACAATATTCCTTAAAAAATCCACGCCTTATAGGGTCCTTGAAGCAAGGCTTCTCTATAAACTTGAAGACTTATTACCTCTATGTAACGAAGACCTCAGTTTCTTCTATGAAGAAGTAGACCTCATATTCCTTAGAGGGTCAAGCTCTTGTATGAAAAATAAGACCTCAAGCTCTTTCATGAAGAAGACCTCAAGCTCTTCTCTGAGGAATAATACCTCAAACTCTTCCATGGGGAATAAGATTTCAAACATCTTCTATGAGGAAGAAGACATTTAGCTTTTCTATGAAGATGAAGACCTCAAGCCCTTCTATGAAGAAAACTTCAAGCTCTTCTCTGAAGAAGACCTCAAGTTCTTCTCTAAAGAAGACCTCAAGCTCTTCTCTGAAGAAGACCTCAAGCTCTTCTTTGAAGAAGACCTCAAGCTCTTCTTTGAAGAAGACCTCAAGCTCTTCTCTGAAGAAGACCTCAAGCTCTTCTCTGAAGAAGACCTCAAGCTCTTCTCTGAAGAAGACCTCAAGCTCTTCTCTGAAGAAGACCTCAAGCTCTTCTATGAACATGACCTGAAGCTCGTCTATGAAGAAGACCTCAAGCTCGTCTATGAAGAAGACCTCAAGCTCGTCTATGAAGAAGACCTTAAGCCCTTCCAGCTGTTAGGGACAAATTTTCATTTCTACAGAAATTTTCTTCATAATATATTTAAGGAGATTGGTTACATTTTTGGATGGCTAGGCTGTGGTCGATTATATTATTTTTTTATAGCTTTACAATAATTTTATATTTTTTCCTTTGCCTGATTGCGTAGAGTCAGATCAATTTGTTTTGATTATAAACCTATTTCTGTGTGTTTCGCATTCAATTTTTTTATATATTTCTTTGATTTCCCCAATGGCATTATGAATTTGCATATGCATTAAGAAATAACTTGGCTGATATGGAATCTTCTGCTTCTTTTTCATGTTCATCGTTGGAATGTTTCTGTGGCTACATACATAAATGGAATAATATTTTTGTCTTTTGTGTTGGCTTGCCAACGATATAATTCATTGCGAACAGCGAGGAGTACGGATGTGTCATTGATAAACAAAATCGATAGCTATTGTCTTTGAAAATGAAAATGCCGAAGAGGAAAAACCAAATCAAGCCGAAAATTCAAATCGCACAAAAAACTGATAAAACAACAGCCAGACAGTAGACAAACAGGGCAAAAACACACAGGCACAGGTCTATTTAAAATAGAACATCGATTGGTTTGTGTGTGAGTGTTTAAAAAGGGGCTGGGTTCCATGTTTTATTCCACCACATTTAAATGTATAGCCACGTTTTATTTGAAAGATAAAAACTTTTGTTTTTTTTCTTTAAAGTAATTTCGCAATGGAGAGCCTTGTTTACCTCCCTCCCTCTCTTTTGCCTTGCCTCTTCAGCCTCCTCAAAAGATGTATTTATCCACGAAATTGCTCGTTTATCAGTAGCATCCCATCAACGTATTATTCGATTTCTTGCCTTGATATTAATCGGATCAGTTGTTTATTTTTATGTCGGTTATATTTGTTGTCCCCATTGTCCTTTTTTTGTGTTCATTTGGTTCTTTGAGGGTTGTTGTTGTTTTTGTGTTTATTTTGTATTGTTGGCATTTCCTCCTGGCAGATTATCGAGAAAATCATCTGTTTGCAGTCGTCGTCTGTGTTGTTGTCTTAGGATAGGCAACTAAGGTAAAACATTTGGAGTTTTTTTTTATAAAAGAAAAATCTATAGAGAAATCGAAAACTATAGAAACAAGCGGTGAATTTTTTTTCTATACAGAAAATCAATTCTCGGCGATAGAGATTTTTCCTATATTAAATTTCTGACTGTGAAAGGCTATGCAAGTATTTGCGTAAAGAGTGTAAGACTTCAGGTGCTGGGGTTATTACTGATATAAAGAAATAGTCCTTTTCTCATTTAGGTCAACTTCATAGAAGATCTGGAGGTATTGTTCCTCATAGATGAGCTTCAGGTCTCCTTCCTGGTAGATGAGCTTTAGGTCTTCTTCCTCATAGAAATACAGCATGAGTTTTCTTCTTCATAGAAGAGCTTGAAGTCTTCTTCATAGAAGAGTTTGAGGTCTTCTTCATAGAAGAGTTTGAGGTCTTCTTCATAGCTTGAGGTCTTCTTCATAGAAGAGATCTTCTTCATAGAAGAGTTTGAGGTCTTCTTCTTCATAGAAGAGCTTGAGGTCTTCTTCTTCATAGAAGAGCTTGAGGTCTTCTTCTTCATAGAAGAGCTTGAGGTCTTCTTCTTCATAGAAGAGCTTGAGGTCTTCTTCATAGAAGAGCTTGAGGTCTTCTTCTTCATAGAAGAGCTTGAGGTCTTCTTCATAGAAGAGCTTGAGGTCTTCTTCATAGAAGTCCTTGAGGTCTTCTTTATAGAAAAATTTGAGGTCTTCTTTATAGAAGAGCTGGAGAGCTTGAGGTCTTCTTCTTCATAGAAGAGCTTGAGGTCTTCTTCTTCATAGAAGAGCTTGAGGTCTTCTTCGCAGAAGAGCTTTAGGTCTTCTTCTTCATAGAAGAGCTTGAGGTCTTCTTCGCAGAAGAGCTTTAGGTCTTCTTCATAGAAGAGCTTGAGGTCTTCTTCATAGAAGAGCTTGAGGTCTTCTTCATAGAAGAGCTTGAGGTCTTCTTCATAGAAGAGCTTGAGGTTTTCTTCATAGAAGAGCTTGAAGTCTTCTTCATAGAAGAGCTTGAGGTCTTCTTCATAGAAGAGCTTGAGGTCTTCTTCATAGAAGAGCTTGAGGTCTTCTTCTTCCTCGAAGAGCTTGAGGTCTTCTTCATAGAAGAGCTTGAGGTCTTCTTCATAGAAGAGCTTGAGGTCTTCTTCATAGAAGAGCTTGAGGTCTTCTTCATAGAAGAGCTTGAGGTCTTCTTCATAGAAGAGCTTGAGGTCTTCTTCATAGAAGAGCTTGAGGTCTTCTTCATATAGAAGACTTCATTCATATAAGTCTTCATTTTGAAAAGTCCGAGCCTAAGTATATTCCCTGAAAATATGTTTAAATAGTCCGATCCTAAATATATCCCCTGAAAAATGTTTTTAAATATCCAAGTCTCAAACAATTCATGAAGAAATATTTTTAGAAAATCCATGCCAGAAATAGTTTGTGGAAAGATATTTTCAAAAAAAATGTACGCCTCAGAATAGTCCTTAAAAAAATGTTTTGAAAAAAAACCACGCATAAGTATCTGAGATTTTTTCTTGTATTAAAAAATATTGTTTCTGCCTCTATTGAAGACTGTTTGGAATTGTTTTCTACAGAAAAACAGATTTTGTACATTCCAACAATTGTCTTGGATCAACAAGAAGTACAATCTGTAAACACTCAACCAAACAGAAGCTTTACAATACTCAGGACACCATCACCTCCATCCCCCTCTCTACAAATCATCGCTGGTAGCCCAAATAATTCTGGGTATCATTGTCATCATCATTTGCCAGATACCTACTACGAGAAGATGCTCAAAGCTAGCTAACATTTGAAAAAAAAAGGAATCACAACAGAAATAAACAAAGAACCGTTGTAAAGACTTGTTGTGTTGTGGCATCTTCTTGGAGCTATTATCAAATAGACTTGGAGCAGCAAAAGAACACTAAGCTGATATTTAAGTACCAAACGAGGAAGAAAACAAAAACACAACAACAGCAACATGACGAATTGGTGAAGGCATTTAGTGAGTGCTAGATGGAGGGTCTCGGATATTTGGTGTTGTTACATCGGGTAATCACTGTGAATGTTACAGCCTTTGGAGTTCCTTTACAAAAACTCCCACTTCGTTTATGTGTGGGCGGATTGTGTCTGTGCCTTTTCAGTTTGTTGTGACATTGTGATGAGGGGTGATGTTTGTTTTGGCATTTCCGTTATTTTTTTTTCGTTGGCAGTACTCAATATGACAATATCCTTAGACTTGTGCTTGAAATCCAAGTGCTTGTCACCGTCTTGTTGTAATGATTTCGATTTTATTGCTTTGATATTTGACTGTGTTTTTATTTTCTTTAAATGTTAAAAAAGGGGATGGAAGTCATCGGCTGCAATTATTTTGTGGTGTGGTCCCTTGGCAGTCCAGCCACCAAGTATGTTGTTTTCAATTGTCGTCGTCCGGTTTTTTTATTTTTGTCCTTTCGTAAAGTTTTTTTTCTTTCCTTCATACTTGCCTCAATTGAAGACAATTGTGTTGCTAACTTTGTCGCTTGTCCCAATACCAGGATTTGTCCTTTTTCTTTCATTTCAATTTCTTGTCCTTATTTCTATTGTTGTCGCACTGCTGATGATGATGATCATTGTCATTGTTATGGACTTTTAAATCGCTTTTTATTGATGACTAAATTATTATTATTTTTATTGTTATTGCTGTGTTTTGCTTTGTGGTCCATGGCTATTATCCTCTTTGTTGTCAATATTCCATGAAATGGTGATTGGGGATGTATTTGGGTGGGGAGGAGGAGGAGGAGTCATAATTTTATTATTGGGAGTTCATTAAATCAGCTAAATGTTTACTTGGGTATTTAGAGAATAAAATGGGGTAATTGTTTGTCTGGAATTTGGTATTAGGTATTTCAGGGAAATCAATTGATATACTATTTTTAGAAATAATCGCAATTCTATATTTTTATAATGGAAAACAAATTGTAAAAGAAAACTATTACTGGTCTACATTTTTTTTAAATATATTATAAGGAACCATTTTTAAAAATATTTTGGGAGTGGATTTTTAAAAAATATTTCTTCTTCTTCCTGTGGTAGAGCTGCAGGAATTCCTCTTCCTATAGGAATGCTAGAGGTCTTCGTCTTCCTAGAAGAGAACTGTGGAAGAGCTGCAGGTATTCTTCTTTCTGTGGAAGAGCTGCAAGAATTCCTCTTCCTGAGTTGCAAATGTTCTGCTTTCTTTGAAAGAGTTGGAGATATTCTTCTACATAAAGGAAAGCTGTTGGCATTCCTTTTTCCTGTGGAAAAGTTGCAGGTATTCTCCTTCCTGTGAAAGAGCTGCAGGCATCATTCTTCCTGCGGAAACGCTGAAGGTAGTTTTTCCTCCGGAAGTGCTGCAGGTATTCTTCTTCCTATGGAAGAACGACAGATATTCTTCTTGTAGATGACCTGGAGGTATTCTTCTTCCTATAGGAGAGCTGAAGAGAACTGTAGGTATTCTTCTTCCTGTGGAAGAGCTGCAGATATTCGTCTTCCTTTGAAAGAGCTTTAGATATTCTGTTTCTTTGAAAGAGCTGGAGCTATTCTTCTTCCTATAGAAGAGCTGGAGGTATTCTTACTCCTATAGCAGAGCTGCAGGTATTCTTCTTCCTGTGGAAAAGCTGCAGGAATTTTTCTACCTGTGGAAAAGCTGAAGGTGCAGGTATTCTTCTTACTATGGAAGACCTTGAGGTATTATTTTTCCCATAGGAAAGCTGGAGGTATTTTTCTTCCTAGAGGAGAGGTGTATGTACTCTCCTTCCTGTGGAAGAGTTTGAGGTATTCTTCTTCCTGCGACAGCGCTGCAGATATTCTTCTTCCTGTGGAAGAGCTACAGGCATTCCTCTTCCTATGGAAGAGCTGCAGGTATTCTGCTTCCTTTGAAAGAGCTCCCTTAGGCGTGGATTTTTTAAAAATATTTTTGCATGGAGTACAACTATTTTACAACTATTTTTATCAAGGACTATTTCTAGGCGTGGATTTTTAAAAATGTTTTTTCAGGTGGACTCATTGAACTGAGACTACTCTTTTTCTACAAAATATAGGTATTTAATTTTGTTATACGCTGTCCTCATTCTCTCATTTCCTAATTTATAAGAAGTCATACCTTATGCATTTTAATTTCCATCTTGTGTTGTGACAATTTCCTTCGGAAAGAAACATGTTGTCATTTATTATTTTCAAATGAAGAATTTTCATTATTGCAAAATTTCTTTTTCTCGATTCTCATAAGAAACAGATTGAAAAAAATAATAACAAAGAAATGCAATTGAGTTTCCTACCGAATTATGGCATACATAATTCATTATTGTTTTGAAAATCTTGCTCTTAATGCCATAATATCCTTTGATTATAAATTTCGAAGAGGAAAACATAAAACAATAGAAAATGCAAAAAAAATCGTTTTTTTTAAGGAGATACAACATTGACGAACATAAATCCATATCACCGATGAAGTAACTATTCGAATAGTTGTTGTATTGTTGTTGTTGTTTGTTCGTTACTTTCCTTCTTTTATTCTGCTGCTGATTGCTAATGATTTGTATTTTTCTTCATTTGAAATTGGCAACGAATACAACAAGCAGCGGCGGAAATTAAATTGCAAATCAAGTGAAGAGCAAAGAGTTAGTTGAAATTTTTTGAAAGTAAAGTGAACAAACACACATACAAACACAACAAAAAAATTGGAGCAAACGGTGAATAAGCCATAAGAAAATCACAAAAAAAAATCTGCACAAAATGCTAATGAAGAACACCAATCCGTGGTGACCATCAGGATTGCAAGAAAAAAGTTAGGAGGGAAATGGAAAGTTCTGGTCGACTGAGTGAAGCGCTTTATTTTAGAAAATATCCAAATGAAAGGTCGAATACATGGTGTCTTCAGAGATGATTAAAAATATTTTTTCAGTAACTTTACTTAGACGTGGATTTTTTAAAAATATTTGTTATTGACTTTACTTAGGCGTGGATTCTTGAAAAATATTTTTTCATTGACTTTACTTAGGCGTCGATTTTTATACCCTAAACATCTATGTTGTCATATTATTATAGAGCTTGTAACACCGCGAAATATTGATCCTAGACCAACCTTTAAGTATACCGATCGTCATATGTTAAAAGGTGAGTCGAGAGACATGTGTGTGGATTTGTCCGTCTGTCCATTATAATTTGTAAACACGATGCAGGCCACAGTTATGAACCAATCTTCACGAAATTTTGCATGCAGGATGGGTTCTGGTCAATGGAGACCCCTATTGTTTTTGGAATAGATCGGGGGATGAAATGAACCAAATACTTAATTTTTGTCTGATTTTCTGGTCGCTCCAGACGAGGCAATTATTGCCCAAACTTCGCGAATTTTACATGGAGAAGGGGATCGAGCCAAAGAATAAGCATGCCTTTTTTGATAAAGATCGGTCAATATTTAGCGGGTCAAATATATCCTGACTTTCGTGTGAAAAATGCCAAAATTTGTATTCTATACCGTATATATTTACTCCTGATGGACATAGGCCCGAGAAGTTGACAGTATATCCATGAGGAGTGGTTGACCTTAAATTAATACCAATTATATTGTCGTATGTACTCGGACGTGGGAGTTACACTTAAATATTTACAGGTGCTCACGTATTCATATATTAGTTAGTAACCCATTTACAAACTATATGGCGGAAATGTAGCGCTGATCGTTTTGAAATTTTCATCGAGGATCCATGTATAGTAAAGGACAACGCCTATAATTTTCTGTGACTACAAATTAATTTTTTGGGTTTTTTTTTGGATCGATCTTTATGCCACAATTGAAAGCCGAACATCACAACACAAACTACGGTGAAAGGAACAAGTAATTACAAGGGCTGTACTGAATACTAGTAATACTGGTTGACCTCTTGTTTGTCAAGAGGTTGCAAATACCGGGAAATATTTCCCAAGCTCAAAATTAATTACCACAGAAAGTTAGATTTACGTGAAAGTTGTGTAGGGTATCATATGGTCGGCCGTCCGACTATACGGCTCCGCTCTCTGGTTTAAAAATATGTTTATGGAATATCTTTAGACCTGAATTTCTTAAAAATATTTATGGCCTGAATTTCTTAAATTTTTTTTTGGACTAACTTTCTTTATTGTTGTGGATTGAAAAAAATGGAGTTGGAGTCAAAGTCTTGCCAAGAATAGTTAGACATCGTAGCACTGGTTTACATATTATATGAGAATATCCTCCTCTCTTATTTTGTGCCATAAGAAGCCCATTATTTGGGTGTGCCATATTGACCCTCCCTTTGTGTAGCGCCCAACATAAAAAAGTTCGCTGACATTGCTGTTGTCCACGACAATAACAAGATGTCAATTTCATTAGAAATGAATACAAGTACCCGAAACGAGTCAAAATTACATTTAAAAAACTTAGAATAGAATAGTTTGCATTTTTCCAGTTGTTTTTCTTCTATCAGCCTAAAGTGCACGGCATGTCCCTGCTTGTTTGTTTCCTTTTTTGGCGCTTTCTTTATTTTTTGTTTTTTGGTGCATTACAACATCCACAAGTGGTAATGTTTATTTTGCATTTAAATAAAATAAAGGAGAAAAACTTTAATAAAGATCAACTGAAGTTTTGGGGAATTTGAAAAGTTTTGCTGGTCCGTGTTTTTTCTCTCTGCCTCTCAACTTCCTTGTTTCCTTCCTTCCAATGATGATGTCATGGAGAGTAAGTTGTTGTTGTAGTTTTTTTTTTATTATTTGTCTTGAAAGTTGTTTAACTTAAGTTTAACAAAATACAATTTATGTAGAAATATTATTTATGCATTTACTTTCGGAAACCAGAAAGTAAGAAATGTTTTTCTTCTTCTTCTCCTTTTTTTTTGCATTCTAAAGCCAAAGAATATGACCAGCCATTGAAACGAATATAAACATTACCTTTTAAATCCAAAGACTAAACTTTGGTCAAAATAATGCAATAACATTAAATTCAAATGAAACTTTTGTGGAGAGGAAACGGAAACAGGACACAACAGTCTATACCACCATTAAAGCCGATCCCCTCTCTTTCTCTCTCGTTGTCGTATATTCTTACACGTACAACTGCATCATATCACACTTTATTACCGAACAGATTTATAACACAACACTCAGTAAATCACACATATATATCTACATACATAAATGTGTGTATATTGTTCCTACGTTCGCTGAGATATTTGAATAAAATAAAGTCATAAAATGCAAATAAAGACAAATTATATTCATGAGACTTTTTTGTGTGTGTGTGGATAGGCGGCAACCAAAGACCAAGCTCCACCACCAAAGTGGAAAAAAAACTAGAAAAAAATCATAATACAAATTTTTGAAGAAAATGTTAAAATTTGCATTCCATGGAAATTACATTATTAAATTACAGACAGCATAGAGTTTGCCTAGTAATTTGTTTCCGCAAAAAAGGAAGAAAAATAGCTGCCCTCTTTTCGTCACCTTGTCAATCGTTCGTTGTCGCTGTTGTTGTCGTAGCCACAACAAATCTTAATGCAAATAACTTGTCAACAATTAAAAATATTCTCAACTTTTTTTTGGAAACTTTCTTGTTGTTGTTATTATTGTAAAAACATCGAATTTGTTTCCCAACAAATTATCTAGAGCGTTAAATTGATAATTAAGCAATAAAACAAAGTTTTGAGGAGGAAACAACACAGGGACTGAAGATAAAAAAATCTGAAAAAAATAACAACAAATAATATAAAAAAGGGTTTATTGCAACAAATTTAAAAGCAATAAGAACTATGAAAACTGCATTTATCATTATTGAAAATATAAAAACAAAAAAAGCGGGTTTAATAGAAAACAAATTCTAGACAGGGAAAGGAACTTTAAATGAACATCATTAGATTGCCTAAGGCGGTCATTTTGACCGTTTTTCAATTTCAAGTGCAAAAACAATTGTGTATATTATGGCACAGCTTTTTAAAATTTTGTGAAAAAGGTTTATTAATCATAGTAGCTATATTTATTGCAAAGCTATACCTAATCAAACTACTTTTATTATTGTATAAAGTAAATTTATTATATGACCAGATCAGTACAACAATATCGAAAACCGTTTGCTACTTTAGAAACACAAACGAACACTCAAATCGAAAAAAAAATAATTTTATATTTCCAGACGATTTCACTCTTAGAGTAAACACTTACTAAACTGGTTGTTCGAAAAGGGAAATAGAAAACAAAAAAAAAAATTAGTTAAAAAATTTCTTTACACGATAAAAATTCATTCAGAATGAAGTCATTTTGACCGATTTTAGGCAATATAGGTATATATAGAATTCCAGTCTTTCTAGTGTTAAATATCCACAAAGTTCACAAAAGTAATGACAATTCTATTTGTAGTAGGTCACATATGCGTATGATTAATATACGAAACAAACATACGCCCTATTGTACAGTGCTTTGGTATTGGATCAACAAAAACTTAAAGGTTGGTTTGTTTTTATGGGAGCAAAATGTATGAAGACTTTTGGATGACGAATTGCAATATTTTGGCAAGGGAGACGGGAACAGCTTCGACATTTTCTGTTGAGAGACTTTAAAAAAAAAAACTTGGGCAGCTTCGGCACTTTCTGTTTAGAGCTCTATATCTCAGTATTTATTCAACAGATATACAAATGTTGTGGCTGGATATTGTATTAGTTAAATATTTTTACAGTTTTGTCGAAAAAGTCAAATTCGCGGAATGTGGGGTTGCTTCGGGGCACATTCGTCAACCATAGGCATAACCTGGTAATTATCATTACTAGCAGTCTGGTTAGAATTCAGATCCTCTAAAGGTTATATTTTGTTGTATTATCTGAAACATATTAAAGGGTTATTTTTAAAGACAAACTCAAAAACATTTAATGGAAATAATATAGAACTTTGTGTATATTTTACCACTTCAAAATTTCAAGTGAAAATCTCAATAACTCTTTATAGATATTTTTATTTTTTTTTCAGCATCAAGTGACGGCTTCTCAAACTTCAAACGCATATATGAAAATACATTGTTAATTAATTTTTATACCCTACACAATTATGTTGTTAGGGTAGTGTATAGCTATCGTATGCAGATAAATCCAATCGGCGAAATAGATCTTCCTCATTTTTAACTTGGTTTTTTCAAAAATTAGCGGAGTTTTCTAAAAATGTGTGTCCGTCAAAGGTCTGCCATTTTGTTAATTTTAAAACAAGTCAATAACAGGAGACACTTACCCTTTCTAACACCGTCACGAAATTTTGCATGTAGGATAGGTTTTGTCAAATTAAGATCCCTATGGTTTGTGGAAAAGATCGGTTAACAAAATTTTGTGAAATTATTTAAATACTTCTTTTTTAACATGCATTTTTGCATTGGTATTCATTTTCCAGATGCCAAACATCGCGAATTTTTATATGGAGAAGGGGATCGGGCCAAAGAATAAGCATAACTGTTTTGATAAAGATTGGTCAAAATTTAGCGGGTCAATTAGACTCTGACTTTTCTATGAAAAAATACAAAATTTCTCTTGTATGGCGTATATATTTAATCCTGAAGGGCATATACCCGTGTTGTTGATAGTATATCAAAGAGGTGTGGTTGACCTTTAAATTGATAACAACTGATGTGGGAGTTATACTAAGAAAATTACAGGTGTCTAGGTTTTTTGTTTTATTTAGTATTACCATTACCACACTAGAGAGCAAAAATGTCGCTCGTAACGCTTTGAAATTTAACATGAAATTCCGTTTATGATGAAGAACGTCACGTACAAATTTCGGGGATGATCATACCAAAATTTAAATTGTACCAAAAATTATGGTACACAGAAGTAGAGGTCTTTTACACGGAAAAAGATCAAATGAACCAATGAATCGTATAGCGTAAATGTTTACTCAGGAAAAACAGTAGGAAAATATTTGGGTAAAAAATTGCTTTCTTCAACAGTGTGCAAATATCGCCAGCTCCATCCATTCCACGAAATATAGATATGCAGAAATTAGAGTTCGTTGGTAGTTGTCTAGGGTATCATATAGTCGACCAGTCCGACTATACTGGTCCCCTAAGTGGTTTAATCTACACTTGTCTGTTTTAATGTATGTCTTGATTTTTTTCGAGTTTCTCCGAAGATTTCATGCAAACAAATTGTGTGGTGCCACTCCAAATTGACCACTATACGTTGCTCAAGTCGAACAGACCCTACACCAAATCCATTTCACCAAATCCATTTCAGACAATTTGGAGTCGATTTACAAATGTCCGTCCGTCTGTCTGACCGGCTGTTGCACACGATAAATCGCGTAGGCAGTAACCGATTTCATTCAAATTGTATTCCAAACTTTTTGTACCCCCTCGCAAAATATCCGAATATCCAATTTCAAAGTAAGTTTGCACAACGTAATATTTTTACAGTAGATGAGGGTGGGACTAGTCGGTCTGCTTTTTCCGGTACCTCCCCCACAGTGTCAATAATTTTTAAATTTGTTATTCCAATATCAAGCGAATGGAATGTCGGATTTTATCCCAACTTTTTAAATTTTAATACATTTACCAAACCTAGATCAAGACCGAAGATTGGCTCAGGTTGAGCTCTAATTAAGTACCTTTTTATAACATACATACCTTATAACATTCTTTCAATTTTATCTTCATAATCGTAGCGAAGGTTACAAAAGAGGTCAACATGCTGCGATATCACAGAATGGTCTATAAAATGTGATCTCAATTTCAACAAATCCTGATGCGCAAGATTTCGTAAGGGTGATTGAGAATTTATTTGCACAAAATTGCAATAAACTAAAGATAATATACTATTTACGATCCTCTGGAGCAGAACGTTCCGCATCAGCCGAACAAAACCAGACTTTTTTATCATGTCTCTTATCCGTTCATTAACTTAACTTTCGCCAGATATGATTCTATAACATTTTTCGATGTGATCGTCTGATTTTTTTTAACAATTTTGCAATTAAATCGATTTTTTCAGAATTACCCATTTCAAATTGTCTATCCAACCTATCCGCTCTCATACCCTCACATTGTTGATCGCTTGGCTGAATGGCTTTCATTGTTGTAATCATTTAAATTAACCACTGAATTGAAAACCACTAATTATGCAAATAGCAAAAATATTAACATTGTATTCATAATGTTTATTAATTAAATATTCATTAATAATATCCAACAACAGCCAATAAAAAAAGGATGCATGTTGTTTGTGGAAATACTCGCTGGGGGGAAGGGGAGAGAAAGTTGGAAATTTAAATAAGGGTCGATATGTCACATAACAACAATACTTACGTCCGATGATTTTCCTGGCTTAAAGCCTGTCTGCTGTGGCCGTTATGGGTATAACCACATCCTGACATTACAACAAAAGGCCAAACCCAAAAACAACACAAAAATTATGACAACATAATGCCACTACCCACCAATGGCTGACAGGGCAGCAATCCGTTTCCGCCGTTCGTTCGGCATATTAACTCATTAAAAGTCAAGCGTGTTTGGCTAATTGAATAAAACAATTTGCAATTTACAAAAAAACGTGCTTCATTGTAATTTTATTGATAATTTTTATTTTTATTTAATATATGTTACTGGGATTTCATCTGTTACAATATATATTTAGCTTTTTTTGTTTATGTGATTTTTTTATTATTATTCAGCTTCTCAGTAATGAGTTGTTCGGTTTTATTTTTTTCTTTACAGATATTCGATTTTGTTTGTTTGTTTTGTCTTAGTTATAGTTGTTGCTATTTTTTGTATTATTTTTATTACTGATGTTTATAATGGTACATACATATGGAGGGAGCTTTGATGAATGAGCAGGGATTTGTTTGGATTATTTTTTTTTTGTTCTAATTTCAGATTTTTATAAACTTCATTTCAAGTGATGTGTTTTTTTTTTTGTTTGCTTGTAATTTGTTGATATGTTTGGAGAATCATAGGGAGGGTGTAAATAAATATTATGACAAATTTTGAATTTGAAATGATACTACACTGAAATTCTGTCTTAAAGGTTACAAATTTCCTAACTTGGAACTCTAAAGAACTTCCGCAACTATTTCGCAATTAATATCTACTACAACTATTTCCGAATTAAGATCTATAAAGATCTTCCTTAAAAAATACTCTCAAACACCAGCATGCTAATTTTGAGGCCAGCGGGAATGCAGAAAGCGGTCATGGGTAAAAATGTATCCTTAAAAATTTTTAGGACACTAATTGTCAATCAGAGATTAGTTTTTTGCCTGAAATGCCATAATTTCCAAATATTTCTATTTCATTTAAACTTATCTATATTTATTTAAGCAGATAGCTTCTGAGATCTGTATATAACAGGCGCTCTCTGGACACTTGAAAAATTAATTCAGATTCGTTTCCTTTTTAATATTTGCATGATGGATATACCGATCTCTTGTAAAATTTCTCATGAGAACATCCACAGGACATTCTAAATATAAATTCAGATTTAATTTTTTTGAGCCACCCTAATATATGTGTTTCCTTTTTTTTAATATTTGCATGATGGATATTCATTTCTGATGGATATGTTCGTATGCATATGTGTGTGTTTGCCTGTGTTTGTATTGTACTTGTTTAATTTGTGTATTCAACAATTTTTTTTTGATTTGCGTTTTTTTTTTTGTTATTTAATGTTGTTAATTTTGTTGTTGTTGTAATGGTTTATTAATGACATCAGAATGGATTTCATGATCATAATGTCAATTTGTTATACACCTGTATATACATACGATTATATGATTTTGACGTTCACCTGTTTTGTGTTGTTGTTTTTGTTGCGGATACTGTTGTTGTTGTTTTTCTTTCGGGTAATGAGGTTTATATTGGTGTCATGCTTTGGTTTATATTAATTGATGCAGTTGTTGTTATTATTATTATTGTTGTTCTTGTTTTGTTATTGTTACAGTGTAGTTTTAATTAATTACACGAGTGATCAAGTGAATAGGGTTAGGGCACATTTCTTTAAACAAATAAAACAATTACTTAAAAGTCTTCAAATCAATGAAAGATTTACCGGGGATTGTTCATTATTTGCAAATGAGAGCCAATGAACGGATCTGTTTAGTCGTACGGAGCCGACATTGTGATACCCTATACAACTACCACGAAAATCTAACTTTCTTTGAGGTTCTATATTCTGAGCGTGGGCAATATTTCGCGATTCGCATCTTGGTCGTTTATAGAACGACAGCTTCACTTTCTAATTCTGGTATATTTTACAATAAAATAAAAATTTGGTCATTTTAGGTATTGGTTGACTTGATCCTCGGAATATTGACCGATCATCATTTAAACAGCTTCACCGTGTAAAATATGTGATGTTCTTCATATAATAATGGTTTCTAGAGCGACTAGAAAATCGGACAAAAATCAAGTTTTTTCATTGCACCCCCTAAATATCATCTTAACTTCAACGAAAATTATAGACGCCGTCCTTGACCATAACTGCAACTTCATGTAAAAATTCAAAGCGACCAACTTAACAATATCACATTATAGAGACACCTTTAAATATAATATTTACGCATAACTCCTACAACCGTGTACATACAGCAATATAATTGGCAGCAATGTAAAGGTCAACCTCTCTTCTTGGATATACTGTCAACTTCGCGGGTCTATGTCCTTCAGGATTAAATATATAAAAATTTTGTAATTTTTCACACAGAAATCTGGGTCCATTTGACCCGCTAAATATTGATCAACAAAACTGTCATGCATATTCTATGACAGACCCCGCACTCTGTGTAAAGTTTCGTGATGTTCAGGTAATAATTATGGCCTCTAGAGCGACCAGAAAAATAGACATAGTCTATGCTATGGAGGAAGAATACCTCCAGCTCTTCTATAGGAACAAGAATAACTTGGGCTTTTTCAAAGGAACCGGAATATCTGCAGCTCTTTCCGCACATGAATATTTCTGTCGTATGCGAAGAAACCTACATGCAGCTCTCCTATAGGAAGAAGAATGCCTCCGGCTCTTCCCCAGGAAAAAGAACAGCTGCAGCTCTTCCACAGGAAGGAGAATACCTGAAGCTCTCCCACAGGAAGAAGACTACTGTAGCTCTTCCATAATATGTAGAATACCTACAGATCTTCCACAGGAAGAAGACTCCTGCAGCTCTTTCAAAAGGAATAATAATACCTGCAGCTCTTCCATAGGAAGAAGACCCCTGCAGCTCTTGCATAGAAACAAGTATACCTGCACTCCTCCACAGACAGAATAGTAAAGAGGACCTCCCGCTCTCCTATAGAACGAAAAATACCTCCTGCATTCCCATAGAATGAAAATTATATGCAGCTCTTCCACTGGAAGAAGAATACCAGCAGCGCTTCCATAAGAAGGAGCACACCCCAGCTCTTCCACAGAAAGAAGACCTACATCTCTTCCACAGAAAGAACAATACCCGCAGCTGTTCCAGAGGAAGAAGACTACCTCCAGCTCTCCTATAGGAAGAATAATACATCCAGTCTTTTCAAAGGAAGAATAATACCTGCAGTTCTTTCAAAGGAAGTCCATTTCATGCCCTAAATGTTAACCGATCATTACCAAAACAATAGAGCCTTTTTTGCCCACGCAAAATTTCGTAATTGTGGCCGCTGTCGTGTTTACAAATTATTTCTAGTTCGACTCAGCTAGTGAATATGCCAATCGGTATACTTAACGGGGGGCTAGAACCAATATTTCGCAGCGTTACAAACTCTTGGGGCTACACAAAGCTGTAATACCCTGTGCAGGATATAAAAAGTCTTCAAAAGGGAGGAAGTCTCCTATGGTGTGTTGCGGAGGACTTTCTATGTTAGTGTACTCTATAGAATATAGAAGAGGGTCTTTATGGTATTTTAAAGGAGGAATTTTTACTGTGTATTGAAGAGGGTATTCCATAGTACACGGACTGTCCTTTTGATTATTTTGAGAGCATTACCTACTCGTAGCCTGGTTTATCCACTAAAACCAATTGTCGAAGTTTTTTTTTCATTTCCATTGGGACACCACCAAAACATAGCTTTGAATGCCTTTTCCGAATCTTCTGGCAATGAAATTGGTCGATCACACATTTTTTCTTTATGTGCGGTAATAAAAATAAGTCATTAGGGGCAAAAGTTAAGGCCGTACGGAAAATAACTTGGCCAGAAATACACTGGTTTGAGGCGATGTGTGTCACATTGTCATGGTGTACAATAATTCGTCTTCCCTTGTTCGATTTTTGAATTTCTCCGACTACTACAAATTGTAGTATACTACTCAAAATTAATCTTCTACGTTGCGCAATCGGATGAGTTGCCACTTTACTAGTTTTTCTTAAGAAACAGTCGACTATTTCCTTCGATTGTCCAAACGGAAGAGTCACGAAATTACAAGCTTTGCTAAAGAAACAGTCGACCATTAGCTTCAAAGTGCTGTTTCTACGAACAACTTTCGTTGGACTTTTTTTTCGCGTTCATACCCATGCATCCATTTTTTTCAAAATTTCCATGTACCAATCGAAGCTTAAGGAAGTCAGTCTGAATGGAGCCTTTATAGTCTGAAGTGTGGGAGTCTTTATACACTATGGGGACTCTTTAAAGGCGAGCTGAAGGGAGTCCTCATAGACGAGTGAAAAGAATAAGTCTTTGGGAGTTTTAATGAAGGTTCTTCTTAGAAAAGTTGAACCAGGGGCTTTTTTATTGAACCGAAGCCAGAGACTTTTTACTGACAAACTGCATTAGGACGAGCTGAGGAAATATTTTTAAAGGAGTTGAGAGCATTCATGTAGATGAGCAGGAGAATACCGTACTCATTAAACCATATTCGAAAACTTAGGTTAAGATCGGTACAACGTTCTATCTATATTTCATTCTTCGAGAGGAATTGGAAAAGTCATGGCGTAGATGGTCAAGATCCATATAATTCAAGCCACCTTTTACTTTTTCCTTACAATGAATGAATTATTCAATAAATTTTAATCTCACCTTGTTTTCCCATTACTTATTTTTCAAATTAATCCTCCTTTGCCCTATTCAACTGATTACTAGTATATTTTTTGTTGTTGATTATTAAAAAAAACAGCATTTGTTGTTGATTTTGTAAATGTTTGTTTATATATTTGTTTTTGCTTTACATTTCATATTCTTGCTATAGCATATGTAATTTGTTTATAATAAATATGGAATATGCTCATGACTCCTGTTTTTGTGGTTTCTTGACTATAAATGCAATTTATTTTTTTCCGTCTTTTTTTTTGTTTTTGGGCTTACCTTTTTGTTTGGGCTTGTATATAACGGATTTAGTTTTAGTTTATAATTTGTTTATTTCTTTTATTAATTCTCATCGGTTGATTAAATATTCTAGACTCATTATTTGTTTTAATCGTTTACTGTTGTTGTATTTTGTTTTGTTATTATTATTGTTGTATAAATATGATTTCTGATTTTCTGTTGTTGTCGTCGTCCAGTATTTGATGAATATATAAAAAAACAATAAATATTTTTAACCCTGCATCTGTATGAGTGTTTGTTTGTGTTTCGTTTTTTTTTTCTTCATATATATTTGTAGATATATTTATTTCCATTTTTTTGTTTTGTTGAATAAACAACCAGCTTATATAAATATTTTGTTTTTAATACGCAACAATATACGATTAACATAATATAGGGGAGAGGGATGATGAGAGTATAACAGATTATGAAACTAAATATGTGTAATCTCAACAACAATAATAGCCATTTGTTGAATATTTAATGAAATTAATTGGAAATGATTTAAATACAAATTATTAAAATGAAACAACAAATTTAATTGAGTTGAAAATGTGTTATGCGTTTTCGTTTCAGTATTACGTATTTAAGTTAAGCTTAAAATTAATTCTTATTACATTTATGCGATTATATTGTATTTTTATATATAAATATGTATATTGATTTAATGTTTAATTCATTATTATATACAGGGTGTAGCAAAAGTAATGGGATAAAATTGAAATTTGGCAAAAAACGTTTATCATACAAATTTTAGAGAGGAGAACAAAGGAATCTATAGGGGAGATAAAGGGAGTCTTTAGAGAAGCTGGAGGGAGCTTTTATAGATCAGCTGAACGCAGTTTAGGCGAGGGGAAGGGCATCTTAATGTACGAGCTGAAGGGAGTCCCTATAAACGAACTGAATGGTGTATTTAAAAACGAAGGGAGTCTTTTTAGACGACCTGAAGGGGAGTCTCTATAGACGATCTGAAGGGGAGTCTCTATAGACGACCTGAAGGGGAGTCTCTATAGACGACCTGAAGGGGAGTCTCTATAGACGAGCTGAATGTAGTCTTTACAGACGAGCCGAAGGGAAGGTATTTGAAGGAAATTTCTGTAAACGAGCTGAAGGGAGTCCTTTTAAACGAACTGAATGGTGCATTTAAAACCGAAAGGAAAGACGACCTGAAGGAGTCTTTTTAGACGACCTGAAGAAGAGTCTCTATAGACGAGCTGAATGTAGTGTTTACAGACGAGCCGAAGGGAAGGTATTTGAAGGAAATTTCGATAAACGAGCTGAAGGGAGTTTTCAAAGACGAGCTGAAAGGGAATCTTTATAGACGAGCTGAAGGGAGTCTTTATAGACGAGCTAAAGGCAGTCTTTATAGACGAGCTAAAGGGAGTCTTTATAGACGAGCTAAAGGGAGTCTTTATAGACGAGCTGAAGGGAGTCATTATTGGCGAACTTAAGATGGAAGTCTCATAGACGAGCTGAAGGGAATCTTTATAGACGAATCGAAGAGTGTCATCATGGACAAGCTCATATGTCTCTTTATATACGAGCTCAAGTGGAACTTTCACACAAACTAATAATAGTCTTTTTAGGTCTGAAAGGAGTCGTTGTAGATGAAACAAAAAAGACGTGCATTTTTGAACATCTGAAAAAGGGATTTTTATACACTTAAGTTAAAGCAGGAAGTCTTTATAGACCAGTTGAAGCAGGGAAATGTTTTGAATGAAGTCTTTGTAGACAGTCGAAAGCATTCTTTGAAGACAGTCGAGGGAGATACGAGCTGAAGGTCCGAACATTAATAGCCTATCTTAAGCAACAAGGAACTAAAAAATGACTCTTTATAGATAATCTGAAGAAAGGGGCCCTAAAATATGAGCTGAAGAAGGGAAGCTCTATGAGATAAAGTCTTTAATGAAGTTCCGAAGAAGACAGTCTTTATTGATGAACCCAACCGGGTAGTATTTCTAGACAAGTTGTAGTCTTTATGGATAAGACGAGAATAAGCTTCTCTTTATAGAGAATCTGAAGAATGGGGCGTTCAAAGACGATATTTAAAGAAAGTGCGAAGTATGCAATCTTTAGGGGGAGTCTTTATAGACGGGTTAAAGTCGTTATAGATGAAACGAAAATATGTGAGTCCTTATAAATGAAACAATTCCAAGAGTTTTTTTTAAGGGAAAAGGGAACTATTTTCTAGATGAACTGAAGAAGGAAAGAAAGTAAAGAACAGAGCAGTATAGTCCGACAAGGTCGACCGTATAGGGTATAGAACTACCACTGAACATTAACATTCTGCCGATTTATATTCCAAACCTGGGCAATATTTTGTCATATTTACGATCTTTTAACCGATTAGAGTTCTACAGCTGCTCTGTCTCGTCTGGCATCTTTTCCGAATCAGGTTTTCCCGGAATGAACGTCATAATTTTGAAATTTTGTTATTTTGCACATTAAAGTCTGGGTTCATTTGAGCCGCCAAAAATTGACCGATAATTATCAAAACCATCGTTCCCGTATTACACCTTTGATGTTCGTTTTTTAATCGTGGCCTAGACTAGAAAACCAAAAAAAAAAGGAAATATTTTTGGTCGATTTTATCATCTAGCGTCTTATCATCACCGAAAATTAAAGACGACGTCTTTGAACTTCGATCAACGTGACATTTCCGCCAACTAATATGATAATGCTAATACCAAAAAAGAAAAACATCCGAATGGGTAGACCGCTTTAAATATTTATGTATAACTCCCCTATCCGAGTACATACAACCATACAATTGTTATCAAATTAAAGATATACAACTCGTCTTGGATATACTGATAATTTTTTTCGGTTTATGTTCTTCGGGTGTAATTACATATGTCATAGAATGTACAATTTTAAATTTATCACACAAAGGTTTGGGTGCATTGGTCCTTCGTCGAATCACTACCCCAATTTTTCGTAGAGTTCGGGTCATAATTCTGGCCTCTAAAGCGGTCAGAAAAACCAACAAAAATAAAGTTGTAGGTCCATTTGGTGCCCTAAATATTAACGGATCATTACCAAAACAATAGGGGCTTCTTTGGTCCGAACCGTGAACAATTTCGTGAAGATTGTTCCATAACAGTGGCCTGAATCGTTTTTACAAATTATAATAGATAGATAGACGGACGGACGGACACACATGTCTAGATCGACTCAGCTACTTGAGATATGACGATCGATATATTAAAAGGTGGAACTAGGACCACAGGCCACAACATAGTTTTGTAGGGTATAAAAATAACAATTTATAAAACTTTTGTTTGAAATTACCTCAAAGATTTTTTTAAACCCTTTTACTTTTGCTACACCCTGTATATATATTTATTTTCGAATTCATAAGTATATTTTCCATAATGTATGTATATAATTTGTTTTATTTTATGTATGCTTGCGGGTTTTTGTTGGTTGGTGTATATATATTAATATTATTTTTTAATTATTTATTAATTTTTGTTCATTTAACTATATATATTACATAGGGGTTTTATTTTATACATTTATATATATCATATATATAACTATATTTATACTTACATTTAATAAAGGCTAAATATTTGTTTGACTAGATTACTCTCTGATTTTATATTTTGTTTGTTGTTGCGTGGGGAGAGGGGGAAGAATTGGTTGTTAGATTTTTTTGTATGGTGTGTTTTCTTTTTGGCAACAGAAAAAAACTAAGGATAACATTCTGTTGTTTTTTAATAAATTTCCTAAAAGCTTAGTCCTTGTAAATATTTGATATTTATTTCATAAAGGACCTTATAGCTGATACAAATAGTTAAAGCATTTACACCATGACATGAAACGATTTTAATCATTTTCTAAAGTTTTCTTTTTGTTTTCTTGTTTACTTTTTTTATTAAATTGCCTTGGAATTATTTTTGTTTTTCATTTTGCACCTTTTTTTAAATTTCCAATTTTTTTCTTAATTGACTAATGTGTATATTTATATACTTTTAGGTTTATTTCTATATTTATTTTTTGTATTTTTATAAACGTATGAAAATTGTATTTTTCATTACCTTAAATAACACCTTAAATATATTTAAACAAAATTAACAACAATGCCAGGGTTTGCAAGCGTTTTCCTATAGTAGCGGTAGCAGCACTTGACAGCTCTTCACCTTGTCCGGGTAGGCCGTAGATATCATTCGTGCCAGCAGTTTTATCTACGAGTTGAGATTTTTGTTGAGATAAAGCGATTTCATTAAGATTTGTTTGATAATGTGTATCTATAAATATATAGGGTAATGATAATGATGACATGAACATGAACATGTAATGATGTAATTAAATATATTTATATAGATGAGAATGGAGATGTGTTTGGGATAATCAGGAAATTCATTTTTAAATCAAAAAGATCGTAACAAAAAAACTTGCTATTTTTTAATCATAAGATGCAATATTAAATTAATTTTAGTAAAAAACTCAAATACTTACTTTTCTCCGCGCCATGATGGCTACGTGATGAATCTGAACCATATGCACCATCCCATCGTGTTGGATCGGTGAGGAAATTACCAGTGGGCGCCGTTGTGGGTGGATATGAAACTGAAAAATCGAAAACAAAACCAATTCAAATACAAATAAATATAGACACAATGGCAGCAGAAAAAATACAACAACAAGTACTCAAATATCGTAACAATAATCGCCATAAATAATTGATACGATTTGAGTAAATAGTATTAAATAACCGTGAAATAACAATATTTTAAGTGCGTATGCAAGTGTGTGCCTATGTGTATGTATCACAATGAACATGGTGAGTGTGTTTGTGTTGGTGGTGTATATTGTTTGTGTGGGCTATTTTAATACCTTTAGCAGGTTTTGCATAAATAATCGGTTTTGTTGATGCTGCTGCTGATGATGTGCCGGCGACGACTATTAATGTTTTACGCCAGACGTAAAGGTACACACATACGCACAGTGAATGTGACATTGAGTGTAAAGAAAGGATACAGTGGGAAATATCATTGGTCAGAGAAAAAACATCTGCGATATGAACCACAATTTTTATCGGATATCAGACAGAGTAGAAGAAATTTTTAAAAAATTTCCCCCCATTACAAAAATAAAATATTATAAAAGTTAATTTTTTAAAATACTTATTTATATATAGCAAAACAACGCAAAGGGAGTTTTTATGTTTGAGCTGAGAAGAGTCTCAATAGACGGGAGTCTTAATATACCCGTTTCTCAAAAGAGAGTCTCTACAGGAGTGCTGGGGGCAACCTGGACAAGGCAGTCTTTATAGACGTGATAGTGAAAGAAGATAGAAAATAGTAAACTAGTGAGCGGAGCAGTAAAGTGGGACGGGACCGCCCATACGATACCCTACAGAACCACCACCGAACTGTAATTTTCAGCAGATCTATATTCCGAGACTGGGCCATATATTGCGATGTTTGTATTCTCTTAATCGAGAGGTCAACAGATCCTCTTTCTTACCCTGGAATATTTTCAAAATCATTTTTCCGGACTAAATATTTCCGACATACGATTTAAATTTTGTTATTTTAAATCAAAAAAAAAAAAAAAAAAAAATCTTGACTGACCATTTTTAAAACAGTCATTCTAAATATTTAGCCAATTCCCTTATCCGTGTAAAATTTGTGATGTTCGGCTTGCAACAGATGCTTTCATATCAGAATACATAGACACCTGTGTTTATCTATGTATAACTCTGTAGCTCTGAGTACTGACAACAACATAATTGGTATCAATTTAATGTTGAAGACACCTCTTGGATATACTATGAACTTTTCAGGTATATGTCCGTCAGGAGTAAATATATACGCCCCAGAATAAAATTTTTGTAATTTTTCACGCAAGGCCTAAATTCATTTTTTTGATCGATGTTACTATAAATTTGGATTTTTTTTAAATGGAAGACCTCATTTTTCATCCTTAGTGACTGAAATTTTACTTTTAGGGATTTAAGTAGATAGAATGAATCCTTACAGTAAAAATTCTAGGAATGTTCAAGGTACATTTTCCAACAAAAGTGGCTGTAAATTAGGCAGTTCGGTATCTTACAAGGTCCTCCCTTAAAAATTATGCCACTTTTAAACAAGACACAAATATAAGTCCAGCCGTTGAAATTACGATAACGATTTCAATATTTTAGAGAGATATTGGGAAATTGGCGCATACTCTGGTGGGGTGTTATCCTCATGTATTCGTGTTGATGCTGAGGTTGGTTATTAGGATGTGAGGGGTTTCCGATGCATTACGTTTTTTTTACAAACTACTTGAAAGAAGTTTTCTCCTCTTCTGTGATTCAAGACCAATCGATTTCTAGCCCAGCCTAGAAACAACGACTCTTTGAATTTAGTACAGTGGTTGGGGTCCTTGTTTATTTAGTGTTGTCATAATTTTGAATCCGGATTCTTGGAGGATGAAAAAAATGGTAGGATTAGATCTTTGTTAGTTTTGTAAATCATGTCATTGTTTGTATTCCGGTTCATTAGATGATTCATCTGCTGTAGCCTGCCCCTAGTATTATAGGATGCCATCTATCGTTGTCTAGAAACGATAACTCCTTGAATTTTGTACAGTCGTTGTGATCCTTGAGTATGTAGTGTTGCAATTTTCCTCTGGGTGGCGCTATCCCCTGTAATTGCCATTTCGTATTAGTCTCATTTATGTTGATGCCAAGATTGAATTTTAAAATGTCAGGGACTTCGGACGCATTGCATTCAGAAAAAATGTAACCCTTTTCTACGAACTACTTGTTAGAATTTTTGATCCTCCGATGTGATTCAATCCCGGGGCCCATCGATTTATAGTCTGGCCAATTTAGGGTATTTTGAAGGTTTTCGCCGCATTGTTTCACCAAAGTAACTAGAATTTGGTATTTCGTGTTATTGGAGGGGAGAAACCACCCCTTAGCATAACATTTTTAATATAGGGCAAATTAAAGCCGAATTTTTCGACCGAACTGTAATTTGACAATCCGAATTCAAATGAACTTTTCAACAGAATTTCCACCAATTTTGTTCTTGGAGGGTAAAACTCACCTTTCAGGGTTCCTTTTTTATACACATCCCCTGCTAAGTTTCCGCATAATTTTGGTTATGTTTAAGACCTTATCGGTATTTTCCAACCTGAGTATTGAGCATAAATAGCATTATACAATAATATAGCTACCATACAAAGCGATTTATGGTATTTTGAAGACCCCCGACATGGTGATAGGTGATGAAAATTTGGCTCGGCCAACCATAACGATTTTAATCGAAACTTAAATAAATTTAAATTTTTTTAAATGACTCTTCTTTATATTTTCCACCCACTGTTCCAAGTATTTGAATAATAAGGTAATCTGCTGAGGATATATTTATGCCGGTTACCATTGTTGATTTGTTTTGTAGTGTGATCGACCGTTTTATACACATATGAATATTTATTTGGACTCCCACACACCGCATGCATACATTCATAAAAATATATATGCGTATTTATTCGTAAATGGGAGTAGGTGTTTGTGTTCCAAATGCTAATTATAAATTTGTTGAATTGTTGTCTTCATGAACAACAACAACATCGTGTCAATTGCAACTACTAACTGGGAGTAATGGGCTGCTGTGTCAAAAGTTAAATTAGAAAATTTTATTTTTATTGTTTCGCGGTGTATTATGAGTTATTTTTTGTTTGTTTATAAACAAAAATATATGAACTATTAATTTCATTTTATTTGAACATTTCATAAGCATCACTTTAAGTTAATAGACAGTTTTGTATAATGTAAGGACAAATGTCCTATATAAATATGTACAGAATTTGTCGTTGATACCGTCGAAAATGTTTCATATGAATAACATGGTGGCATATTAAAATAATGGACAACGGCGTAGCCAGATTCTGAGGTGGTAAATTTAAAGTAAACACGTAAACGAGGATAAAAACCTCCCGCTATACAACAATTTTCAAAATTAAAAAATTGCTCATTTTATCCCTTTACCCAAATTCCTTCCAAAATAAATTTCTTTCTAAGCCTCTGCTCTCGCTCCAGTGCATGTCTACCATTGCAGCCAACTTCAATCACATGTCTATTGGGGATTTTCATCATCATGTGGTTTTCCTAGAAATGAGCGCCATTCAATTAAATTGTTGAAAATTTCAAAATTTGTTACCCATACCCGATATTAAAGATGCGCTTTATTTTTCGCAATTTTCTATAGTAAATTTAACACAACACATACTCGTATGTTTAATTTGTTTAGAATATAAATATTTTAGCAAGGAAACACTGAGTGTGGAACGCTTTAAATTTTTGGGGGAAAACTATTATAAGCTGATTAGCGAAAACAGGGGGAACAAATAATTGAGTTGGAATAAATATTTAAATTATTCGAAAATGTGTGTGAAGTATGGCATAAAAGAAGGGAAATAGTGAAGGGAAACAAATGTAGACGAAACATATAAAGAATTTGGAAAATTGAATATTTTTTAAATTGTACAAATTCGCCAGTATCTAAACTTTTAATTTTTTGGCTTAATCATAAAAATCGAAATAACATTGACTGTATGTATTGAGTCATATACATCTAAAATTATTATCTAATATTAATTTTTCAAAAAATTTAAGATTTATATATTTTTAAACTGAGTTTTTCTTTTTATTTCAGATCCAGGACTTGCTGCTGTGTGTGATAATATTTATACCATTAGGTATGTATTTTATAAAAATGTAGATATTTGTGTTTGAAATGTTGTATTACTGCTTAGTGTAATAGCCAAGGGGTGAAAGTATTAAGTTGGGGAAAGGTTTTACGAGCACATTTCGAATCTCTGGAGTCTGAAGAGTTCCGAATAATACACCTCCAAAACATGGGTTTTACGAGCACATTTCGAATCTCTGAAGTCTGAAGGCTTCAGAGTAATACACCTCCAAAACATGGGTTTCGACGTTTCAACATCATGTATGGCATTGAAAATGGGATATATTCGGTCGAACTTTTAGGGTGGGCCCTATATAACAATACACGGTATTTGGAAGCTTTTGCGTGTAGCCCCATATAACGGGGGCCCTCATATTTGGTATTTTTGTACCTTTTGGGCACATTTTTCCTAGTGTAGTTTCGCATTTTATATTCACTTTGGGTAGAAAATCTTCCAACTTCCAAAATTATCAATATCAATGTCTCAGGGTCCTGACGAATTTTTATACCCTTCACCACGCTGTGGTATAGGGTATTATGTCTTTGTGCATATGTTTGTAACAGGCAAAAGGAATCCCATAGTTTCTTTTGAGAATATGCATATAATCACTTTCTGAGTCGATTTATGCATGTCCGTCTGTTGGTGTTAAACTGTAAACAAAGTACAGGTCGCATGTATAATCCGATTTGGATGAAATTTGGCACAGGTCATTTGTTTGGCCCAAGGACGAACCCTATTGAAATTGGGAAAAATCGGTTCAGATTTAGATATAGCTTCCATATATATTTTTGTCCGCTTTAAGTTAACTGGTGCACCAAAGACCCTAAATATCTGCACAAAATTTAGCATAACGTACTGAATTGAGCCTAGAGTGATGTCTGCAATATTTCGTGAAATTCGGCCCTCTTTTATATATAGTGGTAAATAGCTCCTCTTCCGATCACGTCTGACATATTTTCCAAATTTGGTACAGTACAGCTATTGTCCAGATTCCCTTCACCGTGGGTTGTGTTGTGAAAATGTTCGGCTTTCATTTGTGGTCCATATACGAAATTTGAAAATAACACAAAAAATTAATGTATGCCAAGTTTCATTCCAAAATTATTATCTAATCATCACCGAAAATTATAGGCGTTGTTCTTGTACCATATGGGACCTAAAGAACATATATATAAGCGATCAGCGCCAAATTTGCCCTCTAGAGTGATAATGGGTTACTAAATAATATACGAATACGGAGATACCTGTAAATATTTAGTTGTAACTCCCACATATACATACGACAATATAATTGGTCTTAATTTAAAGGTCAACCACTCCTCTTGGATATGTAATCAACTTCTCGGGTCTATGTCCTTCAGGGGCAAATATATACGCTATAGAATACAAATTTTGTAATTTTTCACACAAAAGTCAGGGTCCATTTGAATGTAAATATTGACCGATCTTTTTCGTGAAAACAGGCATGCTTATTCTTATAGCTCCCCTTTTATTAAAATTTCAAGTAATTGATGGCCATTATTGCGGCCTCTGGTAGGATCAGAAAAACCGAAAAAAAAATTAATATTTGGAAATCCATTTCATATTTGGATTATATCTTTCCCAAAAATATATATTCATTCGCCAGATTTTAATCATACATGCAAAAGTTCGTGAAGATTGGTCATAACTGTGGACTGTAAAATTTTACAAATTTTTAATGGACAGACGGACGGGCGGATGACCTATTTATACACACATTTACATACTTTTGTCCCATTGTAACACGAAGATATATTTATGGATAGATATAGATTCACATTTAGATAAATATCATCAGCTGCTATACTATAATAGTTGTGAAGGGTATTAATATTTCGCGGCGTTACAAACTTAATGGTTTTGTGTAGAAAAAATATGCCTCAGGGTCCTGACGGAATTTTTTCTATAGAAAAAAGATGCCTCAGGGTCCTGACGATTTGTTTCTATAAAAAAAGATGCCTCTATAGAAAAAATGCCTCAGGGTCCTGACGGAGTTTTATTTATAGAAAAATATGCCTCAGAGTCCAGACGGATTTTTTTCCATAGAAGAAAGATGCCTCAGGGTCCTGACGAATTGTTTTTGTATAGACAAAACATGTCTCAGGGACCTGACGGAATTGTTTCTATAGAAAAAAGATGTCAGAGTCAGTGGAAGGTGGAGATCTTCCACTGTATGATGAAAGGTATATTATGTGAATCGTTTTTTTTAGATAATTTTATATATTTTGTCTACTTTATTTTATTTCTTACTTAATCCAAAAACTGCAGCCTTTGCAAATTTCGTTATTGCCCACTTAAACTCATTACCAAAAAATATAGCAAGAAGTCCAATAAAAAAAATGGCAAACAAACAGTTGGCCATAAAAAACAAACATAAGTAACCTGCTAACAAAGCCATAACATACAATCTTGGTAACCAGTTCCATATTGTTAGAGATATGCGTGTAATCTACGTGCTTGGAGAATTCTATGTAGCTCTTAAACAAGACAACAACAATAGCTTTGTATCTCAGGCTGCCAGGAAATTTAAAATAATAATATAAAATGTAAATCTCAGTATGTCGTTAGACAAAGTCAAAGGCAAAAATGTACGAAATACGAAATGCACGAAATGACAATATGAAAACATGAAAGAAAGAAAGCCAAGCTAAACAAACAAATAAACATTGTGGAAAAGAATAGCACCACAAAAGAGGAGTAGGAATGGCATGACCCAATGCGGTGTTCATGCATTGGCTTTTACACGTTTCAAACCAAACCGTAACACACACATACATACGTGCATAGCAATTTGGTGCCTCCAAGGCTTCACTTCGCTGTAAATCTAAACAATTTTTGACACTTTAACAAAGCATAAAAGTCCTTGGAGGCATTCTCAAAAAATTAAGGAAACCCAATGAAGAGGAAGCAAATGGCAGAGACAATATTTGAAATAGACAATTAAAAAGTTGAAACAGCAACAACAACAGAATAATGTGATTATGGTACTGCAAGACAATAATTTTCGCTGGGGCCATTTCGAAGATAACATCAGCAAGCAATGAAACCCATAGACCATTCATATCATGATGTTCCATTGAAAACAATAATGGATCGAACGTAACCACTACCAGACCCCCTTCCTCTTGCTTAAAAAGAAAGCCTGCTCGGTGTATGTATGCAAAGTCATTGGAGGTTAGAAATTTTGTTTAGAATCTTTTCCCCCATTCGTTTGGTGCGTAACGCATTGAAGAAGGAGAACATCACGTTTTTGGCTTTTCCCAAACATTGGAATGTCTAAAACTGCGTTCACGTATCAAAAATCGCGATATGACTGAATGAGATAATGGTTTGGTGTTATTTCGCCGAACATGTGTCTTTTAGGGCTCAGCACACATACGGGCATACATTTATAACCTCTACGACACACTGACATCTCCCAATACAACAGAGACATTCACATGAATGTTAAAATTGCTCGAAAGCAGTTCGGAGACATAACATAAATATTCACGCCCTTGCCTGAATGGGATAAGGCCCATAGCTGGAGAGAGGCATGTTGATTAAATGGGAAAAATGCGTGTGTTAATATTTGGATAATAGCTTCCGATTGTGTTGTGGTCTGGATGGTGTGTAGCGAATTTTAAATCATTTAAAGCAATTTTAAATTGTTTGTAATGTGAACATGTGTAGGAGGATGTGGTTTATGGTGAGGAAGTAGCAAGGAGGAGACAAAATGTAGATTTATGTAGGCAAGCCAAGGCCTTAAAAGGGTAAGGTGCCATAATAAAAGACCCATTTTTATCTCTCGTCAAAATATAAATATTGTGAAAGGTATTCTCGTGAATTTTCATTTCGTGGCAAATTTGGAAAAAACTCAGAATAGAGCTGTTATGTAGCCCTATATGGGAGACACTACATCCATGTAATTTTATTCCCTCTAATAATGTTGCACTTTAAATTTTCATTGATTCTCTCTTGGGCACATTTCAAGATTTCGAAAATTGGCCCTCCATAATATGATTTATCCTCTACAATTGCATTCTGCCTCAATTGGTCATATAACTTTGTGTAAATATTACCTTTCTTAGTCGTTGAAATGTGGCAGTGTTTGATTTTTTGGGCCATATGTGGATTTCAAATCATTCACTTGACCAAAAATAAAACAAACATCTACTACTCGTACTTTACCAAGTCATTCAGTTTTGTAGTTATCTTGACTTCTTCTCCATCTTACCATGTTTACAGAAATCTTGACCAAAGTTGTGCAGAACTTCTATGAGAATATGAAATGCATACTCGGCAAGGTGTTCGATAAATGATTTTGGAAGACAGTGGTTTCCAAATTTTTAAACATATATTTATTAATATGCAAAATATTCAGATCCTTAAGGGATTGACAGGTTCAGATGCCAGAAAAATATACATCAGGTTTCTAAGATTTTTTTCTATAGAAAAAAGCTTCCTGAGTGTCCTGACGAATTTTTTTCTATAGAAAAAAGGTTCTTCAGTGTCCTGACGAATTTTTTTCTATAGAAAAAAGCTTCCTCAGTGTCCTGACGAATTTTTTTCTATAGAAAAAAGCTTCCTCAGTGTCCTGACGAATTTTTTTCTATAGAAAAAAGCTTCCTCAGTGTCCTGACGAATTTTTTTCTATAGAAAAAAGTCATCCTCAGGGTCATGAGAATTTTTTTCTATAAAAAAAAACTTCCTCAGTGTCCTGACGAATTTTTTTCTAAAGAAAAAAGCTTCCTCAGTGTCCTGACGATTTTTTTTCTAAAAAAAAAAAGCTTCCTCAGTGTCCTGACGATTTTTTTTCTATAGAAAAAAGTTTCCTCAGTGTCCCGACGAATTTTTTTCTATAGAAAAAAGTCATCCTCAGGGTCCTGACGAATTTTTTTCTATAGAAAAAAAGTCATCCTCAGGGTCCTGACGAAATTTATCCTATAGAAAAAGTCATCTTCAGGGTCCTGACGAATTTTTTTCTATAGAAAAAATATTCCTCAGCGTCCTGACGAATTTTTTTCTATAGAAAAAATATTCCTCAGCGTCCTGACGAATTTTTTTCTATAGAAAAAATATTCCTCAGCGTCCTGACGAATTTTTTTCTATAGAAAAAATATTCCTCAGCGTCCTGACGAATTTTTTTCTATAGAAAAAATATTCCTCAGCGTCCTGACGAATTTTTTTCTATAGAAAAAATATTCCTCAGCGTCCTGACGAATTTTTTTCTATAGAAAAAATATTCCTCAGCGTCCTGACGAATTTTTTTCTATAGAAAAAATATTCCTCAGCGTCCTGACGAACTTTTTTCTATAGAAAAAATATTCCTCAGCGTCCTGACGAATTTTTTTTCTATAGAAAAAATATTCCTCAGTATCCTGACGAATTTTTTTCTATAGAAAAAATATTCCTCAGCGTCCTGACGATTTTTTTTCTATAGAAAAAATATTCCCTGTCGATTTTTTTCTATAGAAAAAATATTCCCTGTCGATTTTTTCTATAGAAAAAATATTCCTCAGCATCCTAAGATATATTATATATAAAAAAAATATATCAAGAATGAGAATGTTTTTTTTCTATAGAAAAAATCATCCTCAGTGTCCTGACGAATTTTTTTCTATAGAAAAAAAAACATTCTCATTCTTGATATATTTTTTTAAATATATAATATATCTTAGGAAATCACTGTTCACCGTAAACATCATCTCTCAATAAGTCCAATTGCTGGTAGTGCACGTTTTGTGCTTGTAAACCAACAAGTTAAACCTTATTGCCCTACGCAAACAAATCAAAGTTGGTATAACTCAGCAAAACAGCTTAGAATGAATGAAATGCTTGTTTGGAATGCACAACGCATTGTAAGGCACTGCAGTTCGTTGTCGTTGTTTTCTACGGCGATTCGACAAGGACAGTTACACACAAGGACACAATGCAATGCTGCTACCGGTTTCAAACTTTAGTTGCATTTGTAAATGTGGCTTACGACTAGTCAGAGGGTTTGCTGTTGTAGGTTTTTTTCTTGTATTTTAAACTAAAAGAAAGATCACGTAATTACATAATGTTACGTGATATTAACTACAAAAGAGAGAAGTACCAGACTTCACATTTTTTGAAAAAGAGAGATTTTTTCTACGTTCCCTTTTTTGGGAAGAATTTAAGGCAGCTTGGTTTTGGATTTTGATTTAGTAGCATTTCAAGAGTTCCAAATTAAAATTTTGTGCAGCAGATTTCTTTTTCAAGCCTTCGTTTTTTTTTGGATTCACAGGACATGGATTTTTCCCACGTTAAATGAGTGTGTATGCCTGTGTATGTGTGTGGATAACTAGTTTGGCTTAATTTTGGCACGAATGACAGCCAGCAGCGTTCATTGTGTCTTTGGCTCGCCACCATACGTATCGCTTCGTTCAGTTTTTTTTTTTTTTTGCCAAGAAGCACGTGACTTAGCTATGAATTTTATGCTATAATCTAAAGTCCTGACTAGAACTACAGCCATTCGAAGTTTAGTCCATGACCATAGCCCCATCCAATGCGTCGTCTAAAGGTGTCCAATTAAGACATTATCGATTGGCTTTTGGCTGCAAGGCAAAACATTTGGAGATGGCCGGGAAAAAAGTACCGAAAAAACTTTATGTTTTCAGGCAATCAGAACAAACTTCGCTTCCCTTTGGAATGGAGAAAAAACTAGGAAGAAAAAGAATTTCTAAAACAAACAAAAAATTACCAAAGTTTTTTCTTTGGTTAGGTTTGTTTTCGTTTTTTGTTGTTGTTGGAGGAACTTCCTTTTTGTCATTTTTTTATTATTGGTGTTTGTATTCTCGAGTCAATTGAGAACGCAGTTTAAATAGTAGGACACAACTTTGCCAAGTCAATGCTGGAAATGGTTGTGAATTGATGCTTAATTGGCTGGCTGAAGGACATGGCTTAACTAAAAAGGATAAATCACATAATAACAATGATTATCAAAACTTATCTTGTATCTTTCTTTTTTTTCGGGAATTTCATAATTTGTCTTTTATTTGCCTGATTGAGTTATGAATTATGGCAAAGATTTTCTTTTCACTTGTTTGTTTGGATTTTTGTTAATTATACTAAATTATACTGGCGTAATCATGATCTATTGTTTTTATATAAAGAGCATAAAATTGGCACAAGGAAAATGTATTTGAACAAATGCCTCAGGGTCCTGACGGAATTTTTTCTATAGAAAAACTATAGTTAGGGTCCTGACGATTTTTTCCATAGAAAAAGATGCCCCAGGGTCCTGACGATTTTTTTCTATAGAAAAAACATACCTCAGGGTCCTGACGATTTTTTTTTCTATAGAAAAAACATACCTCAGGGTCCTGACGAATTTTTTTCTATAGAAAAAACATACCTCAGGGTCCTGACGAATTTTTTTCTATAGAAAAAACATACCTCAGGGTCCTGACGAATTTTTTTCTATAGAAAAAACATACCTCAGGGTCCTGACGAATTTTTTCCTGTAGAAAAAAATCATCCTCAGGGTCCTGACGAATTTTTTTCTATAGAAAAAAATCATCCTCAGGGTCCTGACGAATTTTTTCCTATAGAAAAAAAAAATTATCCTCAGGGTCCTGAAGAATTTTTTTCTATAGAAAAAAATTATCCTCAGGGTCCTGACGAATTTTTTTCTATAGAAAAAAAATTATCCTCAGGGTCCTGACGAATTTTTTTCTATAGAAAAAAATTATCCTCAGGGTCCTGACGAATTTTTTTCTATAGAAAAAAATTATCCTCAGGGTCCTGACGAATTTTTTTCTATAGAAAAAAATTATCCTCAGGGTCCTGACGAATTTTTTTCTATAGAAAAAAGATGCCTCAGGGTCCTGACGAATTTTTTTCTATAGAAAAAATCATCCTCAGGGTCCTGACGAATTTTTTTCTATAGAAAAAATCATCCTCAGGGTCCTGACGAATTTTTTTCTATAGAAAAAATCATCCTCAGGGTCCTGACCTCAGGGTCCTGACGAATTTTTTTCTATAGAAAAAATCATCCTCAGGGTCCTGACGAATTTTTTTCTATAGAAAAAAATCATCCTCAGGGTCCTGACGATTTTTTTTTCTATAGAAAAAATCATCCTCGGGGTCCTGACGAATTTTTTTCTATAGAAAAAATCATCCTCAGGGTCCTGACGATTTGTTTCTATAGAAAAATATGGCTCAGGTTCCTGATGAATTTTTTTTTTCTATGGAAAAATATGCCTCAAAGATTTTTTCTCTGGTAAAAATCAATCCTTTAAATTTAAACCTAAAACCACCTGTAGCCATTAAACTCAGACTTGAAACTTATTTCGCACCCACTCCTTGTCTAATTAGCCATTAAGAAAGTTTTTTTTAAAAATGTGCTCCAGTAATTTTCTTTCTTAACTTAAACTTTACAAATTAACCAACTACCGGCATTGTAATGTGCTTTCCTAGTTTTCTTAGTTCTACAGGGAGAAAAAATTGCCCTCAAGAAGGTCGAGTTTCAGTTTCCTTTTATTTCCTCTTTTTGATTAATTTCAAAAATAATAATTTATTTGTCTTAATTTCAAAGGATTACTCTTAAGGTCCTTCCTAACAATTGCAACATTTTTCCTATGGCTAGCATGCTCCTTTCTCTGTCGGAATGATGCTGACGATGAAGTTAAAGGTGGCATATAAATTGTTTTGCTTATATCATGGCTGAAAATGAGGGTGCTTAGCATGGCCAAGTGACCAGACCTATCCTGCCTGATATAGACTTAGCTCGACAATCGTATTAAATGTATCCTTTTACCATCTGACTATGGTTAGCTAGTTGTGTGTGGTATGAATGCCAGTCTAGAATGGAAGTGAAAACTCTTTTAGCCATTAAAAAATTGCTTCAGGCGTCAACAAGAGCAACAATAACCAAAACCAAAGGCCGTGTTGGAGCTGCAGCTGAAGAGCTATGCCATTGAACAGCACACAATGGGGAAAATAGTTTTGACTATGTATTCCTATTAAAGGATACTAAACAACGACAGCAGCAAGAGTAACTGCAAAAAAGCAATAACCATAAAGTACTTTAATAAATTTGTTGTTGTTGCCTTTTTGCCTTAGGGTGATGAGAGAATAAATAGCATTACTGCAGTTTACCAGAGTTTTTGTTGATGTTGGCTACTACACAGGCTGGCTCTGTGCAACAAATAACCTACCAAACACATACACACATAATCACATAGGCATCTCTTACTGGCTTTGGCTTTAAACATCATCAACAACAACAACACTTAGATAATTCACTAAGCACCGTATTTGTGTTTAGTTGTTTGTGTGTGAATATCTATGTGTAGCCATGAGATCCTTTGTCTATTTGAGTCAAACTACTACTGACTACTAACTGTGGTTGTTAGCTAGCCAAGCTCAGCGGTTATGTGGTTGTCATTATCTGGTTGCAAACTAACTTTTCCTGAGTGTGAGTGTAGTGTGTGTGTGTGTGAGTTGTGTCTGTGTGCGTGCATGCGGTCGTTGCTGTTGTGTGGAAAGTGCTTGTAAATCACCTGACTAGACTAGACCGACCAGTCGCATTTAACCTCTAAAAGTGTAACACCAACAATAATGAGCTGTCTCCCTCAGTGGTGCTTCCCCACTTCATCAAACAATTAACCAGACATTAAACAGCTGTCGGATGAAACCTGACTGCCTGCTGCTAGTTGGCAATTGTGAAATTGTGTAGTTATTTATTTGACGGAATTTTTGTTTGCGGGTTTTTTTTGGTAGAGAAAAGTCAACGTAATTGAAATAAATTGGGTTTTAAGGTTAGTTTGTGTGATGGATTTTTGGTTTGTATTAAAAAAACTCTGTCACAGCCTGTAGAAAAAAGACTTGCAGTCAAAGTTTCTAGAAATGAATTGGAATCCATTTTCTGATGATTTTTGAGTTTATTAAGATCATATAATTTCATACGGATTAGGAATAAATGTGGTCTAATTATTAGGAATAAACAAATTTCTTTATATGAAATTTTTAGCACTTTTATTAGACGCTTTTTTTTACCACTTTCTAGCATTTTTTAAACAAACTGTGGCATTTTCATCCACAAACAGTGCCTATGTCCTTAAGAAGAAAATATATATGTATATCAACATTTTTTCTATTTGCACATAAAAATCTGGGTACATTTGACCCGATAAATATTGCCGGTTATCATAAAAAGGGTCACACTTATTCCATGGTCAGATCCCCTTTTCTGTGTAACATTTTGTGATGAGGGTTTCTGGAGCGACCAGAAAAAAAGACAAAAACAACGTTTTTGATCCATTTGATCCCCTTAACATTAAACGATTATAATCAAAAATAATGGGGGTCTTCATTCTGGACTACATGCAATTTCGTGATGATTTGTCCATTACTGTGGTCTATGCAAATTATAATGGACAGATTGGACATGAGACTAGGGATTCATTCTAGAAGACCAATGGGGTTTTCTTTAGACAAAAGTTCAACGAGTTATTTTCTAAGTAGAATACTTCTATAAACGGAATACCATAAATATATCCTGTTGGACTAAGACCATAGAGGTTTTACATGCGCAGGAGTCCAATCAACTCTATAATAATATTGACCAGTTTCGTTATTTTGGGACATTTGTCATTTTTTTAATCTTTTTAACTTCTATGTAAAGAAGTGGCAGCATCCTTATTGTGGAACGAATTACAAGTTCGGACCTTGTTTTATTTAATAATATCTAGAACATCAAACAGGTCTTTCGAAGATAAAATAACAAGGAGGACTTCCATAGACATTAGACCAATGAGAAGTGGGGTTTCTATAAATCATAGACGTCATACATAGATAACGAGACCTCCTGTAGTTCGAATACCGATGGGACCTTCAATGGACAAAATATCTAGGAGGATTTCATTAGGAGGATCTAAAAGAGATTTGCGATTGATAGTCAAAAGCCAATAATGTCTTCTATAATTCTAGGGGTCGGCCAAAGAGGTATTTTATAGCAATATATCATACAGTTAGAAGAGCAATAAGGAATCTATGAAGGAATAACAAATTTGTCTTCAATAAAGATCAACTATATAGGCATCATGCATAGGTGTAAGAGTATTCTTAAAAATTCATAAATTGAAAAAAAAAACTAGGAGGTATTTTATAGACGGAAGATCGATGAGACCTAAAAGGCTTTATATACATTGAAGACCCAAGGGTTCTTCTGCTGACGTGGTATTGGCTATAGACTGAAGACCCAGAGGCCTCCATGGTGAGAACAATCCTAGTTGTTCTCACCGTTCTATTTATTAGCCTAAATTTGTTCCACGGATGCCAATATTTATATTATTCAATTTTTTGCGTTGCCGGTTTTTTTCTAACTCAAATCCCCAAATGAAAATATGTTGTCCCCAGAAATAATTTATGATCCCCAAAAACTGTCTTTATCATAAAGGGAAATTGACTTTTCGCATGTGATCCATTTCTCATCCCCAGTCACTATCCGTTTAAAATGGGTCTATTTCATTCCATTTGGCCAAGGCTTCGCAGATGAAAATTCGATCCATCCCGTTTTTTCCGTTAATTGAAGTTGCACCCAAACATCGAGCTTTCTTTTTGAATCCAGCTTTGTGTAAATGGTTTAAACTGTTTTATGGTCGATTTTTAGATCCTGGGCGATGTTACGACTGCTAACATGCCGGTCAACTTCCATCATGTCTCCGATTTATAGACGTTTTCGACGAAAAATAATGGATTTCGTTTTCCCCAACCTAATATATTGCTGCTGGGATGATGGACATATAAAATGTGATACATCGATCCAAGTTTTTATGGCGCCCAAAGGTATTAAAGAGTTTAGCTACATTTTTCAACCGAAGTAGCTGTAATCCGAGTATTTAGTGTATACAGTAGACCACGGATATAAGAACATCCAAAAAATCGAGAAATTTGTTATCATAAGCGGGTTTTTCTTATATGAATGTATTTTATATAAGAAACTGTTTTCATTTATGGGTAAAACATTTTCTTATATCCGTGTTTTTCTTATATAAGATGTTCTTATATCCGTGGTCTACTGTATATCACAATCATGCGGAAAATGTTATAAAATATAGGTCAATGTTTTAAAATGGTCGCCAATTAAAGTCTCCGCCTATTTTAAATATTTTTATGCACCTATTTTCAAACCTGCTTAGCTATACTTAGGTATTTTCTATTTTCAAGAGTTAAAACACCACTCGAAAATAAATATTTTGACAAAGCTTCATATGCATAAATTTGAGTCAATATTTATTATTATTATTATTTAGTCGAGTACGTTTAAAACGGACACCGGTTATAATGAACTTCTTTTTATAGCGAATACATTTCCTGGTCCAGAAGTTTGAAGACATTTTTTCTCTTATAGCAAAATTTTTTATAATGAACTATTTATTCATTTATTTTAGTTTCACTATAGCCAACTTGCTACAAAAATACATAAAACATAACGGTGTCAAGGTTAATTTTTCCTTGGCTAAAAATGTCAGTTGTAATGTCGGATTCATCAAAGAAAAAGTGAATTAATTTAAATATTGGCAAAAAGAACAAAAATCTACTAATTCTGTGAAATCTAGATTTTGCCTTACGTTGGATATTACAAACTTCTTATAAAATGGAACTAATTTATTTGGTCCCTACTAGTTCGCTATAACCATACATCACCGATTTTTTTAAATCCCTTTTTTTTTAATTTCTACTTTAATTTGAATTTATTGCCGGTATATTCCGATAAAAAATTCAGCCGTCTACATATAAAAATATTCCAATAATTTCAATTTATAGCGGCATTTCCCATTTACATAATTGATTACAAAAGTTATTTATGATTTAGTTCTCTCTCTGCCTCTAATCACATACCCTGTTTCATTTACTATTCCTACAAAACACTGTAATATCGGCAATGTAACTTTAATGGACCAATTACAACAATAGGAAAAAAACGAAAGAAAAAAACAAAACGAAGATTCAAATGAAAATCAATTTGGAAGTTTATCTGCAACACATCTCTTACGGCTCTGTAGTCATAACCATACCGTACAACTCATTCTGGCAAATCAGTTAGCAGATTTAGTAAATTGCATTTGGAAATAATCGGCGAATGCAAAAAAAGAAGAAAACTAAAACCAAAACAAGGAAGCAACTTGAAAACAGCTATTATGAAATGCGATAATACGCTTTGTGTTACAAAACACCCACATGCCATGCACAGGCATGCAGACCCACAAATTCATCTAATACCCCCCGAAAAAGGCAAATGAATGTAAATTTTGAATGTCAGGGACGAATGTGAATATGCAGGATAAACATCAAACCCACCCACCATTACCACAATGAAATTTTGATGGTTAGACTCTTAACTCTACACAATGGGAGAAGAAACGAATGCAAGGCATTCGAATCGAGGTAGACAAATATGAGTAGAAAATCCAATTTTGGTGATTTCGAAAAGTCTTAATACCACCATAGCCTGTTATGGTATACCCCCGTCGGCCCTTGTGGTTATATCCAGGCTTAGGAAACGCAACAAATAACAACAGAGCACCGAACAATAAACTAAAGTAGTCATATTCCCATACTCACACACACACATGTAGTTGTACTCGGAGTGGTACAGCATCAGTGATTGTGTTGTTGTAGCGAGTAATTTTCTGTTATTGTGTTAGTGTTTGTTATTACTGCCTTTACACTGTTGCATGGTTGTGCATACTAAGAATAGCAGTTAATAGTATTAAGGCAATCGTGTGTGTGTGGTTGGGTATATATGACTGCTATTGTATGTGCGTACTTGTGTGTGTGTTTTCTGAATATTCTTTAATTTAACTCAGATGCTTTTGAGTGTGGCAGGCATGTTTCAAATGTTGAAAACTGGATTTTTTTTCAAGCCTCCAACTCTACGGGATGTTTTTCCCTATAAAGATGAGAATAATTGTGGTTGTTTGTGTGTGTGTCGGTGTACTTGTCTGTAAATCTATGTGTGTATGTGCGCCGTATGCTGTATGACTATGCCCGTTTGTATGCAACTGCTCAATTTAATTATTTATGACAACAATTTCATGAATTTCATTAAAATCCACAAAACGCGACCAACATGTGGAAATATTTTTGGGTGTTTGCGTTCACGGAGGTACGCACACAGACACTCAAACTTTCATACACATACATATAAAGCTGGTTGGTGGCAAACAATATAACACAAAAAATGCATACGTCACCGTGAAAACAGTGGAAGACATTTTGGGAAATTGTGGAAGGAGGAGGAGGAGGAGGAGGCTTACAAGGAACAGAAACGAAGTTTATTCAGAATGTCAAGGAGGTATTCTATAAACAGAATTCCTTGGTTTTCTCTCGTCTATAGACAAAATCCATAGATAGCTTCTTTGGACATAAGACTAGGGATTCATTCTACAATACCGATGGGACTTTCTGTGGACCAACTATCAAAGAGGTATTGTTTTAGGTGGAATACTTATATAGACGGAACCAAAATGGTCTTCTATTTACATATAACTTGGAGGTCTTTTTATGGTAGAGATCTTCTTATAGAAGAGCTGGATCACTTCTTTTAAAAGAGCTGGAGGTCTTCTTATAGAAGAGCTGGAGTTCTTCTTATAGAAGCGCTGGAGGTCTTCTTATAGAAGAGCTGGAGGTCTTCTTCTAGAAGAGCTGGAGGTCTTGGTTTAGAAGAGCTGCAGGTCTTCTTGTAGGCGTTCTTCTAGAAGACTTTCTTTTAGAAGGCTTTATGTAGACAAAATTCAAAAGAGGTATTTTAAAGGCAGAAGACTAGGGAGGTTTAATAAACGCAGAAGATCCAGGAGACTTTATGTATACCGAAAACAAAATGAGTTTAATATAGGCAGAAGCCTATAGATGTCCTCTATTGGTGGAAGACCAAGCAAAATAACCAAGGAAGTTTTCTGTAGAAAATCAGGAGGATTTCTATCGCCAGAAGACCAAGGAGGCCGTCTGTAGACAAATTGCCAACGGTGGCTTTTGGAGACAGGAGACCATAGAGGTTTCTAAAGGCAGAAGGGCAGGCAGACTTTCAGTTTACCAAAGACCAAAGTGGTATTCTTAAGATAGAAAACCAAGAGAGTTTGTAATATGTAGAAGACAATGGATGTCCTCTATACACGGAAGGCCATACATTAATTCAGAAGGACTTCTATTCACATAGATCCAAGGATATATTTTGCTGAAAATCAGGATGATTCCTATAGGCAGAAGACCAAGGTAGCTATCTGTAGACAAAAAAAAAAAAACTCCGGTTTTTTCAGTAGAATTACAGTATGAAGAATACCAAGACGACTTTCTGTTGACAAAATACAAAGGAGGTCTTCTAGAGACAGAAGATGTTCTCTATTGACGGAAAAGCAGACAAAATATCCAAGAACATTTTCTGTAGAAAAATCAGGTGAATTTCTATAGGTAGACGACCAAGGGTACTGTATGTATATTACCAACGGGGTCTTCGTTTTTACTTTACTTTACTTTTAAGATAGAAGACCAATACAATTTTATGTAGGTTGAAGACTATGGATGTCCTCTTTAGACAGAAGGTCATATATAATAACCCAGAGGTCTTCAATACACATAGACCCAAGGATATTTTCTGTAGAATGTCTGGATGATTCCTATAGCCAGAAGACCAAGGTAGCTATCTGTTGACAAATTACTAACGAGGTTTTCTGAGAAGAAAGACTCCGGAGAGGAGGTTTTTTAAAGGCATAAGATCAAGGTGACTTTCTGAATATAAAAACCAGGGAAGACATTCGGAATATAGAAGACGAAAGGGTTTTTCTAGAGACAAAAGAGAAAGGCGATCTTCTTTATACAGAATACCTAGACATTTTTGTATGCCCAAGGCTATAGAAGCGGTATCATAGACTCCGTAGAGGTTTTGTTAAAGGCAAACGATGAAGGAGACTTTCTGTATATAAAATACCAGGAATACAGAAGTCCAAAATATTATTCTAGGGACAGGAGAGAAATGGGATCTTCTTTATACAGAATATTGAGGAAGTTATTTTGTTTTTGATCAAGGAAGTCCTCTATATATGGAAGATCAAGGAGGCCTCCAATTTATTAAGGAGTAGACAAAATGGGAGTAAGTCTTCTATAAATCGTTTATAGAGGACCGAGTACGCATCCGACAGATTGAAGAGCAATAATACCTCTTATATAAAATAGACCGATGGACCTTCTACAGATTGAAGAAAAATAAGACCTCTTATAGACTGAAGACCGATGGCATTTTCAATAGACCAAAGATCTAGGAGGACTTCAATAAACGTAGATTCTAAGGTCGTTGATAGATAGAATACCATGGACATATGAAGAAGATTGAGAACTCAATGTTACAGTCAAAGGGGCCAAGGATGTCTTCTATAAATGCAGGAGGTCAAAGATATAAGACCAAGAATATATGTTATAGGCTACCTATCGATTATGTATTTAAAAGTTTATGCATTAAAATTCATGTATAAAAAATTAGTGGTATCGTACATAAGGAAGTCTGCTAACAAAAAATCAAGGATGTTTATATAAGCTGAATGTCCTAGGATGTCTTTTATAAGTTGACTATTAATGGGTCCTTAATCCTATGAATTGAATACCTAATAGACCTCCTATATATTGAAGACCGATCGACAGATGATTATGGAAGTTTCCTATAAACTGAATATATATACGGTCCAACAATATTCTCTATGGAGGTCAATTCCCATTTAAATTCCCATTGTGTCTCTCTTTGATTTCCCCCAAAATACCACTTGTATTGTACACATTTTAAACAATTTGCCTGGCTGCCTTTGCCACGTCATAACTGACTGGCATTTTATCTATGGCTGTTTGCCGGTCTGCTTCTGTCTACCAATTTCAATGGTATTCACAATACCGACCAAACATTTACATGTTTGCATGTGAGTGTGCGAGTGAGTGTGTATGCTTTTGCTACTCCCAACTATCTGTCGGCTGATTTCTGGTTTGCCTTAAAGCTTTTCAGTGGTTTTATAGATTGAAGTTGCTGCTGTTGTTGTCGTCGAGAATGACTTTCCTTTCGAAAGTTTTTGCATGTTTTCTTTTTTGTGTTATGTTCGGTTGTTGTTCTTGTTGTTGCTACTGCTCACCGCTAAAGTTTTGTATTGAATGTACAACAAAGTTTTATTGCTCATTGCTGTTTAACGTCATTTTTGTGCCAACACAGATATCCGACTGCTGGCTCCGGTTGTCGTTCGTTGCAATACCCATGCACACGTACACACATTTCGTTGCACATGTATATCCATACAACACACAGCCACATTTATATCACATTTACAATTTTATGGTTATTTTCAATATATATATCCCCGCTTTTATTCTTTTGAATTTGCTTTAAAAATGAGCAGCAGCAGCAACAGCCAAAAAAAGTATAAGCGAAATCTGTGAAAATGCACAATAAAACTGGGAGAAGGAAAAAATGCAATGATTGGTACACTGAGAAGACAGAAGACCATGAAAGGTTGAATTAAGTAGTACTATGAAGCAGGGATGCGAAATGAAATTATTCAAATTGTACTGGCTTTCAATAAAAAGTGTACTTTTTTCAGTCCGATTGTACTTTCTATATATTTTTTAATAAAATGTTTATTGTTATTAACAATAAATAAAAGCATACATAAAGAATTCATTTTTATATACAAATAGATAAGACTTACACGTCTTATATATAAACATTGTTTTTATTCGGTTTTAGATCGAAATATAGTGATCAATTAAGTTAACATTTTTGCAAAATATTCTTATGTATCTTATGTAACACGACTTTAACACATTCTTTGTCTAGATAAGATTTGAAGCAGTCGAAGCATGTAGTCTGTTCCTTTCGTTGGTTTTAATTATATTTTAATATAATGTAAAAATGTGTGATATATAAGGAAACAAATGTTTAGTTCATTTTTGACTTCAGCTTTGACCAACAAGTGCATAAATTGTCGTTTTTGAATGCATTTTTAATTTGATATTAATTATAATAATAATTTTTGTACATATTGTAAGAACAAAAGTAACAGTAACAAGTGAAAAAGCGTTATTTCTTATTATTTCTTCCAAACTTAGTGCAAGTTCGAAGATGGGGAATATCAGTCCACTCCATCTGGTACCTCCCACAGAGGGACTAGGCCTAAAAGCGGGTTATGGTTCATTATCGAACCTTACGTTCTAGTTTTTTATCTCGATATCCTCCGCAGGGGAAATGATTGCAACAGTCTTAGAACCAAACCCAAAACACGGAACAAATTAAAAAACTATTTTAATATATAACAAAATAATATTTCAGCACCCTATCTCAATTCCTTCAGAAGATAACGTGATTACAACAGACGGACAGACCTAATCAAGAATATATATACTTTTTAGGGTCGCAAAGGAATATTACGATGAGTTACAAACGGAATGACAAAATTAATATACGCTCTATATTATGGTGAAGGGTATAAAAAGGGGATTATATGGGGACTACCCCAAAAAGGGGGCGAATATTAATAATTTTTGGTGGGGAGATTTGTTACCATAAACGACTACAAAATAACAAATTGCAACGCATCCGGCAGAAAGACGCTCTCATGAACCCCAAAATACTGAAAATAGAGGGTACCCTTATATGGGGGCTATCCAAAGTAATGAAACTTTATTCAAAATTTTTGGTGGAGAGATTTGGTACCTATTAAGAGCTCAAAATACTAAATTACAGCCAATTCGGTGGAAAAATACGATCAAAACCCTCAAAATACTGAAAATTAGGAGGTACCGTTATATAAGGGCTACCAGAAAAAGTGGACCTATGTTTATAATTTTTTGTGGAAACATTAAGTACCCAATAAGAACCCAATGTATCAAATTTCAGCGAATTCGGATGAAAAACGCGCTCAAGAACCCCAAAATACCGATAATTGGGGAGTACCGTTATATGGGTGCTATGCCTAAACGTGGACCAATATATCCCATCTTCGAACTTGACCTGCCTGCAGACAAAAGACAAACCTATGCAAAATTTCAGCACCCTGGTGGAGGGTATAAAAAGGGTTTGAAAATTCTGAAATAATAGAATTGAGCCTTAGCTTTTGGAAATCAGCTTCGAAATCATTGAGTGTAAAACAATAATGAAGTGATTCCCACTGCGCCAAAATTGTTTCAACTTCTTGACGTGAAAGCCATCGAGTTGTTGAGTATTTAAAAACAACATGAATATCTGTACCGAATTATTTCTAAAACATTGAAAAATCATCTCCATCATAGAACTGTTACAGAAATAATAATTAATATTTTTACTGAATTTATCAATCTGATCGGGAATACTGAATTTGGAAGCGGCATAAAACACTACGCTTAAACTATGGAGAATTCTTCCATTCATAACGACAGCGGGGGATGGCGATTTATTTAATATTGTATGTTTAAGCACTTATAATAGTTTTAAGTGAGAATAATTTGATACAATTTAGAAATAGTGCTAAATATGTCATTGGGGTGCTATTGTATTTTTGACTTCCAAATAGTGCTAAAATTAGTACAATTGTACCAACTTTTGCATCCCTGCTATGAAGATATTCCATTGCTAAAAGACCAATGAGGTCTTCTTTAGATACAAGAACAATAAGGACTTGTATATATAGAAGACCAATGAGGTTCTTCTGGATAGAACCCAATGGAATCTCCTATGCACATAATACCAGTGAGACCTACACTTGTACGCTGAGAAGAAATCTATTAAGGAAGACTAAGAAGAAATTCCATTGGGAGACCAATGGAATTTCTTGGGAGACCAATGTGGTTTTTTTGTGGAGGAGTCCAATGAGGTCTTCTGTAGATACAAGAACAATTAGGACTTCTATAGATAGAATATCATTGAGGTTTTCCTAAGATTCCTTGAGGACCTTGAGGAACATTAAGGTTTTTTTGGTATTTAAGAATAAAAAGCTCGTCTGGGTATAGATTATTATTAGGAGCTATGAGGTCCAATGATATATGTTTTACACCCACCCCATTTGGAGAACTATATAGCAATTCTACTGTGGATACAAACCATTGAAGTTATGCTAGATCCCTTCTTTGGACAAAAAAAAATAATGAGGCCGTCTATGGAACCGAATGAGATCTTTTCTATATTAAAAGCAATGTAGTTTTCTGCGTATAAGAGATCAATGAGGTCCAACGATATTTTTATATTCTCCACCATATGTTGGACGGTATAGCAAATTTCTCAACTCATTTGTATAATCTCCAAATATTCATCAAACGGTACCATCCTGTTACGATATTCTAAAAGATTCACCCGCATTTTTTACAGAAAGAGCTGTAATTTGGAATTGCGGATTCTTGGAGGACGAAAAAAATCTTGGCAGAAATATATATTTATCCACTAAGTATTTTGGTAGGCCTATGTTCTTCTCCGAAGTGGCTGTAATTTGGCATTTTTCGTGTTCTTGCAGGAAATTTTCATAATTGAGCCATGTTTTGACAGAGACCCTATATAAAGGCCTGAACCTATTTTTGGTAATTAGGTGCTATTGCTTTCATTAAAGATTTCTGGACTTAGTGGATAAAAGACCTCTTGAAATATAATTAATATAAGGGTCTAGACCAAGTTGAGGTTTTATGGTCCTATGTCAATGGTCATAGACTTACGTTTTAACTCTAGGAGGCTTTAATTCGTGATTCCAGGTTTTTCGTAGGTAAAACTCATTGCAGAGAATTTTCAATATAGGGCTATGTTTTGACAGAGACTCTACATAATGACCACAGCCTATTTTTGATAGTCTAAAGATCGTAACTTTATTTTCCCAGTGCTGTCAGGAATATCGGTATTAAAATGATAAACGATCTCTTTATAAAAATCCCATAATGGTTCTAAGTTTTGATATTAGAGTCCTGACTAATTTCATCTAGGTAAAAATTGCAGGAAATTTCCAATATAAAACCATGTTATGATGTAGACGCCATTTGGAGGTCCCAGCTTACTTTTAAAAGTGCTAGTTTAATTTTCCCAGCGCTTTCGATTTTTAAAGGTGCACATTTTAATATGCCATTAAAAAGGTCATAGGCGCATTTTCCATCCGAAGTGGTTTTCGCAGAAAATGTTTTTAGACCCCACATAAGGATCCCCAAAGAATTTAGTTATGCTGAAGGCCTTAACGTTAACTTACAAGCCATGTGTCTACAATTAGGTACTTCGGAGTCTAGAGAATAAAATACCAATTCACAAAATTTGTTATAAGGGTATATTTGCATATAAGGGTATAGGTATTTTAAGTGTCCACCTCATGCCCATGACGTGGAGGAGGATATAAACAACATTTTCGCTCGTTGTAGATTTTAAATTCCATTTTTTTTCTCACCGTGCACAATTATATACAGTAAATGATTTTGTAATTTCGTGGTTGTGGCAAAATATAATGATATTTATAGTCTCTTGTATTTTATATCTGTTCATTTTTTCATTTGTTATTAAGCCATTCAATAATAACTTAATATAAATTGTATAATATCTATGAGAAAAACGATGAAGGAGAAGAGGAGGAAGATGAGCAGAATGACAGATGCAAGCAGTCATGGCAACAAATATATGAATGGAAAGCAATTGAAGGGGAAAACTCCAAACACGCCTGACTAGTTCGACATACAAAAGAAGAAACAAACCCTTTCCCCCAATAATGCAATTCAATTGACATTGTTGTTGCTTGGCTGACTGACTAAATGATTGAATGTCTGTCTGTCTTTCTGCTTGGTGTGGTTTGCTTGTTCATTCACTTGGCATATTGGCCAAGGGTACTTACCATATAATCTTATGATGCCATCTGTTTCACCGCGTGGATTTTTTGCCACACATTTGTAAATGCCATCATCACCACTGCTCACATTGAGTATGGTTAGTTTCATGTGGGTCTTATATGTAGGCACTCCTATGCTAGATTCAACCCTATAAAAGAAAATATTTATGTGAGAGTAATTTTAGATAACAGATTTTCGGAAATGGTCTGAATTTTTGATTTTTTCTTGATTTTTATTTTTGGATTTTGTTTTTTTTTCGGTATGCCCTCAATACTCACTTGTATTTGGTGGAATCATGGATAATTGGTCCCTCACCTCTTGTCCAGTAATTAAGTGATGTGGGATGTGCTTCTGTAAAGCATTCGATTGTTACATTGAAACCTTCGGGAGCGCCAACCAATTGATGTGGTATCAATAGCATGGGAGGGACTGAAAGGAGAAGAAGAAGTGGAAAAAATAAGATAATGTGAAAATATCGTAAAGAAAGTAGAGTAATAATTGGCCAATATTTAGTAAGACCTCCTTTATAAGAGACATGTAATATAAAAAGTATACCTAAAATATGCAATTTTTTTTTTAATTTTTCACAATTTGCTTTAAATTCGAAGCCACAATAGTTGATGACTGTCAATAAGGTACGTTAGTGCCGTGCTTAAGAGGGTCTGTTTTCCTGGTTTACAAAAACAATTGTGTATATATTTTTTATTGAAGTCTATAAATATTTATGAAAGTATTTCTAAAACTTCAAGTTCTAAAACTCCAAGTTTAAAATGTAAAAATGTCCTTATGATGTAGGTCCTTCATACTTTGAATAATGTTAAAACCTTATACACTTAAGAGACGATTGAGGTTGAATCCTAAAATTAGTCTCTTCAGTTGGAAAATACTTGTAGGACTCTAAAAATACCAAAAGTGGGCGGAATCTGCATACGATTTAGGTTGAGAAGACTGATGCGGTCTTATTTAACATATTTATCCATAGACGGGGACTACTTTAGTCCATTGATGGAATACCCCATTGCTATCTCTCTAGAGAATGGTCATATTGATGTATTCCAACTAAGAGATCTTGATAAAAAATTGTTTTCGGCTTCGATTGGCAAGTATAATGTGGTGGGAGTTATATGGTTTTTTATAGGAAACTGTCTGTAAGAAATCAAACTTACAAATATTTCAAAATGTCACATTAAAATCCCAGGTGAAATTTCAGCAATTAAAAATCGTTAACCTGACCCCTGACGATTCCTCTGCCATGAAGTGTAGGATTAATGAACATATACTGAATTCTCGCCTTCGATTGTAAAGAACCATCTACATACCTAAAAAGTCTGCAGGAATACTGTTATTCTCTTATTCTCAGAGAATAACCTAGGAGGACCTTCGAAGTGCCAAACATAGGTATATCGAGCTTTATATGGAGCTATGTCAAGTCTTCGAATTATTTAAAACTTCTAAAAGTCTGTTATCTTAAATTATAGCTTCTTCCAATGGAAAATGCGGCTGAGGCTTTGAAAAAAAATCGTTTTTACCCTTGAGAGACGGAAGCGGTTGTGAGTACCACCTGCTAACATCATCGAAACTTGTGGCGCTATATTCTGAAACATTGAATTTTCAATTATAGCATCTTCCATTGGAAAATAAAGCTGGGACTTCCAAAGGCGTTAAATTGGGGTTTTACCTTTGAGAGGCCAAAGTTCCAAATTACATAAATTTAGGAGTAAATACGACTAGGTTCATGAAAATACCTTTATATGCGTATTGTGTAATAATTTACTTCCAGGACATATTTAATTCTCTGAAAAATCGAAATGCCAAATTATAGTCGCCTTGGTTGGAGAAAAATGCGATTAAAACCTTCAATGAATTAGTTTTTTTAAGCTTTACCAAAACGTGGAACGATATAAATGAAAATGTAGTTGAATTCGGACTTAACCCTTCACAATTAAATTGGTATTCCAAATATCTAAAATCGAACCAAAACTTCACATGGGCATATATTCCTATTTTCCAGAAGGTTTTTGAGACAAAAACTACATAATTACAAGTTTCGCTGAGGATCATTAACATATCGTCAACAGCTTCACTTTCTAACCCTGGAATGTTTTCCAAATCCTGTTTTTCCAAGGTGAATATTAACGTCATAAAATACAAATTTGGTCACTTTAGGTTTGGTTTAAATTGACCCTCGGAATATTGACCGAACATCATCTAAACAAACGTTCTAAGTATTTGTTCAGATCCCCATTACCGTGTAAAAAATTGACGTTACGCATATAATGATGTCCTCTAGAGCGACTAGAAAATCTGACAAAAATATAGTTGTCGGTTCATTGCAACATTGCATCTCAACATCACCGAAATTATAGGCGTCGTCCTTTACCATAACCGAAAATTCATGTAAACTTCATGTGGGGTAATATTAATACTAACAGACGGACGGCTGGACGACCGGACGGAGAAAGATGTCTAGATCGACTTAGCTAGTCGAGATGTGACGATCGGAATACCTAAGGTTGGCTCAAGGACCAATATTTCGTGGCAATATAAAATATTGGGGCCACACAAAGCTATAATACCCTGACACCTGTTGTGTTGGATAAAATTAGGCACTCCGCTTGAAAAATGCGTCTGGGAATATGCAAATACCAAAAATGGGGCGCTATCTTGGTTGACCTATATATAATATTAGGTTGGGAAAAATAAATCCATTTTTAAATGGTTTTCAAACAGTTATGGTCGTTTTTTAGCTTCTGGGCGATGTTACGACTGCTAACATGCCGGCCAACTTCGATAATTTCTCCGAATTTATCGACATTTTCGACAAACGGCCTACCTGTGCGAGGTGCATCTTTAACATCAAAAAATCCTGAACGGAATCTGCGAAACCAGAATTGCACATAATTGGCTGTCACAGTATCGGAACCTTCATTTTTGCCTTTGTCAAAGAAAAACTGTAAAATGTACGAATTTATTCTTTGTTAAGTTCCATTTTTAATACCCTGTAACTCACAACTAAATGCACCAAACAAAAAACAAACAAAAAAATATTTTTTTTTACTGCGAAATGTCACTGTTCCCACGAGCATAAATCTGAAATTGTTTGATCGATAGTGTACGAGAAATCTATCAGTGCAGCCATGTGCCGAAAAATAATGAATTTCTTTTTCAAACGAATATATTGCGATTAAAAGACGCGCAGATTCTCCTTCTACGTATTCATTACTTCTGTGTATATTTCAAGAAATTCTTTTCATCCCTTGTAATGTATGAGCAATATAATCATCATACGTCGCTGTGGACCAAAAACACACCCAACCGCGGATTAATTGCAATACTTTATATATTGCGAAGTTAATCGTGACTTCGAAAATATAGAAAGATGTAGGTATCCATCCTCCTTCTACGAATTCATAACTTCTGGATACACTTCAACAAATTAATATTATCCCTTGTGACGTATGAGTTCTGTATTCATCATACGCCAATGAAGGCCATCACACGTAAACTCACGAATTGTCCTTCTATGGAATTATAATTTATTTGTTACCTATAATTAACAAAATTTCTTATGAATTTCCTCCAAGGACTCTCTCTTCCCCTTATTAAAAATGTAAACCGCTCTAAGTTCTAACCACAACCCACTAATTTAATTTCATTTGATTACATTTTCCTTTAGCCACAACTAAAGACAAAATTCTAATTCGTATAACCTTAGCCACTGGGGTGTGGCATGTCAGGCAGGGTCTGTTCATTGTTTCTCCTGTGGAAGGACTTTCATCTCTTATTTTTCCATGACAAACTGGTGCCGCAGAATCAATTATGGAAATTAAATAATGCAAAGTACCATCTTACAAATAATTCAACGGCTGTTTTCCATATCTTTCAGCACCTTAAAAAAGTGCTGCTAGTAAACTAAGGCAAAGAAAATAAAAGAAAGGTTGCTAACAAACAAAGAAAAATGTCAACTAATACAAAAGAAAAGCGGGGGTGAGAAAGGGAGAAACTTTTATTCATACCACACACACACTTATATACGTTCACAAAATGTAAGAAAAGACAACCAAGTTGAATTATAGTTTGGCGAATGCCACACAAAAAAGGTTATCTTTTCAATAATCCGAGCATGGTGGTTTCTAGGCATTCTTGACTCTGATTCTGTTCGTGGTCTTATGTTTTTTTGTGTGCGTTAACTTTGCTGAAAGAAATGCTGAAGAATGTCTTAAAACTACATTTGCCTTTACACTTACCATGGAAATCTTCATTTAAATAAGCATCTTGGTGTTTTTTACATAATTCCCAGTTACTTACACTAACTAACATACCATGGAATATTTCCATAGGATTCTCCCTTTTCTTCCCTGCACCAGTTCAGTTCACAAAATTCACTTGCATAAGCAATGAATGCATTTCGCCCCGGAAAAGCCGCCACAAAACAAATATTTCCGCTTCCTATAATTCATAAGTAAGCCTTACAGTTCTTATTATGAAGTTATTCTACATTGGTGACACTTGTGGTGTGAACTCTATCACCTAATGGAATTGGGTGTTGGTGGTGTGTCACAAGGGAAAGAAGCGTGGAATAGAGAGAAGAGATGAATACTGAAAACATCTTGAAATATCTTATGAATAGTTTGTTAGTTCTTAACAAAAAAATATGTATGTGAATGTGAATTGAAGGGGAAATATTTGAATACCGTGGTTTGATATACGAAAAACGATTTTGGAAAACTTTGCAAGAAATAATTTTTTTAATGGCTCCACAAGAGGCGTGGATTTTTTAAATACTTTTTTCAAGGTTTCACAGAAGGTGTTGATTTTTTTAAATAATTCTTTTGAAGGCTCCTCATATGCGTAGATTGTTTCAATCATTTTTTTATCAAGGCTCCCCATAGCCGTGGATTTTTTAAGGGAACCCCTCCCATTCTCGATTTTAGTTTTTCAAGATTTTCAATGGCCTGGTAAATCAATACCAATGCTTATTAAGGTTTGTAACTTTGCACATATATATTTGAAGATTTAAAAAGGAAGAAAAATAATTTACAAAAAATGTTTGTTGTTATCTTGTTGTTGTTTTTTGTAATTAAAGAAAAGTCCTTATTTTTGATGGCGGGCATGATAACTCCTCACTGGAACATCGGAATTCGAAAATTCCAACGGTGTTAGAAAGAGTACATGTCTGGCTCTCGTATGAACTAGGATTATTGACCTCGTTCTAAAATTAACAAAATGGCGGACCTTTGAAAAAATATTTTTGGAAAATCGCCGATTTTTGACCAAAAACCAAGTTAAAAAATAAGGAAGATCTTCACCGATTGGCTTTATCCTAGTTCATACGATAGCTATACACTCACAGAGAAACGTGTAAAAATTTGGAATCGATTGGGTTAATAGTTTTTGAGTTATCGTGCCCGCCATTCGTTTAGGGAAAAACGCGTTTAAATTTTGAGAAGCCCTTTAGCCGTCACTTGATGCTAACACAATAAATCGGCTATATCTTCAAGAGTTATTGAGATTTTCACTTGAAATTTTGTAGGGACATTCTTGAATTAGTGTAGATTAAATTAAATTAATCTACACGAATTAAACCCAAAAAAATTTTGACCCCGAGAATGGGGGGGGGGGTTGTTTCCCTTAAATAAGTTGTTTCCCTTAAGAGGCGTGGATTTTTTAAATAATTTGTTTCAAGGCTGCACACAAGAGGCGTGGATTTTTTAAATATTTTTTTTCAAGGCTCCACACAAGAGGCGTGGATTTTTTAAATATTTTTTTTCAAGGTTCCACACAAGAGGCGTGATTTTTTAAATATTTTTTTTCAAGGCTCCACACAAGAGGCGTGGATTTTTTAAATATTTTTTTTTCAAGGCTCCACACAACAGGCGTGGATTTTTTAAATAATTTTTTTTCAAGGCTCCACAAGAGGCGTGGATTTTTTAAATAATTTTTTCAAGGCTCCACACAAGAGGCGTGGAGTTTTTAAATAATTTTTTTCACGGCTCCACACAAGAGGCGTGGATTTTTTAAATAATATTTTTCAAGTCTCCACACAAGAGACATGGATTTTTTAAATATTTTTTTTTTAAAGTTCCACACAAGAGGCGTGGATTTTTTAAATATTTTTTTTTTTTCAAGGTCTGTATGAGGCGTGGATTTTTTAAATATTTTTTTTTTCAAGGTCTGTATGAGGCGTGGATTTTTTAAATAATTTTTTTTTTCAAGGCTCCACACAAGAGACGTGGATTTCTTAAATAATTTTTTTCAAGGCTCCACACAAGGGGCGTGGATTTTTTAAATTATTTTTTTTTTCAAGGCTCCACACAAGAGGCGTGGATTTTTTAAATTATTTTTTTTCAAGGCTCCACACAAGAGGCGTGGATTTTTTAAATAATTTTTTTTTCAAGGCTCCACACAAGAGGCGTGGATTTTTTTAAATAATTTTTTTCAAGGCTCCACACAAGAGGCGTGGATTTTTTACATAATTTTTTTTCAAGGCTCCACACAAGAAGCATGGATTTTTTAAATATTTTTTTTTTCAAGGCTCTACACAAGAGGTGTGGATTTTTTAAATAATTTTTTTTTCAAGGCTCCACACATGAAGAGGATTTTTTTAAATAATTTTTTTTCAAGGCTCCACACAAGAGGCGTGGAGTTTTTAAATAATTTTTTTTTCAAGGTTACACACAAGAGGCGTGGATTTTTTAAATAATTTTTTTTCAAGGCTCCACATAAGAGGCGTGGATTTTTTAAATAATTTTTTTCAAGGCTCCACACAAGAGGCGTGGATTTTTTAAATATTTTTTTTTAACGCTCCACATAAGAGGCGTGGATTTTTTTTAATAATTTTGTTTCAAGGCTCCACATAAGAGGCGTGGATTTTTTAAATAATTTTTTTTCAAGGCTCCACACAAGAGGCGTGGAGTTTTTAAATATTTTTTTCAAGGCTCCACACAAGAGGCGTGGATTTTTTTAAATAATTTTTTTCAAGGCTCCACACAAGAGGCGTGGATTTTTTAAATAATTTTTTTCAAGGCTCCACACAAGAGGCGTGGATTTTTTAAATAATTTTTTTCAAGGCTTGGATTTTTTAAATAATTTTTTTTAAGGCTCCACACAAGAGGCGTGGATTTTGTTAAATAATTTTTTTCAAGGCTCCACACAAGAGGCGTGAATTTTTTAAATAATTTTTTTCAACGCTCCACACAAGAGGCGTGGATTTTTTAAATTAATTTTTTCAAGGCTCCCCACAAGAGGCGTGGATTTTTTAAATCATTTTTTTTCAAGGTTCCACACAAGAAGCGGGGGTTTTTAAATTATTGTTTTTTCAAGGCTCCACACAAGAGGCTTGGATTTTTTAAATTATTTTTTTCAAGCCTCCACGAAAACACTGTGCACACCCACTACTTTGTGTCTGCCTTGCATATTTCACGATGATGTAAATCCTTATTCTTCGAATTGTTTTTGTTCGAAAACCAAAAATAAAAAGGAAAATTGTAACAAATGAGCTCTGGATTATAAAAAGAAAATATTGTGCTCTGAAATTGTTGTATAGCACAAGTCTCGTAATTATGGTTTTCTGCAAAACGACATCATTTGGTCCTTAATTAAAAACAAAAATGAAATTGTCACCTGGCAATCTGGGCTTTTCCGAAAAAAACCCTTCTTTCCTTTTCTCACAAATCATTCCGCATAAAATATTAATGAATGACTTGATGGAAAAAATAAAATAATAATAGACTGCATATTTTTTCAAGGATTATTTGTTTACAACTAGCTGAGCAGTAGGCGAGATGAGCGAAAGGACTAAAAAATTAAGCCTTTGTTTTGCATGTTTCTTGTATGCCTTTTTTTCAAAGAAATTATGGCTCACAATTTTTTTCAGCCATTAACATTATTACCTGAGTGATGAAATAAAGGTTTTTATTTTTTAATGTTTCCCCTACCTCCTGATTCGTTGCATTTTGAAAAAAAAGAGAGCCAGGGACATCGTTGACGACAATGACCATTTTGCCAGAATTAACCCGTCATAATGGCTTATTATTATGAATGCCCGAGGCTGTCTTTCGTCGTGGCATGTGGTTTTTAATTCTAATTATCATTGCTGGAATTTATGAGGTTTGTTTTTTTCTCGTTTCGTTGTTTTCATTTTCTTTGGTCGAAGGACATTTTTTTTCTTGTTTCATTCAAGGGTTGCAGTACTTTTTTTCCTGTTTTAATTTCAAAAATGTTTTCAGGCAAAAAACCTCATTATTTACAAAATTTATTTATTTGTTAAGTGGTGGATTTAAGTGTTGTGTCCTTTCGGCTTAAGGGGTTAAAGAACACGTAAATTAGTTGCGAGGTCCCTGTTTTTTATTATTAAAAATTAAAAAGAACATCACTACGTTGGGTTAATTTATGCAACCTTGTTTCGTGGAGGATCCTTTTTTGTGTTGGAATTAGACTATTATTGTTTTAATTGTAATTAATAATTTATTAAAAATGTATTTTTAATGAAGTTCTCTTTTTTGTTAGAAACAGTGGTGAGGACGGGAGGATTCGTTGGAGTGTGAGTTATAGGAATTAGAGTTACAAGTGAAATGGACATATATAGATATAATATATTGCTATCAATATCCCCATATCTTCCTTTTTTTATATTTATCACTAAGTGAAGTCTAATTTATTCGTACTCTTATGTATACCTTTCACTGTAGGAAAATTTTGTTATAACCTTAAAAGTAGCAATCATGTGTCGGTTATATTAGGTCTATTCCTATATTGACAATTTCGGAGGTATCTTATGACATAAAATACCGAAACATTAAATGACATCCCATTAAGTTAAAAATACGGGAGGGATCATTGAAGTCGATCACTATAACCGCCTTGATTGTAAATTACTTCAGCGGGTCCACATTTCGATTTAAATTTCGACGTTTTTTTTTAAGGCTGGCATGTGACAGCATGTATACTTCAAACATTTTTTAAATAAATCGAAATAATAATTATTTTGGTCAAAATAAACTTGGTCAAAATAAACTTCTACATCGATTTAGCAATGTCCATCTTTCGTTTTATTTAAAATAAAACTTTGAAATGTGGGTATTAAAAATGATATATCAAAACCTTTTTATAGACCCCATATAACAGTATGTCGATTCAATAACTTATAACGATCCGACAATCGACAATTTTGTCTACACATAATATCGTTTGCAGTAACGAACATTTTATTCTGTAAAAATTTAGACAAATTTTCAAAAAGCTTTTAATTTGGAACATTTTAAAAACAGCATACATACAAATTTGGAACAAAACAAGGCATGTTCAATATTGAAGAACATTTGTCCATAAGTTAACTTCGAATTTTTTGGTGTTGTTTATTCACAACATTTTTAACAATTGTTGTTAAAAACTGTTATAGAATTAAAATTGTGTTTTTTTGTCGTTATAATATTTTATCGATTTGAGAATTGTTTAATTCTGATAGTGAATCGCCCCACAGTTCCCCAAAAAAATTTATTTTGTTTCTCTTCGAACACCGGGCACTGAACCAAAAAAATCACATATCGGTCTCATATAGCCATAACCAAAATTACCTATTTTGAATGTCTAGCTTATGGTCGAGAGTATAAAATTCGTACGTGCCAAAATGTCGATTTTTGAACGACGGTCAATTGTCATTCCATTTGCAAAGCATCGAAATATTAACCGATAACCCCATAAAGTTTATATACTCTGGATCAGAATGCAATTCTATGTCGATATATATCTGTTGATATCACGATGGAGATCGCAATATTTCAGATAGAGCTTTGAAATTTCTGCACTCGCATTGCTATAAGTCCTAGGATAGTTGGTAGTGAAAATGGGGTATATCGGTCCACGTTTTAATTTAACACTAGAAAGACTGAAATTTTGTATATATCTATATTGCCTAAAATCAGGCTGGAAGAAAACAGCAACATCAGAAATAGTTCGAAAAGTAAAGAAGCGACTTGATCGATACCCTCGTCGCAATATTCCGTTAGGCAAATATTGAAAAATGAGCTCGGGGTAAAGCCATCGAAATTCCAAAAAGTGTAAGAACTTACACCGCAACGGAAAGAAAATAGACTCAAAAGAGCTAAAGAGTTGCTTCGCTTGGTCAAAAGTGGTGAATTTGGTTTTCTCCGATGAGAAAGCATTTATTGTACACCAGTTTGGAAACAAACAAAATTATCGTGTTTACTGGCTAAAGAGGTGAGCTGAAAATGTGCACCTTCGGTTGGACTCCAGAACTCAAGGGCCGGCCATGGTGATGGAGTGGGCCGCCATAACAGCCGATGGTCGCTCTCCGCTCGTATTAATCGACTTTAGCATCAGAATAAATGTCGAAATGATAAAGCCTTTTGTTTCACACTCAACACGCGACACCCAAGAATAGTTACAAAATGTGATTCCACGTTTCATTTCTAGCGAACACTGGCCACCAAAATCTCCGGATATCAATTCGTTGAAGAATTGTGTAAGGAGTATTTTGGAAAATAAGCTTGGCAGGTTGGCAAGTGCTTCGCCGGGAATGGGCCAAAATACCGCAGAGCAACATTCGGGTAGCGGGTGACGGTTTCATTTGCCGTTTGAAGGCCATAATTTGTGCCAAAGGTGACCAATTCGAACAAATCTAATGTGATTCCAAAATTTGATGCTATTTCCGACATTTTTTTGCTTTCATTCAATAAATTTGGTACACAATTTGGAGCATAAATAACCTACTATCACATAACACCATAACAAAGTCCTCATAAAAATGTCCCGATCAGCTTAAGAAATTTTGCATGCATCCCACGTGATGGAGAGTATAAAAACTACAGCCCGGCCGAACATAACGACTTTTTTACTAGTTTTACTTAAGGGAAACCTCCGATTTTAATTTTTCTCGATTTTCAATGGGCTGGTAAATCAATACCAATGTTTGTTAAGGTTTGTAACTTTGCACATATATAATTGAAGATTTAAAAGAAAAAAAAAAAATTTAGAAAAAATTTTTGTTGTTGTTTTTTTGTAATTAAAGAAAAGTCCTTATTTTTGATGGCGGGCATGATAACTCCTCACTGGAACATCGGAATCCGAAAATTCCAACGGTGTTAGAAAGAGTACATGTCTGGCTCTCGTATGAACTAGGATTATTGACTTCGCTCTAAAATTAATAAAATGGTGGACCTTTGAAAAAATCTTTTTGGAAAATCGCCGATTTTTTACCAAAACCCAAGTTAAAAAATAAGGAAGATCTTCACCGATTGGCTTTATCTTAGTTCATGCGATAGTTATACACTCACAGAGAAACGTTGCAAAATTTGGAACCGATTGGATTATTAGTTTTTGAGTTATCGTGCCCGCCATTCACAAAAAAATGTTTAGAGAAAAACGCGTTTTAAATTTGAGAAGCCCTTCAGCCGCCACTTGATGCTGACACAATAAATCGGCTATATCTTCAAGAGTTCTTGAGATTTTCACTTGAAATTTTGTAGGGACATTCATTAATTAGTGTAGATTCGAATTATATCAACAAAATTTTTGACCCCGAGAATGGGGGGGGGTCCCCTTAAGGAATGTTTGTGACATGACTATCTTGTATTATCAGTTCGCACACAATATCAATGTTCCCTGTAGTTTATTACCACACATTGCTATAGAATAGTACTTCATCGTCAGTAAATTGATATACTCTTGTCGTGATAATCCACTACGAAAATGCATAAAAATATCTTCGAAATTTTTTTTATGAAATCCACGAGTATAATAGTCATTATATTTTCAAAATCTTTAACTTTTGTATTTTTTCTATATTTTAAAGACAACAGATCTCTTAAGCGTACACAATTACAATTTTAATTATCCATTTGATGAAATTAATAAAATGATTTGTAAAAATAGCTGGTGATGACATTTAACAAATTGTTATCCTTTAGAACCACATATAAATATACCGTATGACACAAAAAAAGGAACCCCTTTTGTCATATTGTAATTTCATTTGCTCCGTTTTTGTTTTGTGAACATTTTTATGGCCATTAATTAACACCAATTATAAATATTAAATGAGGATGTTTTTTCTCTTTCTCAACCCCTTGCCAACACTTAAATCCTTGTTTTTTAATTCAAATCTGTTTATAAGTATGTGTTTTTTTTTAGCAGTCCATATTTTACCTTCGCCGGCTTTTATGCGGATGAAGAACTTGTGTTCTTTTTTTGGTGACGCCTTTTTTAGTTGGCGAATGCTGTTGATGTTTTCCTGTTGGGTCTTAATTAACTTATGGCAGCGGATGTCTGTTATTTAGTAGCAATATTTTTTTAGAGGAAGGCAGTTAGTTGCTAATTTAGTTATCGTCCTTTGCAGGCAAGACAAAATATCCTTTTTTATTTAGTCAAGAAATTTAGTATAAAAAAACAGTTCATAAAGATGTAGTTTTTTCGATGTAGTAGAAATCAACGTTGCCAACCATGAAGTTATTAAAATCTTCAATCAAACCCCCTTTGTTTCCGCCACCTATCTACGTGTCGGGACACTCCTGTTTCTTTTCTTGTTTTTTTTTTCATAATTCAATGTTGTTGCTATTTGCTTTTCATCACCATCATCATCATCAGCACTATATACGATGATAAAGATAAACTAGCAATAAAAACAACAATACCTTTGTAAATGTTTTTGTTTTGTCTTCGTATGAACGTTTTCTTTCAATATTACCACCAACCACCCATCCATCCACATCCCCTGGGATATTTGTTACCAAAAAATCTTCACCAATAGATCTATTCCCAAAAGATAGTTTGTTTTTGTGATGTTGTTCGTACGAACGTGTGTGGACTGTTACAATTTGCTTCAATGATTTTGATTTGTTGTTGTCGTTGTTGTTACTGTTGCTGCTGTTCTTGTTATCCTTTGTTTATATTTGCGTTGTATTAGTTCCAACTATGGACTACCAATTGTTTGTTTGTTCATCTACTTAGTCTTAAGTTTGATTCACTATATTTGTGTGTATATGTGTGTGTGTTTGTGGTAGTGTTGTCCGTATGTTGTTAGCCATAACCATGTATGCAATTCTTAGTTTCCTGTTGCTGTTGTTGTATTTGTAAACATAAACACAATATAGTCAAGTACACAAGTATTGGTCAGGGAGATTCTTCTGTTTGGCTGTTGCTTGCCTGCTGCCTTGCTATAACTTTAGATTAGTTATCTTCTTAGATTCTGGGAAAATGAATTCCTTCTTGGAATGTCATATTGGGTGATGCAAAAGTAACTGCCCTAATGTGATGAGGTGGATTTTTTTTGGATTGGATTGTTTTAAATAATATTTTTTAAGCGAATATTTTTTTAAGGGAATATTTTTTTAAAGAATATTTATTCAATGAATATTTTTTCAAAGAATATTTTTTCAAAGAATCAACAAATTCGTGGATTTTTTAAAGAATATTTTTCAAGGGTCAACATAGGCATGGATTATTTAAGGAAGATTTTTCTAGGGTCAACATGGACGTGAATTATTTAAAGAAGATTTTTTCAACGGTCAGTATAGGCGTCGATTTTTTAAACGTCAACATAGGCGTGGATTTTTTAAACGTCAACATAGGCGTGGATTTTTTCATGGGTCAACATAGGCATGGATTTTTTCAAGGGTCAACATAGGCAGGGATTTTTTCAAGGGTATTATAGGCATGAATTTTTTCAAGGGTCAAAATAGGCGTAAATTTTTTCAAGGGTCAACCTAGGCGTGGATTTTTTCAAGGGTCAACATAGGCATGCATTTTTTCAAGGGTCATTATAGGCATGGATTTTTTCAAAGGTCAACATAGGCGTGGATTTTTTCAAGGGTCATCATAGGCATGGATTTTCTCAAGGATCAACCTAGGCGTGGATTTTTTCAAGGTTCAACATAGGCATGGATTTTTTCAAGGGTCTGCATAGGCATGGATTTTTAAGAGTCAACATAGGCGTGGATTTCTTTCAATTGTCAACAAAGGCGTGGATTTTTTTAAAGGATCAACATAGGCGTGGATTTTTAAAGGATTAACATAGGCGTGGATTTTTTAAAGGATCAACATAGGCGTGGATTTTTTAAAGGATCGACATAGGCGTGGATTTTTTAAAAATATTTTTTCAAGTTCCAGTTTTAGAGAACATTGTTGTAGGGTCACAGAATGGTGTGCATTTTTAGAGAATGGCGTGCATTTTGGGGAATATTTTTTAAGGGTAATAGAATGGCGAGGATTTTGTAAAGAATATTTTTTCAAGGGCCACATAATGGCGAGGATTTTGTAAAGAATATATTTTTTTGAGTCACAGAGTGGCTTGTATTTCGTAAATAATATTTTTTCAAAGGTTATTAAAAACATTTCTCTAATAATTTATTTCTTTTGTTCCAGGTTGCTGTGTAAAATTCTCGGATTTCCGTATGATGACAATCGAAAACCAATCTAATAATTTGGCCCGAATCATCCTGTTTTCTCAATCATAAATTTCTACAAGAAAGGATTGCCTTACAATACAAAAAGAATATGTCAAGTTATGTTTTTATGGAAATTAGTTATTAAAATAAATATTTTATATTTTTTACACGAATGTATACATATTTTTAAAAAGAATAATTCAATAAAATTAAAATGTACGAATTTAGTAAAAATACTGTTGTTTTTATTTACGTATACAATGACAGTAAGTATGTATATCCATCCCTATGCCGACGACATATTTTCATGTGATGACGTCACACTTTTTCATTCACCGGGTTTTGTGGTTTTTTAGCAAATTTCACAAAAATACCAGGCACCCAGACTGAAATAGCAAGTACCCCGCCAAAAAAACACACACAAAAAAATGTAGCAAAAATTTGCAAATTACAAAAAATGTAGCATACTTTTAGGCGCTTGAAAATTTTTGCGCGGGCAGGTTGTTGCCAGACCAAATTGGTTTTTCCTATATTTTTGGTAGGGTGTTGCCAGATCAATTTTTTTTGGTATTTTTGGGAAATTTGCCCAAAAATGTAAACTTTTTTGGGATGTTTTGTTGGGCTCAGGATAGACACGTGACGTCACAATTTAATAATAAACAGCTCACAAAATAAGAAACTGATATAGAGGAACCCCCACTAGCACATTTTTTAGACTTCCATAATTAAATAAAAACACTTTTTTTAATTTTTAAAAATCAGTTTATTTGCTTTATTTCCATAAAGAGCTACATACACTTAAAAGAATATAATGCAATAGTAGTAGTGTACAGGAAAAAATGATGAATGAAGTCAGGCATAAATTTTTGAATGGGAAATTGCATAAAAATCCTAGGCATCGAGGACTGCATTGTTAGCAGAATTAAAAGATTGTGGATTCTGCTGGTACTTCCCTAGTATTCACCAGAATTAAAATTCGTAAAAAATTTTTGGTGCTCATATGATGGAGAGGATTAACAAAATGACTGCTCTAGTTATATTTAAAGAAATATTCTTAAAAAACGGTGACTGCTCCAATATTCCTCAAAACTGTTAAATGAAGAAATATTTTAATAAAATCTAAGCCTGGAGATTTTAGCGGCATGAAATATTTAATCAAATTTGGAGGGTTTAATTCTAATGTTGGAAAATTGAATTTGTGTGCATGTTGTGTATTTTGGGGATGTTGGGTCCGTTTTTCAACAGAATTTGCTGTAATTTGGTATTTTGAGTATAGAGAATCTCTCTACCAAAAATAATAGTTTATCGAGTAGACCCCATTATTCGTATTTTTTGGGATTTTGCGCACGTTTTTAAAAGAACTGGCTGTCATTATGTATTTTAAGTTCTAATTGGGTAGCAAATCTTTATACCAAACACTATCGATACAGGTAAAATTGTTAGGTAGTTCCTTTATAACCGTACCTTCCAAATTTCGATATTAAGTGGAGTTTGGGACATTGATTTTTGGATTCTCATTTATTGGAAAGACGGTGTCACAAGAAGGGACGGATCGAAAATATCTGAAGTATTTTCCAAAAAATGTTTGTTTAACTAAACTGTGACAGGTTGAAACATCGGACCCGTAGCTCAACACTAGGGTCGATTGAAGAATATCCCATTTTCGTTTTCAAAAATAGATAAATCCCAAGCTCTAACACATACAGGGGAAGTTCGGCAATTTTTTTTAAAAATGAAAGCACGCATTTCTAATTTTTCCATTGTAAAAAATTGCGGATGTGTATTTTTTGAACACCTGTTTGTATATGAAGGAGTTGCCAGATCGAAACAAAATTTAACATGTGTTCATAACAGAGGTGGAAGTTTCCAAAACACTTAACTTTTTTCTGTTCATATCGTATTTATTTCCTTAATTTACTGTAAATTTCGTGTGTTATCTTTCTTTTTATTTAATTTTATTTTGAGCCTGAGTTATAAGCCAAAATTCTTAAAATCTCAAAACCGCAAATCGTGGTCTTATATTTATACCGCATAACGTAGGGTGCAACATATGTATAAAATCTTCAAACTACTTTAATATAGAGGGCACATTTATATGTGGGGCTATACCTAAGATAGGGCTAGGCCTAAATGCAATACTTGTTTTTTATCTCGATTTCCTCTAAAGATAGAATGATTACAACAGATGTCTAAATCGGTTAAATCGTCTTAGAATTCCATACATTGTAAGGTAAAAACTGATCATATCGAGTAAATAATACTATAGTGGAAAACGGCTATATGGAGGCTACCCAAAAACGCGGAGCAAATCAATTAACTATTTTCATATAAAAAGGGGGCCAATGATTTTTGGGAGGGAGATTCGTTACCAAATACGACTGCAAAATACCAAATTACACCGAATTCGGTTGAAAAGCTCTCTGAAAATCCACAAAATAGCGAAAATTGGAGGTACCGTTATATGGGGGCTAACAGAAAAAGTGAACCTATATTTATAATTTTTAGTGGAGAATTTCGGTACCCAATAAAAATCCAATATACCATATTTTTTGCGAATTCGGTTGAGACATGGACACAAGAATCCAAAAATACTGAAAATTGGGGGTTACCCTAATATGGAAGCTATGATTAAACGTGAACCGATATGGCTCATCTTCGAACTTCACGAGCCTGCAGACAAAAGACAACTCTATGCAAAATCGTCATAGAATTTTACGCTGATCATAAGGCGCGTTTAGACTATGCCCTCTAAATCGACTCGATTTTTAAATTGAGATATCAAATTCTAACTGTTGAGACTAGTATCAGCATGAAATGAAGTTGATTTGTATACATACACATTTCACTGTTCTCCATATTTTTCCCATCAATATTTTCATCATTTTGTTAAGAATTGCTCTCCGATGGGTCAGAAATGCATAAAAACCTTTGTCGGTCTAAATTATAGTAATATTTATTATGAACACAAAAAAATATCCAGCAGTTGACAGTTATTTTGAATATTTACTAATTTTAAAGCATACTTTAAGGAGAAACGATTATTTTTTAGGAATAAAATCGAGATAATGTACTTTATCACGATAAAAGTTATAGACTAAACGCTCCTATAGGGTCGGAAATGATTATTTCGATGAGTTACAAACGGAAAAACAAACCTAATATACACTCCAAACTATGGTGGCGGGTTTAAAAATGTCATTTGTTATTAAAAATATTATAAAAAACTTCACATGTTTTGCTGGTTGAAGAAAATACATTTTTAATAATCGGAAAACATAAGGGTGGATTTTTAAAATTTATTTCAAAAGGAGACAACGATGAATTTAATAAAAAACCAGTGAGCGGAGCAGGATAGTCGAACGGGGCCGACCATACGATACCCTACACAACTACCACGTAACTCCATCTTTCTGCGGATGTTTATTACGAGCCTAGGCAATATTTCGTAATATTTGCACTCTTTTAACCGATTAGAGATCAAGCACCTCTTCCTTACACTGACATATTTTCCGAATATTCCCAATATTCAGAACAGCCCTGCTAAATACTTATCCAGGTTCCCTTCACCTTTGGTTGTGTTGTGATGTTCGGCTTGTGGCCTATGAATCGACTCGAAAATACACAAATATTATGTTTTCGGTCCACTTCATCCCAATTTTGTATGTGATCATCACCGAAAATTATAGGTGTTGTCCTTGACCATAACTGGAAACTTTTGGAAAATTATAAAGTGATCAGTGCTATATTTCCGACTTCCAGTGTGGTAATGGGTTACTAAATAATATATTAGTACGTAAGCACCTGTAAATATTCAAATGTAACTTCCACATCGGAGTACATACGGCAATATAATTGGTATCAATTTGAAGATCAATCACTCCCCTTGGATATACTACCAACTTCTCGGGACTATGTCCTTCAGGGGTAAATATATACGCTATAGAATAAAAATTTTTTAATTTTTCACACAAAAGTCAGGGTCCTTTTGAACCGCTAAATATTGACCGATCTTCATCAAAACAGGATCTTTGGCCCGATCCAATACTCCATGGCCTCGATCCAGAGGCCATAATGCCGCCTCTGGATCGACCAGACAAATCGGACAAAAATAAAGTTTTTGGTCCATTTCATCCCCTAAATATTAAACGATCTTTACCAAAAACAATAGGGGTCTTCATTGGATGGAACCCACCCTGTATGTAAAATTTCGTGAAGATTGGTCCATAACTGTGGTCTGTATCGTGTTTATTTAAAAAGGAGACGCACATGTCTACATCGACTCAGCTGGTCGAGATATGACGATCGGTATACTTAAAGGTGGGTCTAGGTCCAATAATACGCGGCGTTACAAACTCTTGAGGCTGCACAAAGCTATAATACCCTGACATTTCTTTTAAAAAACACATATTTTTCCAAAAGAGATATTGAATGGATTTGTTTTAACAACAATTTTAAACGCTTCCAAAAAATTATGCACATAAAAATAATTGTAAGATATCTAATAAAAAAAATCTATTTTTTATAAATTAAAAATATTTAAAAAATACAATTTTTTAATTATGATTAATTAATTCAATGTTAAAATATCCTCCTTATGGCTCACATGCTCATGTGAACATCACTGGTCCTTTACACTATGAAATTTGTTCGTTCATTAAAATGTGTGATTAGTAATTTTGGGCGAACCATTTTCCGTCACCCTGTACAATATTTGCCATACCATTTTGTAATATATGCTGAGGATCATCTATGAATGTTTGCAAGGTAATAGTAAGTGATGAATGTAATGCATATGTAATGTGCTACTTGCACATTGGCTATGATCTGGCAGAAGTTGTTGTATCAGTGAGTAGTAGCTGCATTACTTGCTACTAACCCAACACTCGGAACATAAATATAAGTAAGCAGTGTAACATCGTGTACTAGAATTTACTCATTTGTACACAAGTGCAGGGACGAATCGAAGGGCATGTATAAACTTGGAAAAGGCCCCTTCATATTTTAGGAAAGATTATTAGGATAAACGATTATATAGATCCGAATTAAAATAATAATATGAATGTTTTCAGTACTTCGTGGTTTAGAAAAGAGTTTCCACATATAATTTGGAATCCTGTCCTCTTCGGATAATCAGAATTATATCGTTCATTGTATTCATTATTTAATAAAAACTGTCTGTTTTATCCAAATCCCTTCAGGCCTTTTTAAATACCTCCCTGCATTCTTATCTCAGCATCCACACATTTTTCAAGCTCACATCAACGTACATATACACACTCACTCACATTAGATAGCACTTCAACACATCATTATCATAGTATAAATATCTGAGGCAAAGTACTCTACTATCTATCGATGTGAGCAATGAATGGTGTAGATGTTGAAGATTGCATGAAATGAGCAGGACCAATAAGGATGTGAGAAAGGAAAACAAGAAGAAGTGAAATACTGTAGAGCCACATAAAAAGGATATGATAAGCACTCTGTTTATTTTGATAGTCATACGTGCTGAGGAGTGAATGGTGATGGTGATGGTAAGAAAAATCTGTTGGAAATCAATTTGTATATGGTTGAGTAAATGTTTTGTTGGCTATGATTTTTGCTGCTTAACAAACCGAAATCAGCAAAGAAATAATATAGAGAGATTCATTTGGCATAACAAATCAGAAGATGAATGAAAAAAAAAACAAAAACAACAAAGAAAATATTTGAATGAATTGATATTCAAATAAAAAACTTTTTTTGTGCATACCTTTGGAATCATTGAAAGAAGGGAAGAATTTATGATTTCCTTTCAATTCACAATTCATTCCAGTCAAACCAATGGTCTTTGATTTCGAGAAAGCATCTTGACCATTTGAGATTTTCCATTCCAAGTGCAGCGCCTTCTCAAGTTATTTGCTTTCGTTGCTTCATACCTTTCGTTGATGTTGATCTTTTCTGTTATGGGCTTAAGAAGTTGACAGTTCTATTTATCTTAGCAAATTGCCAAGCATTGCTGCTTTGAGGTTTTCTCGTTTTTTATTGGTAATTGTCAAACCACTTGAGGGGTGATTTAAAATTACAATTGTGATTTGGTTGAGTTTTAGTATAGTACTTAAAGAGGAAAATCTACTGGAAAGCTATGTCACACAGTTATTCGGTTGTTATTAGTGGAGGATCAATTATCTTTTCAAAAACTCAAACAGTCTTGATAATATTTTTGGAAATAAAAGCTAAAAATTGGACTAAAAAAAAACAAAAACAAGTAAGGAAAGTTCAAAAGTCGGACGTGGCCGACTATATGATACCCTTCACCACTGTGGATACATATAAGAGATGCTAATATATACAATATCATGTAGATAGAAAATACATATAATCTTTAGAGAAACATTGAAATGGAATGGGGCGCAACTAAATGTGTGATCTACATAGATATTTGTTTCTCTGTGCAAAATTTTGTCTCAATCGGAAGAATTTTAGAATTTTGGTGCACCATTTAAATAAAATCGGGCGAAACTATATATGGGAGCTATATCTGAATCTGAACCGATTTCCACAAAACTTCATCTACATCAAGCTGGGCCTTACTCAGTACGCTTTCCAAAATTTTGTCTTAATCGGACAAAAATTGCAAGTTTAGTGCACAATTTCCCTAAAATCGGACGAAACTATATATGGGAGCTATATCGAAATCTGAACCGATTTCCACAAAACTTCATGTATATCAAGCTGAACCTTATTCAGTACGCTGTGCAAAATTTTGTCTCAATCCGAAAAATATTGGAAGTTTGGTGCACAATTTACCTAAAATCGGACAATATATGGGAGCTATATCAGACTATATATGGGAGCTTTATCTAAATCTGAACCGATTTCTACAAAACTTCGCATACATCAATCTGGACCTAACTCAGTTCGCTGTGCAAAATGTTGTTTCAATCGGAAAAATATTGGAAGTTTGGAGCACTATTTACCTTAAATCGGACGAAACTATATATGGGAACTATATCTAAATCTGGAACGATTTTCTTCAATTTCAATAGGGTACGTCCTTAGGCTAAATAAGTGACCTGTGCCAAATTCCTTCCAAACCGGATCATGAATGCGACCTGTACTTTGCTCAGTAAAATACATGGACGGACAGACGGACATGCATAAATCGACTCAGAAAGTGTTTCTATGCATATTCTCAAAAGGAGCCATGGGCCTATCTCGCTTTCTTTTGCTTGTTACAAACGTATGCACAATGACATAATACCCTGTACCACAGAGTGGTGGAGGGTATAAAAAATATTTGTCACGCGAAGTCGTAACCGTGGATTTTTAAAAATATATTTTTTAAACGAATACATGTGTGAGGCTTTCTAAAAAAAGTATTTTTCTTCACAAAGACATAAGCGTGGATTAAAAAATACATATATTTATCATACAAAGACATAGGCGTGGATTTAACAAAAAATATTTTTCACACAAACATACAACTACCATTGGACTTCCATTCCTAGTTCGTGATGTTCGAGTAATAATATTATGCCCTCAATATTAGGTTATCCACTTATTAGGATATCCACTTAAGCCAGTCCAGGCCTGTTGTACACTTAAGAGTTAGAATACCCTCGAGGTTGAGATTTTGATATCCTTATTCCAGAAATCTCTGTTCTTAGTGAATTCTTCAGTCTATTCTATTCATATCACTAAATATTTACTGTTTTAATTAACAATGATTTTATCACCAGCTATAATGGACAGAGAGACGGACACATAGGTAGGTCGATGCAGCCAGTCGATATATTACGATCGGTATATCAACCGGTGGGTCCACGTTTATTTTTTATTTATCAATGATGGTTCTTGAAAAAGTTATTTCTAAAAAAACTAGACTATTGTCCGGACAACCCTTGACAAAGGAAAGAAAATTAAGTATTTATAGTTATATTCTCCTTGAAGAAAGCCCATCTCAATATTCCCTTTCTACTGTCATCAGGCCCTTCAGTCACCAAAACCCTTCTCACATCTATTTTCCTAGCCATCCAAATGTCTTCTGTTAATCACCTGAAAACAATAGGTGCTGAGCGCCACTTGATTGTTTGAACAACGACGATGACGACGACAACGAGTGTACCTTGTTAGTTAGTGAGTGGCAAGGTGTCACTTGTGCCCAACACGCGGCATTTCAAGGAGTCAAACTAAAAATAACATTGGTGTTCTGAACATGACCATTTTAACAATTGACACTGACATTTTACTTAAGTCCTTATTGTTGGCCGTTTTTATTTACTTAGCATTTTTTTGTTTGTCTACAAATTACTGAGATTTGTTGGTAAAGGTGGTGGAGGAGGAGGGGAGGACAATGTTTAAAAATGTAGAAAAAGAGAAAGGTAAGCTGAAACGAAAAGACATACGCTGTGAAGGATACTTAAGCTTAATGCTGAATGAAGCTAAAAGGGCAATGTAATGGAATGAAGTGCTTATTAGTGGCAATTTCCTTCTCTTGCTCATTGTGTTAACAGCAGAAGAAAAAAACGACAACTTTCAAGATGGCTAAAGGAACGAGTACAAGGACTTAAGCATATCCTTACAGCTAATTTGTGCACCAATAAAAGATTTAATGAAGCATTGCTGTTGCTAAATAAAGAATGAACGAAGGCGGTATGTGGCTGACAAAAGGGATTCCTAAGACAAAAGGCACGAACAAATGGTTGGTGTAATAAAGCAGATGTTTTGTTTTTGGTTGGTGTGCTGGCTAGGATAATAATAATGAAGGATAGTAATTTGTTTAAATAGAGCAAAGCTTTGTTTGCCGGAGAAATTAGGGTCGGAAATGTGAAGGAGGGCGAAGTTTGTGCAGATACTGTTGGAGGAGGAAATATTAAAAAAATAGTTATTGTAGGTGTGTGGTTAATATTTTTTCATAGGAGGTTCTATGAAAACATATTGAAATCCTACTTCCGATGAGTATCTGGGTAGCTTCCCTTATATCTGATTTTTTTATTATAATGACCGATGGGAATTTCTCCCTATTCTCCGTTTATAGCGGCTGCAAAATCTTGAAATATTTTTTGGAGACCCATTTCTTGGTCAGTCGCGATAAAGTTCACAATATTCAAGAAAAAGCTTTGAAATTTTGAACATACACAGCTACTCTCCTACGATGTTTGGTATTGCAATTTTTTGGATATTTTCCCATCTGAGAGTCTGTAATTTGTTATTCTAGGTTCTTAGAGGATGAATAGAAGGAAGGTATGTGTTTTGACATAGTTGTTCTCATGTACTAAAGGAAGTGATTGTTATTTTGCACTGAGTGTTTTTAGAATATGGACAACTTATTTGCAGAAAATTGTCTTCGTATAGGTCTCTTAGATACAAGTCCGGTCCATGTCCGGTATTTTCTCATAAAAGTGTCTGTAGGTTGTCATTACGGGGTCTTGGTGGGTAAACAAATTCTATGTAGAAATTTTAAAAAATATGCACATGTTTTGACATAATCCCTAAAAAAGGTCCCCCCAGTTTTGGTATGTGGAACATCCTAGTATGTAGAATTTTCCATCCTAAGTGGCACAAATTTGACATCCAAGGTTTTTGGTGTTTTACATTGCCCCCCTATATGAAGGTTTTATTTTCACCATTTCGGTATTTCTAATTTTCCATTAATACTATCTGGAATTTTGTACTTCGTTTTTTCAAAAAAAAGATATAAAATATAGGCCCATGTATTTTGTAGCTTCTGTCGAATTTTTCATCTTAAGTGGCTTAAATCTGACATTGAGGGTTCCTAATGTATTAACCGTATAAAGGTCCAATGCTCCGTATATTCAAGTCCTTGCCGAATTTTCCATACGTAGCGTTTGGAATTCGGTACTTCGTTTTTTCAAAGAAGAACCTACATCTGTCATCTTTCAGGGAATTTACAATGTGGGTCCAATTTCCAATCATAAGTGGTTGTAATCTGACCCCCTGGAAATCTCTTTTAAGCTCGGCTTATGGAACAAATGTTCTGTCACAAGTCGGTCTTATGCGCAGCTCTTCCAATTTGATATGTTGACTTCCACTTGATATTTCCAAAGGCCACTGTTTTTTTCTCTCAAGTACTCAAAGAGCTGCCAAATATAGCATTTGCTGTTCTCCGAATTTCAAATCTGATGTCGTAATTTTTTTTTGTCAGGTACAAGATATATGAAATCTTTGACTACCTCGAAGGTGTAGTTCTCAAGTTCCACAATTGGTCCGAGTCTACTGGACGTCTTGCGCGTTTATACCATCAGCTTGGTCATTTACTGCCAGTCCCACTTTGAAAGAGAGGTTGCTGTTACAGCAATGTTCGACCCATATGTCGATGTCATCGGCGTAGGAGAGTAACATGTGTTTTTTAGAGTACAGAGTTCCATTTCTTTGCCTTTGTCTCTCGTAGGATGTTAAAAAGGACACAAAACAGATTGTTACCTTGTCTGAACTCTCGTTCGGTATTAAAGGGAACCGAGATTTTAAATTAATTTTGTAGGAATGCCGAAAGCATATATGGATTTAAACACCTTTGAACGGCCAGCACTGAAGTTCTTAATTCTTTGTTTGTGCACGGGACACAGAATGCTGAGGTTCAAATCATTGGGCATGCATTCCTCTAGTCAAATTGTAATAATAAGCTGTTGCATGCTCCTGACCACCATCTGACCACTGGTCATGAATAGTTCGGCTGGTAATCCATCCGTACCTGCTGATTTATTATTCTTCAGGCGATTAATTGCTATTCTGGCCCCATCTTGCTAGGTAGTATACAATGTATATCGTTATCTCTTGTTGGTTCTGGGGTATCTTCTTCACCCCCACTATTTGATACCAGAATACAGAACTGGAAAATACTCCTTCCAGATTCTCAAAACGCTATCTGCATCTGTCACCAGGGTTTCATCTTCATCTGTACAGAAGGATGTGCCTGCAACAAAGCCTTCGGTGTGATGTTTTACTCGTTGGTAAAATTTCCGTACTTCGTTCTGACTCCTAAACATCCCGATTTGCTAATACTCACCGTTTTCTTGTTCTTTATTCTTTTTTTGAAAGTACATTTTTTCTCTCTCCATTTTTGCTATACGCTGCTTTCTTCACATCAGTAGCATTACGACGTTCCTGATCGTACCATGCGTTTCTTGATGATGGTCTTTGGTATCCAAGTGTTGCTTTTGCAATATGGAATATAGCTCCTTGTTTTTAAATGGCGTCTATACAAAGGTTCAATTTTTTGAATTTTTAGGTTCTAACTAATAATATGATACTTCGTTGTATAATTGTACCTCAACATAATGGTTGGAATTCCAAACTCATAGAGAGTTGTATAAAAAGTCCCGTTCTGCTGAACTGAACTCCTTTTTTACTACTTTTTTACTACTTTTTCTCTTCTCCTGATTGCCTCAACTAACCAAAAATTAAATAACTTTGTGGTTAAATCCCAAAAGAATTATTTAAAAAATATAGCAAAATCATTTTATTGTTGTTTTTGTTGTCAGCCAAATTGTTTAACCATTTGCTGCCAATTCACTTGCTGCCAAAGTCAGTGATAAGACCCCTGGTGCATGGTGGATTTTGTAGAGTTTCAAATGTTTTATGTCTTGAATTTTTAAGAGATTTTCGAAAAGGAAATTCCAACGACCAAAACCAAAGAAAAAAGGAAAAGAATAAAACAAAAGCAAAACACAACAGAACAAAACAAAACTCTCCATACAAATGTCATGTGAATACAAAACGAGTTTTTCGTGTGGCAACATTAGCCTGACAATGTAGCAACACCACTCAGTACCACCACCACTGCTACTACCACAAACGACCATTAGCAGCAGCATCATCATCATCATCAACGGCCAGGCCAGTCACACACACCATCAGCATCATCGCCAATAATGGCATATCCAGTGAACTGTGGCAGTCATAGTCATCCATGCAAGTTACACATGTTGCAAAAAGGACCCTATTTGCTACATTTGTTTTGACAACAACAGCAGCAACAAAAACCAAAAAAGGAAGCCAAAAAGAAAACTATACCAAAATCAAATGGTCTCGTTTTTTTGAGGGAGTGTCATGGGGGTATAGGGAGCTTGAATAGTTGGTTGTCGTTATGTCAGTTCTTATAACTTAGATGTCCATACCTCTCTCTAGTCTCTGTTTTGTGTGTCTATATGTATGTCAACTTAGCAAATATACAACATGTGTCGTCAGTTTGTTTTGTTGCAACAATTGGGGAAAAAGCAACAAATCAGTATGCAACAAATCTAACAAACCATCACAGGCCAGCACATAGCCAAAGACGAAGAGATAGACATAGCGACAGACAGACAAACAAACAGATGAACAAATGACAGCCAGTTTTTGGTAGGGAGGCAGGTTATTGGAGTAGCTAGCAAACATTTTTGAGGGGTATTAAACGTCATAGAGAATTGTTAGCCCCTTTCTTGTGTGTGTGTGTGTGTTCTGCTACCTCTAATGGCATGAAACCAGTTGCTGCATTGGATTGTTCTGCATTGAGTCTCTATTCTTTTTCTGGTTAACAAAACGCACGTATTTCTAAAAGAAGAACAAAAACTTCAAAAAACAAAACCATGAGGAAAAAACTGAAACAAAGCTTCACTATAAAATGTGAAAATAAAACAAAACACAGATGTCGCTTCAGGGCAATGCAGAGAATAAACATTTCGTGGCTAGGTTGCATATTGCTGCTACTTAAATATATATTTTTTGTACATACACAAATATCGACATTTACAGTGGATGATGGAAGTGTGGCATTGTAATTACTAAAATTTGTTCGAAGTTAAATGAGACTATGAAGCTATATTACATTGAAGCGTTCCGATTTTTTCATATAAACGCAGGTAGTAGCACAGTGAAAATAAGAAATATCATTGCAGGTAGAATTAACATTAGGTTGGGGAAAAAGGAATCCATTAGATGGTTGTACTGATAGATTTCTCGTAAAGTATCGATCAAACAATTTCAGATTTATGACATTTCACAGTAACACAAATAATTTTGCTGTATTTGTTGGGCGTGTTCAGTTGTGAGTTACAGGGTTTTAAAAATGGAAGTGAACAAAGAGAACATTCGGTACAGTTTACAGTTTTTCTTTGACAAAGGCGAAAATGCAAGTCAAGCGGCTAAAATTGTGAATGTGTTTATGGTTCCGATACTTTAACATTCAGTTATGTGCAATTTTGTTTTCGTAGGTTCCGTTCAGGAAATTTTGCTGTTAGAGATGCATCTCGCACAGATATGTTGGTCGATAAAAGCGGATAAATGATCGAAGACCGGTATGTTAGCGGCCGTAATATCGCCCAGGAGCTTTAAATCGAATATAAAACAGTTTTTAACCTTTTACACAAAGCTGGATTAAAAAAGAAGCTCGATGTTTGGGTGCCACACTAATTAACAGAAAAAAATAGGATGGATCGAATTTCCATCTGTGAAGCCTTGGCCAAACGGAAAATGGTAGACCGATTCCTTAAACTGCAGATGAGATATGGATCACATACGATAAATGTAATCGTGGCCAAAGAGCGGTGAAGCACCTCAAACGGTGGATAAACCAGGACAAACGGCCAGGACGGTTCTGCTATGCATTTGGTGGAACAGGAAGGGGATTATTTATTATAAGTGGCTTACATATGGCCAACCGCTAACTTTTGATATCTACTGCCAACAACTTGACCGTTTGAAGATAACAATTGGCCAGAATTGGCCAACAGGAGAGGTGTCGTGTTCCACCAGGACAACGCTAGGCCACACACATCTACAGTGACTCGCCAGAAACTTCGGGAGCTTGGTTGGGAAGTTTTAATGCATCCGCCATACAGTCCGGACTTGGCACCAAGCCATTATCATCTTGTTCTTGCATTGCAAAATTTCTTTAATGATAACAAATAGTTTTTTTTTTTTGCAAATAGAGAACAGGACTTCTATGAGAGAGGCAATATAAATTTATCTTTAAATTGCCAACAAAACGGTGAATATTTGACCAAAATCGGAAATTCCCAAGCATGTTAAATAAAGTCCTATAGTTCATATATAAATAATGGATTTGTTTTTCTCCAACCTAATATTTGAAACCAGTGAGCGGAGCAGTACAGTCGGATGGGGCCGACCATATGATGTCCTACACAACTACCACGGAAAGCTAACTTTCTGCGGTTCTGTATTCTGAGCCTGGACAATATTAGTACCTTCTTTACAGATTATATGTCAACAGCTCCACTTGCTAACCCTGGCATATTTTCCAAATCTTGTTTTACGAGGTGAATATTTAAGCCATAAAAATTTGGTCACCTATGTTTTTGTTTGGTTCGACCCTCGGAATATAGACCGACTATTATTAAAACAGCCGTATTTGGTAATAGACTTCACCATGCAAAATATGTAATGTCCGGCATAACTTAAAGATGACCTCTAGAGCGACTAAAAATCTGACATAAATTAAGTTGTCGGTTCATTGCACCCCCTTAAAATATCATCTCAACATCACCGAAATTGATAAGCGGTGCCCTTGACCATAACCGGAACTTCATGCAAAATTTCAAAGCGACCAGCGCGACATTTCCGCTCTCTAGTGGTGTAAAAGTAATACTAAACAATATCATAACACATATACACATTTAAATATTTACCTATAACTCCCACCTCCGAGTACATACAATGATATAATTTGCATCAATTTAATAGTCTCTGGATATACTATCTACTTCTCGGGAATATGTCCTTCAGGAGTAAATATATACTCCCCAGAATATCAATTTTGTTATTTTTTATACTCTAAACCTTATGGTTAACGAGGGTATATACACTTTGATATGGTAAAAATGTGTCTCATCGAAATATTAGTTTTAGACCTCATATTTCTTTGACCAAATCCATTTCAGACAGTTTGGCGTCGAGTTACAAATGTCCGTCTGGCCGGCTGGTGCGCATAATAACTCTCAAAGGGAGTATCCGATTTCATCCAAACTTGGTGCAAGTTCGAAGATGGGGTATATCGGTCCACTCCTTCTGGTACCTCCCTGACAAAATGGTCAAAATTTAGCGAACAATTAATTGTATAATACCATGCGAACGGTGTATCCGATTAAAACAAAATTTTGCATAACCTATTATCTTTACCAAACCTAGATCAGGGATCCATTGGTCCACTCCTTCTGGTATCTCCCCACAAAAAGGGTCAACATTTTCAATATCTATAAATCCAGTATCAGGCGAACGGACTATCTGATTTGAACCAAACTTTGCACAATCTATTATATTTACCATGCCTAGAGCAAGTCCGAAGGTGGGACCCTTTTGTCCCAAAAATAGTCAACATTTTCAACATTAACAAATCAAATAGTAGGCGAATTGACTGTCCAATGTCATAAATCCGAAAACTCTTTAATAAAATCATACCTTATATAAAACGAAAAATAATAAATGTGCGTAACGGCGAAGACCTCCGCAAACTATAGTATGAGGGTATATATCTGTCGGCAGAACCGACTGACAGTTTTTTACTGGTTATACAGTAGATATCGGATATAAGAAACTCAAAAAATCCGGAGATTTCTTTCTTATATGCGTTTTTTTTCTTATATGGAATTATAGGATATAATAAGTATAAGCCCGCTGTTTTTGATAATCTTTCTTATATGCGATGTTTTCTTGAGAGATATGAGATGTGCTTATATCCGATATCTACTGTATTACTTTATATACAGGAGCGTATGCTTACTGTAAATCGCCAAATATTGTGTATACGCATGATAGTCTTGAAAGTGTTAAAGCTTACAAAATAAAACGTTTTGCATTGGAAATCTCTTCATTTAATTTAACACATCACTCATATTTCAAAACATGTGTTTTCCATAATTTATGCGTTATGATCCTTAAAAATATGCAATCCTCTCGTTTCAAATCACATTTGAAGTTTTATATAAAATATTCTTCCTTTTAAAAAAATCCGTAACAAATCGTTTTAGTTCTTAAACAACAAAAAACTATTGCTGTCCATAAAAAGAATACCCTTTTCATCTCCTCATTAACATATGTCCATAAGTGATTAAATCAAATAGAACGACATGACAAAAAAGGGAGGGTCAATTCGAAAAGGAGGTATCTGAAATGTGACTAATTTTTCGATAACCACTGTTACAAGGGTTCACAAACTGAATTTTCAATGGGAATAGGATACAAATAAACACATACAAAAGGGAAATGTTAAATATAAACATGCACATGTATTGCACACACCTATCATATCCTCATGAACAAAAAAGCCCTTCATCATTTAGGAAGGAAAGGAAAAACAGACAGGACAACACAAAACAAATCACAAACAACGGTACAATATTACACAATAAAAAAAAACAACTACAAACCCACACCCGCAAGACAAAAGAGAAAGGCAAGCAAACAAGCACACACACACATATACACAAACAAAGAACCAACAACGAACGTGGTCAGTTAAAAAGGACATGTTGCAACAGCTGTCACATCTTGTTTAACGAATTGTGGCATTAATGTGAGCTAGTGTGCTAGTATAGATGAATGTTTGTGGATGTGTGTGTGTGTCATAGATAGCACTGTCAAATTGTACGAATTGTGGTACAAAAATGTGTATCTTTGTGTATGTGTGACAGGAAAAAATTGGAATGAAAATGGAATATTAACAAGAAAAACATGTATAAATAATAATCATAAATAAGAACAACATCAAAATCAACAGCAGTGGCAGTGGCGGCAGCAGTGTGTCATAAAACACATTGTTGCCTGTCACGAAGCTATCCAAGCAACCAGCCGACAAACAAAGAAGTTAATAAGCCAAAGACAGATAGATATATTCTAGTTTAGAATCCTTGTAATTTTCAGTTTGCAAAAAACAGAAAAAGATATGAAAACCAAACGAGTTATTGCCACCATAAACTATGACATCTTCTTTGGTTGTAATGAAAGAAAATATCTTCAGGATATATGTAATTTTCGTTTTTGCGAAAAAAATGTTCTTCTAATTAGAAGGGACATATTTGTATTAGTGGTGGTTATGCACATATTTTTTTCAAAGAATAGGCCACAGGCTTCTTGGTATGTAGGTTAGAGAATGTGTTGTCAGAGTTTTCTAAATGAATTATGGCACATTAGACCCGAATTGAAATATTTCCTTTGTTAAATAGTTTAAGCTTTAGAATTATTTTCTTTAAAATTTGAATAAAATTTCTGAAATTTAAATAGTTTGTAGATAATGGGTAATTTGACAGGATTTATGGAATAAAAAAAATAACTACGCACCATGATAACGACTCAAATCAAGTATGGTTGATTATATAAAACATGAAAATTATTTGGGTAATATAAGAAAACGCCTAAAGGACAAAGACTAGGAATGAAGCCAAGAGGGTTCAAAAATCGGTATTTGTGAAAAGGTAAAAAATAAGTTAGGGGAGACTGAGGCACCTTCGGCACATGAAGATCCCATTGTAGCTTTGTTTCATAGGCATCAACTGTCAAAATATATAACTGTCGCAAAGTTTGGAACCTGTAGCTTATAAACTTATTTAGATTTACGGTCTGTTTTTATATTTTTATAGATTTTTTTTAATATTTCCATTCCATTTCGTAAGTATTTCGTATATAAAACTTTTCAAATTTTAAGGCAGTAAAAGTCGTTAATTACAATGCATATTCTTATAAAAATAATTAAAAATATTAGGTTTTTAGAAGATTGATAGAAAAAAAATGAGAAAAACTCAAAAAAGTACCTTCGGGCTATTTTCGGCATTTTAAAGGGGGGCCATAGTGCTATATTATATCCTTACAATATTTTTGAGTTTGTCTTTAAAAATAATCCTTTAATATTGTTCGAAGTTATATATCTAAGGCCAAACGTGATTGTATTGATGAAAATACGATAGAAAAAAAAAACTATTTCTGATGGTGCGTGCGACCTTGAGAAGCCGACGTCCGCCGCTAGAAAATATAACATTAAAAGTCAAACTTTGAGACACATATTGAAAGAAAATGGAACATTTAGAGGATCTAAATTTCAACCAGACTGATAACGGTGATAATTACCATGGTACCCGGGATAAGTGAATTTGAATTTTTAACTTATACTATTATTATATGTTTTTAGTAGTAGTATTTATAATTAAGTATCAAACGACAAACAACCGGCCAATAAAGTTTTTATATCTGTTGAATAAGTACTGGGATGTAGAGCTCTAAAAAAATGCCGACTGGGCCCCTTACGTATTGGCCTATTTTTGGTATAGCATGTTTGTTATTATTAGAAAAAAGTAAAAATGGCGTTAAGTTCCTCCGGACCGAACTTTGTATAACTTCCGTCGCATGATGTGCTTTGAAAAGACTTAAATCGGTCGATTCCGTCTAAAGGGACTATGATAAAAAATACAACTACACTGTAATTGTCTAGCCGGTGTATTTTTATTCTTCTTGTATATAGTCGGTTTGGAAATTTCGGCATATATATATATATATATATATATATATATTCGGTGGAAAATGTGATAAAAACTTAAATATATCTCAAAAAAACAAAAAAAAAAAAAAAAGAAAATGCAAATACGTTTACAACCACACAGGGGGAAAATTTGACAAGGAATATACAAATCAGGGTGCGAAGAATGATTAAAATACACTCTTTCTCACGAATGCTCACAGGCGAGAATTCGAATGTTTTTAATTTATAGCGTATGATAACGTTACAATGAATGAACAAGCATTTGCAACCTCTCGCGAATGTTCGCATTGCCTGAAAAATTCCCGAACGATAAAACTTCGCTGCAAGCGTCGTCGATTCATTCATTAGTGAGCGTTCCTTGCTGAAGAACATTCTTTTGAAAAACTCAAAAAACAAATGTTCGCGAATTCTCGCGAGCACTAGTAAACGAGTAAACACACACAACGAATGAAAGTGTGTGTAGCAGAAAGTGTGTGGAATAGTATCGGGCGAACATTCGCATGCTCTCTCGCGAGAGCAAATATCACTATTCTCTCACACACTTTCAACTGAACCAACTGAAAATCCATACACAAAGATAAATACGTGAGAACCAAGTTTTTACGCTCTCCCCGAGCCTGGTTTGGAATAACAAAACACATAACCAACAACTATTGAGTTCACAAACGTTTGTTGGTATTCATGTTGCTGTTCTGAGCATTCGCGAGAATTCGGGAATGTATGTTTTCATTCGTGAGAGAATATCAGAAAGAATTTCAACCACCAAACGAAACGAACTCGTTTGTTATGTGTGTGCGAACATTCTTTGGCGAATGCTCGTTTGGTAAAGAATTTATCGCCATAAAGTCATTCGTAAAATGTGCACAAAAGAAAAAGAATGTATTTTGAATCATTCGCGAGCGAATTTTTGCACACCCTGATAAAAATACTTAAATCGACCCGACATGTGTATTAGGGCTAAAATATGCATTATTGTTCTACTAATATGTTTTACACCCTCTAAAACCTCGGAAAATCAAATTACTGCCACTTCGTTGGGGAAATGCGGATACATCTACATACGAAATTTTCTGCGAAGAAGTTTTTATACGCCACACAACTACATTATAGTTTTGTGCAGCCCCAAGAGTTTGTAATGATGAAATGGGAAAAAAACTTTTATTTAATATATTCTAGAGGTCACAATTATGACCCGAACACCACGAAATTTTACACCAGGAAGGGAGTCTGGTCAATAATAAACATGACTATTTTTTATGAAGATCTGTCAATATTATATAGTTGTGCGTACTCGGATCTGGGAGTTATATTTCAATATTTACAGGGGTCTACTAAATATTCACCTCGGGAGAACAGAATTTTGAAAGCACGCCTTGGTTAGAAAGATGAAAGAAGATGGTGGAAATATCGCGAAATATTGCCCAGGCTTACAATAAAGAACTGCAGAAAGTTAGATTATCGTGGTAGTTGTGGGTAGACTTGGGGAAAAAACAAGGTCAGGATATTAAAATACCTCAAATGTTGCGCATGGGACCATCAAAATAACTTAAATAAAGGTGGAGCTGAATATAGAATCTAATTGACTTTCAATTTAATTTACAATTTTATAAAATGTTGACCACCCCCCCAACATCGGACTTAATCTAGGCTTGGCAAAGATACGAGGTTCTGCGATGTTTGGTTTAAACCGGACATTCCTTTCGCCAAATATTGAATTTATAAATATTAACAAAATTAAAACACTTTGTGGGGCAGACACCAGCTGGATTAGACCAATAGATCACAGAAATATTATAATGTGCAATGGTTCTTCCGTTACTTCCATCGAGAGTTATCGAGCGCACCACCCGGTCAGACAAACAGGCAGGGAATAATTAAGGGCGGTAAATGTCGCACAAGGTCTTCAGAATGAAGTAGAACAAGTTTGACTGAAGACATGTCATATAATAAAATTTATTTTTATTAATAAAAATTAAACTTGTCCTATGGTGAGTTTGTGCTTCTGGGGGTCTTAATATTTTCGCCAAGGACTTTCATACCCATTAGGGTTATTCCACCCCAGACCATGAGCTCGTTTTTTTGTCACAGTGTTATATACATATAAACATTGACAATTACAAGAGGTTTTGAAACAAAATTACTTATAGCCATCCACATTCTACAACTAAGTACATAAAAATTTGGTATGTGGGTAAGTCACATTTCATTTCAGAATTCATTTTTTTCTTTAGAAAAACGTTCTTAGTTCTTGAAGACCGATTTTTTCTATAGAAAACAACATTCTTAGTTCTTGAAGACCGATTTTTTTCTAAAGAAAATAAATCCTCAGTTATTTAGGACTGCCTTTTTTCTATAGAACAATTTTTTTTCTATAGAAAAATATTCCTCAGTCCCTGTTGACCATTTTTTTTCTATAAAAAAAAATCATCAGTTATCGAAACAGATTTTTTTCTATAGAATAAAATCTTCATTCATTTGATTTTTTTTCTATAGAACCAAATGTTCCAGTCACCTCAATCACACAGGACTAATTTTTCTCTATGAAAAACATTCTTAGTCTTCAGTTATAAATACCGGTTTTATTAGAGTGCATATCTAATACATTTTATGGGCTTGGGAATTCCACGCCATACCGTAATTCGGATTACGTAAATATTGCGGATTATTGAAGTCTGAATTTTTATTTGTACCATACCATCTGTGATCTGGCTGTTTCAATGATGATCTATCGACATTTAGCCATTCAAATGGACCTAGGCTTAGGATACACTTTACATTGACGTATGTGAGATCATACTAAATATTTTAATTTATTTGGGGGTTATTATTTTTCAAAAAAACGTTTCTGGTTGATACCACAGCTTTGGCAAACCCAATATAGCTATGCTTTGCTTTTCCTTTTTTATTTTCCGATTGTGGAATTTCCACGTCACTGGTATAAACACTTTAGATATTCATGTTTACATTTCTGTTTTCCTGGAATGGTCAACGTTGCATTGCAAATGTTTGCGTTAAGGATATCATCTCGGCATGTTTGCCATTTATAGGTAGTAAAGAAAATATTTGAGTGTATGTGTGTGTGTTTGTGCTGAAGGGTTATATACATTAGGGTGTTACGGGGAAAATAATTCATATTACTTCAGAGATTTTTCTTCATACTCGGATATTCAATCAAAGAATATACACATTTAATTAATTATAAATCTTTTAACCAATGAGATACGAGAATATCGAAGAAAAGATTTCTTAACCCTTTGTGGCCCAATGTTGTCCACAGGCAACAAAATGTTCTAGAGCTTTTATTTAATATGCAGCTGGTAGATATATATTATTTGGATTTCATATGTCAAGACCTGATTATGGATGATACGTATCAAAAGAGAAATCAAAAAAAAAAAATCAAAATTGGGGTAAAGTTATGAGCTTTTCAATATAAAGAAGTGGGTAAATTTGTGTACAGTACTAATTTGTGTATACAGTCAAAATTATTTAAATCGCTTCGTATGCAAATTGTATGAATTCTGCCATCAGAATTATTTTTGATTCTTGTAAAAATTAATATAGAGAATAATTTAAAATGATTTTTCTGTCGATTTTGAATTTGGTTTTCTTGATATTGGACTTTAATTTTTCCGAAAGAATGTACTGTATCTCCCGAATCGATGTGGCAATATATGTCTATACTTTATTTTTTATATTTTTTTCTGTCAGGTGGTCTATTTTACATAAAATCTATAGTTCCTAGAAATATTTTTATATTTGAGTATCTCAAATTTTGTACTGACTTTAACGTTTTCAGACTAAAGAAATTTCTAAAATATATTTAAAAAAAAAGTTTTTGAAAACAACTTTATTTTTAACAAACTCCCTAATACCCACCCGTTTGCATTTTTCCCCATCTACATATACATGTAAGGCAATTTCCCTTTTGAGTTTTTTTCTTGTTGTTGTTGTTGATTTTTCATTGAGTTCTGGTTAGGTTTTGTAGACTGATTTTCGGTAGTCTCACTGCTGAGAATTGCATCCATTACCGCTTTACAGGATTTTTTTTGTTTTTCGCCTACTTCATATGGCAAAATGGTAGAGTTTAGTTTTGGAAAGTGCCTACAAGCTAAAAATGCTGATGATGCTGTTGCTCAAACAACAAGAAGAGGAAAAACAACAAATCCAACAAAAACTAGCAGACATGGTAGGTCGAGCCGGCTTAGGCATATTAGTCATAACAAGATGTACAATTTGTTCAGAGTGTAGAACACAAAAAAAAAATAGTTTTGAAGTTCTTGTTGGTTACATGTTGCTCATTTTTTGTTGGTTTTCAAGTTTCCTAATATAACTCACTGATTTTGTGGTATAGTCTTTTTCTCTTGAGAAAAAGTTGATCAGTTTGGGAAACTGCGTTATTTTTTGTTGTATTTTAATTTGAATTAAATTTGAAATTTGTATTTTTTCTATTTTTATGAATACTTACAGTCCACACTAACTTTGATGCGCTTCGAAACCGTGGGTGGCACTCCATTTGAGGCTATGCACAAATAGGCGCCCATATCCAAGCGAGAGATACGTGTCAATTCCAATGTATCACCTTCCCATTCGCTGACTGAAAGGAAAATAAAACAAAAACAATTAAATTAATATTATGACTGATTTTTCTATAGGAAAAACAAGAAGGAATTAACCGTTTATTAGAAGCTATGGCATAATTTTGAAATATACATCAGTGGATAGATTTTTTCTGTAGAAAAGAATCTTCAGCCGTTGAAAAATGTTAAATCTATAGAAAATTCCCATGTCGCTGAGGACGTATTTTCTCTGGGAGAAAAATATCTTCTTTCCAATACCTTAGCGTTTTTCGATACCAATGAGAACTACTTTTTTTGTATCTGATATCTTTTTCCATAGAGATCAATCGAGGACAGTTTTTCTATAAAGCAAATTCCCCGGCCACTGAAGGCTGATTTTTTCTATAAAAATTTCTCAGTCAAAGAGTACTGATTCCTTTTATGGAAAAAATTACTCAGTCACTTAGGACTTTTTTATAGAAACAATTCTTCTGTCAATAAAGACCGATTTATTCTATAGAAAAAATCACTAAGGGTTGTTTTTTTTGTTTTGGAAAAAAAACCTTAGGATTGTCACTGAGAACTTATTTTTCTATAGGAAATAAAAAGCCTTAGATCTGAAGAAGGACTGAGGACTGATGTTTTTCTATAGAAAAAAATCCTCAGTCAATTAAGACTATTTTTTCTATACAAAAAATGAAAAATATTTTTTTCTATAAAATTTATCAATCTCTGAGATGTGATTTATTCAATAGGAAAAAACCTTACTGACCGAGGACAGTTATTTTTCTAAAGAATAGAAAAAAATCCTCAGTCACTAACGACAATTTTATGTATAGAAAAAATTCTGTTTTTCTCTTTTTCTATATAAAAAATCCTGTCATTGAGGACTAATTTTTTATAGAAATTCCTCAGTCACCAAGGACTGATTTTTTATAGAAAAAAAAACAGTCCTCAGTCATTAGGGACTAATTTTTATAAAAAAAAATCCTCAGTCATTGAGGACTGATTTTTTTACAAAAAAAAAAAAAAAAATCCTCCTGATTTGTTTTTACAAAAAAAAATCCTCAGTCATTGAGAACTGTTTTTTTTTCTATAGAAAAAAATTCCTTACACTAAAGACTGATATTTTTTTATAGAAAAAATCCTTAGTCACTGGGGACTGGTTTTTCTAAAGAAAAAAAATACTCAGTCATAGAGTTCTGATTTACTTGTGGAAAAAATTCTGACACAACGTTCTGATATTTTTCTATGAAAAAATGCACAATCACTGAGGAACGATTTTTTCTATAGAAAAATTCCTCAATAACTCATTTTTTCTATAGAAAAAATCCTCAATATCTGAGGGCTGATTTTTTTCTATAGAAAAGTAGTCTTCATTCACGGAAGACTGATTTTTTCTATAGCAAAAAATCCTCAGCCACTGTGGACTGATTTTTTTCTATGGAAAAAATTTCTTATTACTGAAGACTCTTTTTTTCTATAGAATTTTTTTTTATTCTAAAAAAATTAAAATGCTACTTACCTATATGATTTTTACTAATTGTTATCCGGGAATTATCATCCCTTTTCCATTTGATAACCGGTTTGGGGCTACCAGTGGCTTTACATCTCAGTGATATGTTCGAATTTTCTCTCACTATGACGTCACTTGAACTCAAAGAATCGTCAATATTGGGCGGCACTGGAAGATAGAAAAGAATAAAACAAATAAAAAAGAAAATGAGAATTAAATTATCAACACAGACAGATGTTTGCAGAGACACTCAAAAAACAGACCGAAAAAAAAGAGTTTCTGTCCTCAGCCTTAATTTTTCCAAAAGCAAAAAAGGAAATAGTATCATTAGCCCACTTAATAAAGATAAACTCTTCAGTGGGCTATAATACATGAAAATCCCAGGTCAATGAGTGTCATATAATGATGCTTGCTTTGGCTTTAGCTTGGCACTTCAACTCTCCTAGACTCCAAGCCTCCTAGCTGGCTGTGAGTCTAGCTGTTTGCTTGTACAGGATGATACTGTTGCTTTAATAGAAAAATATATTTATATGTGTGATGGGGGTGTTGTTGTTGCTGTTGGCTCTTGAGATGAGTGCCTGCTGCTCGGGCTTGGCAATCACTCTACCGAGTGTTGGTAAGTAGGTAATAAAGTAGTTTTAAAATAAACTTGAGACACTGGTAGTTACCTCGGTGGCAATGTTCGGTACTCAAGTGCTTTGCCATGGGAGTAGGGGGTGAGGACCGTGGTAATTGTGCTATGATACCAAATAATTGAGGGACAGAGCATGGCTGCCTGCCACCCCCATCATAATCAACTCAAATTGCAATGTTGCCGTTGTCGTTGTGTAGAACAGTTTGTTGTTGCAAAAAGTCGTTTGGTTAGGAAACACTTGTTTATTTATTTGGCCAAGAGGCTAAATGAGTTTTTGACTTGTTATGCTGCCACTTATTCCCATCCTGATGGTGTTCTCTTTAGATGAATTCCTGTTGGTTGGTTGTTTTTGTCGTTGTTGTGTTGTCTTGGTCTTCCTAACAAACTAAATAAATAACATTGGTATCAAGTGAAGTTACCGTTAGCTGAGTGGACATACACTGTGTAAGAAGCTGTCATTCTGGATTATAAAAAGAGGGTTTTTGTAAAGGCTGGGAAGATGGTGTTGGGGATTAATTTAAAAAACACAGTGGGAGATGCAAATCTTAGAAATAGGGAGTGAATCGTATTTCCGAGTTCTCACAGAGAAAAGTATAAAAAAATTCTTATTCGATGAGACAGAATTTAGAAAAAAATCTTCGAGCTCAGAGATAGATTTTATCTAAAAAATCCTCTGTTACTGAGGAATGATTTCTTACAAAAAATCCTCAGACACTGAAGACTGATGTTTTTTATAGAAAAAAATCCTCAGACACTGAGAACGTATTTTTTCTATAGAAAAGCATTCGCAGACACTGATTTTACGGACTGATTTGTTCTATACAAAAAATCTTCAGACACTGATGACAAATGTTTTTTATATAAAAAATTCCTCAATTGACTAATTTTTTCTGTAGAAAAAAATCCTCAGAAACTGAGGTGTGATTTTTTTTATACAAAATAATTTTTTTGACACTGAGCATTATTTTTTTCTATATAAAAATAAATTCCTCAAATACTGAGGACAGATTTTTTCTATAGAAAAAAATCAGACACTGAGGACTGCTTTTTTTCAATAGAAAACGGTCCTCAGACACTAACGACTGATTCTTTATATAGAAAGCATTTCTCAGACACTGTGGAAAGATTTTTTCCTATAAAAAATTCTTCAGTCACTGAGGACAGATTTTTTCTATAGAAAAAATCCTCAAACGCTGATTACTAATTTTTGTCTATAGAAAAAAAAAATCCTCCGACACAGAGGACTGATTTTTTTTCTCTAGAAAACAGACAATGAGGACTAATTTTTTTCTATAGAAAAAAATTCCTCAGACACTGAAGACTAATTTTTTTCTATAGAAAAAAATTCCTCAGTCAAGGAAGATTGATTTTTTCCTACAGGAAAAAATTCCTCATGACTGATTTTTCTCAGACTGAGGACTGATTTTTTTCAATAGAAAAACATTTCTCAGACTAAGGACTGATTTTTTCCAATAGAAAAAAATTCTCAGATACAGTGGACCTATAGAAAAAATTCTTCAGACACTGATGACTAATTTTTTCTAAGGACTGATTATTTCTAAAGTAAAAAATTCCCCAGATATTGTTGACTGATTTTTTTCCCATAGAAAATAATCCTCATACACTTATGACAATTTTTTCTATAACAAACATTCCTCAGCCACTTAGAATTGATTTTTCTATCGAAAAAAACCTCAGCCAAGAGAATTGTTTTTTTCAAAAAAAAAAAAAAAAACAACAACGCTCTCAGTCACTGAGGACTGATTTTTTCTACAAAAAATCCTCAGTCACTGAGAACTGATTTATTTCTTTAGAAGAAATCCTCAGCCTTTCGAGAAAACATGTTTATCCTACAGAAAAATCCTAGTTTACTAAGAACATGTATTTTTCTATATAAAAAATTCGTAGCCTCCGATTTCATAATTTTTTTTTATATAGAAAAAAAATTCCTCAGTCACTGAGAACTGATTTCTTCTATATAAAAAATTTAAAATTCATTAATTTTTCTGAAACCGAGGACGGACTTTTTCCATAGAAAAAATGCAAATTTTATATCTTTGAAAACGTCATTCATTAGGTCCGATTTTTCATTCCGACATTGATTTTTCGTCTCCATCACCCAAAATGTCATCCACTGTTTCTAAGATTTCCTAAACAAACTCCCACGAATGCTGATGACTAGCCGACAGTCGCTGATGAGTATCATAATGATGATGAGTTTTGATGAAGAAGACGTTCGTTCCGACCTGACCGTTTGATGACTTGGGGACTGCTGATGAGGTTTATGTCTTATGATTTTCATTTTCTTCTGCAGCATCTTCTTCCGTCACTACTACTTCAAATTCTATGTTATATACTCTTTAAGCCATAATGTTATGTTATTATGGCTCTATTTGTTTGCTTATAATAAGACGAAGACGGGCGCTCTGTGTGACACAGACGCGTTTCTAAGGCTTACGTTTGCAACGAAGCATAACTTTTTTGTTGCTGCTGTTGTTGTTGGTGTTAGCGGAAAGTATCTTTCGTAGCGTAGATGCTGCTGATATTCATGTCTTTTCAATGGGGAGAAAAGTCAAAAACTGTGACATTCACCGTTAATTCCCAAAGCCTCTAAAGTGGTTTGATGCCGCCGATGCTGCTGCCGCTGCAATATTTCTTTCTCATCATAATTTAGTTGTTGTTGTTTTTGTTTGATTTTGACGAGCCTCGTTCCTGCTAACAAAGTGTGGCATGGAAATAATGGAAAACAAGAGCTCTTTACGTTGCTTAATATAGTATATTGCTACAATCATTTGCTTGTATATTCGTTCGTATGTATGTAGTTGTTGTATCGCATAGCCGTCTTAGACATTCTTCGGTTCGCTTGTCCATCTAAAGAAAAAAGTTATTTCATGATGACACTTTTAAAATTAAATCAACGCAACGTAGTTTTTAATTTCGCTTTCATTTTCTTCGTGGTTGCCAAAGAGAGCTGATGAAGAGTGGTGAAGGGAGGGAGGTAGGGCGATTGGTGGCAGGTTGCTTGATGGGAAGTTGTCGTCGGTGGTTAAACTTTTTTCATAAACAATTTGTCTTTCGTTTTGGTTATTTAAAAAATGCAAATCACTTTGTTTTTCCATAGTTGAACTTTCGTAGTTCGTTTTCATAATTTATAATTGGTCTGATCAAAAGCTGTTGTTGCTGGTGTGGTTGAAATGCGTTGAAATGGTAAAGATTTGTTTTTATTTTTTATAGAGGCATAAAATGAAAATCAGGATAAATTCATAATAGAATATGTGGTATGTTACCGAAAAACATACAATTTTATAGTATTCAACTATATAAATTTGGATTGAAAACTTAACAGACCATATTTTTTCTATATCTGATAGGCGTTAGGAGAAATTTTCCAGGAGAAAAATAAGTGTTTCATATTTCACGAAAGATTTCTTTAAGGAAAATAAGGTATATATTGAAGACCCTATTGTAACTCAAATTCTCTTTATAATTTCAAATCTAGAAATAATTCAGCAGATTTGTTCGCAATTCAATTTTGCTTGTCATCATGTTCTCGGGAAAACTACTCTACAGATGTCTATGATATTGAAAAAAAACATCATAGTAAGTCGTGAAGTAGAAACCGTGAAAAATATCCCACAAAATGGGAAGAGGAATCGACCCTGATGGTTCGGAAAACCTGTAAAATGGTGAAAAGAAATTTCGGACGAATCAAAAGAACAGAAACGTGGTGTGGATTTTTAAAATATATTTCTACAGTAACAATTCTGATATTTAGGCGTGGGTTTTTTAAGAATATTTCTAGAGGCGACTTTTCAAACATTTTGGACTGAATTTCCATGCCAGGATGGACCATTGAAAATTTAATTTATTAAAAAAAACATTTGTTAAAAAATCCACGTCTGGCTATGTCTTTTGAAAAAATATTAATAATTTATTTTAAAAACAAGTTTCTAAGGCGCCCTTTATGGGTGAATTTTTAAAGAATTTTAATTGGTACCAACATCCAGACATATAAGCGTGGGTTTTGAAAGAATATTTTCAGAGCCAACATTCAGACTTATAAGCGTGGATTTTTAAAGAATATTTTTGGAGTCAACATCCAGACCTATAGGCGTGGATTTTTAAAGAATATTTTTGTGTCCAACATTCAGACCTACAGGCTTGGATTTTTAAAGAATATTTTTGGAGCAAACATTTAGACCTACAGACGTGGATTTTTAAAGAATATTTTTGGAGTCAACATCCAGACCTATAGGCGTTAATTGTTAAAGAATATTTTTGGAGCAAACATTCAGACCTGTAGGCGTAGATTTTTAAAGAATATTTTTGGGCGTAGATTTTTAAAGAATATTTTTTGGGCGTAGATTTTTAAAGAATATTTTTGGGCGTAGATTTTTAAAGAATATTTTTGGGCGTAGATTTTTAAAGAATATTTTTGGGCGTAGATTTTTAAAGAATATTTTTGGGCGTAGATTTTTAAAGAATATTTTTGGGCGTAGATTTTTAAAGAATATTTTTGGGCGTAGATTTTTAAAGAATATTTTTGGGCGTAGATTTTTAAAGAATATTTTTGGGCGTAGATTTTTAAAGATTTTTAAAGAATATTTTTGGAGTCAACATCCAGACTTGCAGGCGTAGATTTTTGAAGAATATTTTTGGAGTCAACATCCAGACCTGTAGGCGTATATTTTTAAAGAATATTTTTGGGCGTAGATTTTTAAAGAATATTTTTGGATTAGATTTTTAAAGAATATTTTTGAAGTCAACATCCATACCTATAGGCGTGGATTTTTAAAGAATATTTTTGAAGTCAACATCCATACCTATAGGCGTGGATTTTTAAAGAATATTTTTTTTCGACGACAACAAGACCTATAGGCGTGGATTTTTAAAGAATATTTTTGAAGTCAACATCCATACCTATAGGCGTGGATTTTTAAAGAATATTTTTGAAGTCAACATCCATACCTATAGGCGTGGATTTTTAAAGAATATTTTTGAAGTCAACATCCATACCTATAGGCGTGGATTTTTAAAGAATATTTTTGAAGTCAACATCCATACCTATAGGCGTGGATTTTTAAAGAATATTTTTGGATTTTTAAGAATATTTTTGTGTCCAACATCCAGACCTATAAAGTTGGATTTTTAAAGAATATTTAGGAGCTAACATACAGGCCTAAAAAAAAAAAATTATTTGAAAAAAATTGTAACTATTTGGACCGAGTTTTTAAGAAAGTGCAGATTTTTAAAAAGCCGAATTTATTTGGAGCCAGATTTTTGAAGAATATTTTTAGAGATGCCACTTATCATCTATTGGACCATGTTTATACACAGTTTTCGGATCATTATTTGTTACAAAATATAATTGATTTCATTGATTGATTTCAATATCATTGAATATCTGGGTGTAAAAACAAGTTCTCTGTACAAAAAAAAAAAAAAAAAAAAAACAGTGATGATTTGTGTACATTCCACACTATGAAAGAGTAAAAAACAAAACAATAAACTGGCAAAGCTATGGCCAAAGCTGCGGTTACACTTATTGCCTTTAAATTTTAATCCAGCGATATATAAAATGAAGGTAAAGGAAAAGATCTAAACCGATTTCCAAATCTGTACCCAGTTTAATCGGTTCACCAAAATAATTCTACAATTTAATTACAATCATTTTTAATGCCCTTTTAAAAATGGTTTTAATACTAAATAAATGAAACGCGATTGCCAATAAATAACCACTTCAAGGTTATTATTTAAACAAAATAATTAAATTTAAAATTTATATGACTTCCTCCGTGCCTTACACAAATAACACTTCTCCATATTTGTGCTGAAAATATATGTATATGATTTTTTAACGCATGCCACTGAAGCCTTCGGGCTATACGCCAGGACATGCATACAAAAAACTGTGATTATTTTCTCTTTCACGTTCATTCAATTGAACTGAGATATTTGCTTTCCCCAAAGTCAGCAGCTGCTGCTGCTTGGAGACTTGGCGACTTTCAGTTGTGGTGTTTTTTTTTTTATTTTTGCACAGGACATACATACTTGATTGTAGATCAAAAGTAAAATAACTTGGAAATCATTGAAGCATAAATTTTCCGACTTAATGTTAGATTGGCTGCAAGGAATGCGATGCAAGGACAAGGCTACAAACACACAAATAAAGTAACTTGGTCTGGTAAGTTAACTGCGGAATGTCTGATGGCATAGATTTATTTTTAATTTATTTATGATACAATTTTTAAAGGAATTCCCAAAGTTAATTTTGTGGCGTTCTGAGTTTAATTTTGAGATGACCCCCTCCATTAAAGAGAAGTGCCCTTCTTTAGCCTTTTTATTCCCTTAAGCGCCTAAATACTGAAATGACTCTACTTACCAACTACATTGAGATAACCAAATTGCGTTTTGGCCGTCACTGTGTTGATCTGACACATATAGCGGCCTTTGTCCTCCTCCTGGACATTGTTGATGTGTAAATACCAGCTGCGATGGCGATCATGTTTGTCGTGTGTCACACTGATGCGTGGATTTCGCGTTATCACATGATTGTGTACAGTTAAGATGGCCGATTGTTCGAAATGCATCCAAGCCACCTGTTACGAGGTATTGACGACGAAGGCAACAACAGCGAAAGGAGTAGCGGTGACAGACAGCCATGAAATGAAAGAAAAACACAAACAGAAAACAAATGAATTACTGTGGGAAAAAAGTGTCCTGGCATACAAAAGGTGATAATCTGCGTGTAATGGAGTCTGAGCTCAGGCATTGTCAATGTAAGCCTAAGTAATGTGTGTGTGAGAGTGTGCTTGAGTTTGTGTAATGGCGACAAAAAGTGTTGAAAAATGAGGTTAAGTCTACATGGACATCATTATGCTTATCCTTTGAATGTTTTAAAGCGTTTGGATGCTGTTGGTGTTGTCTTTTTTTCTGCTGTGTTTCTGTTACATTGTCTGAGAACAGCCAATTACATTATGTAAATATTCATGTTAATGTGGGATGAAAAAATGTGGATGATGAGAGGGTGTGTACGGGTGATTAATGTGATGACTGGGTTGTGCGGGTGGACGCACACACTCGGCTACACTTAAGACATTAAAAATAAATGTTGAATTAAATTTTCTTGATTATGTCAATGTGTCGACGATGTCGTCGCCGTATTACTACCGGACAACTGTTTAAATATAATTAAGAGTTCATCGGCATTTATCTTATTGACAGCTTTAATGATAATTGAGGTAAACAATCGATAAAAAAACCGGATCTGATAAGACTTTTTAATACGTCATCTGTTGGTGATTTTTTTAATTTTAAATGTTGACTTTTTTGTGACAGTGAGTGAAATACAAATTTCATTCGATGAAGTAATAAAGTCAAATGTTGTGAGTGCTGTTGACAAAAACAAAAAACATATTTTTGTCTTTTTTGAACTTGCGCGAAAGGACAATTGGAGGATTTATCGGACCGCCTCATATTTTAAAGTATTCAACCGAAGTGGCTGTAATATAGAATTTCTAGTTCACAAGGGACAAAATACCTCATTGATAAAAGTTGTCAATATAAGGTAATGTTTTTACATGCAAGTAAGGTGTAAATAGGCTATATAAAAGTGTATTGGGGTATTTCGCAATTTACAAACTAGTTGACTGTAATTTTGTGGAGGGAGTAGAAAGTTCGGCCACCATTTAGACATAATTTATATCCTACACAAATATGTTATGTTTAGAGGACATTATAAAGGATAGTTAGGTCCACGAATTTGTATCACCCCGCAATCATGAAATTTTGCTTTTGCTAGAGATACTAGAAAAGAACCTGAATTTTTGGATTGAAAAATCATTATGAGGGTCTTCAAAATGTACCCAAATCCAATGTGAACAAGCTACAAGGCAAACAATGCATTTTTTATGGACAAAAAACCTGGAATCGTTTTATGAGACCAGGATTATATATAGTAGCCATCGTTTGTACGCAATGCACATGTGAAGTGTCTCAGAATACGGTGCAAGAATTGCAGCCGAATGATGCAGAATTTGGTGAAAGGGCTCTTGGAAAGATGGCCGAAGATTCACTGATTTCGAAACATGGTGTTTCGCGACGAAGCTTTTTTTTTGGCTTAATGGGTAGTAAATAATCAGAATTGTAGATTTTGGAGTGAAGAATATATATATATATATATATATATAAATATTCCTCCAAACCATCTTCACTCCAAATATATATATATATATATATATATATAGAGAGGAATAAATCTCCATCCCATATCATATAAAGTGCTATCCAGCGTGTGTGAATATGTTGAATATCGATGTCGAAAGACCCATGAACCGTGTTGTTCCATCTATTGTCGGTCATCGACATAATCGGACGTATCGAGCTTCAGCGACTACGTTGACTAGGTCATGTTGTGAGAATGGATGTGTGTGCCCCTAGCACAAGAGGCAAATAAACGCGAGCCAACTGATAGCTTACGCAGAAGGGGAAGACCACGAATTCGATGGAAAGATTAAATGGAAGAAAATATTTGGGAACATGGTCATTCAAATTGGAGGAGCTGCTCACAAGACCGACGTGCTTGTAAATATTTTTTTAAGATCTGTTTTTGGAATAAATGTTCTGTCTCAAGCCAACTGAGTAAGTAAGTAAGAAAAGGTTGCAGTTTGGTCTGGTGACATCATTGGACCGTACATCTTAAAAGATGCTGCTAATCGTAACGTAACTGTGAATGGTGATCGATACCGTGGAATATGCAAGAGGTTGGCTGAGGGTATACAGCTGTCGGCAACACCGACAGACACATATTTTCTTTTTCTTTCCTATACCCTAAAAAATATTTCTTTAGAACACCCAAAGACACTAGGGTAAATTATATTTCGAAAATACGCATTTTTGTTGTGTATATCTAACCTTTGGAATAGATTTTCTGTATAGTTCCGCCATTTTTAGAAATTAAATATTTGGGTTGCATGTCCTATCTAAAATACTGGAATTTGGTATCTTAGCTAATTTATAAACAGAACGTTTATTGGCCCAGTTCTACATATTCCGTTTCGATATTCTGGATAAAATAAAAATACCAAATATAGGTTCATAGATCTAATATCTGTTGGAGTTCATAATTAGGTCTTCTATAGGCAGAAGATATTCAACATAGAGCACATTTCAAAAGATGTTGCGAACATTTGCAGTTTGCTCTTTAAATATTATTACTGTGATCAGTGAGTGATTTTTGATATTATGATGCTCCATTTGTGGACTTCGAGGGCCAGCTGTAAGCCTTCTTTTAAGAAAAGAACTCCAGCAGATATACTTCTAACAATATATTTCGTACTGACATTATTCAGCCAAAGATCGCCATTAAGTATTTTATTTAGAAGCCGCTCACATTATTGCGGATATATTACTTGTACACATTTTTCTTAGGGACATATAATTAGTTGTCATGTTCTTTAAAACGCTTTAAAATTTTTAATTCACCAATGAAATACCATTAAATTTCATGTCATTGATTATTAAGCCAATAAGGAATAAAATATAAAAAAAGTTTATTTCTACAACTTCACATCACCGCTACAAACACACGTTTAGATGTACAACATTCCCTAAAATTACATATATATTTAGAAGTCAACATAAATAGACTTAAGTAGATTTTACAAATAACAAACTATAGTTTGTTTCCAAAAAGAAAAACTAACATAGACTTACAAACACACACACACAAACATACATTGAAACAATTTACTTAAGAGTAACACACAAACGAAGTACTTCAAAAACTTCCTACATCCAACCTAAAAAAACTTCCAAAGAAATGTGCAAAAATTATTAAATATTTAAAGTGAAAAGAGTACTGCAGTAGTATTTTTGTTACATAAAAAACGAAAGAGAAGAAGAAAAAACTATTCAAATATTGTGATTTAATTTTGTGTCATATCCAACACCGAAAGAGTCAGCAAAAAATAGCTCAAACTAGAAGTAGAACATTTTCACAGACATTATCACTTTGATAATGACCGTCTATATAATTTTATGTGAATGAAGAGCAAAAGAGAGAGAGAGAGAGAGTCAGGCGAGACGATGTCTTACGTTTCTCATGTAAAACGTGTCATCATGCATACAACAAATCGTTATGCATAGCAATGA